>NC_071257.1:16596180-16953680 GCF_023375685.1 Ictalurus furcatus | reverse complement strand
TTTAGTGGAGATGTTGAGGTTTGGAAAGGAAGCTGTGGAACAGCACTCAATTCTCAGAAATCATCCATGACTGGAAAAACACAATATATTAGCTACCACAGTTTTAAACGTAAAATAAAAATCCCCTCAGGATTTTACAGACCACTGAACATCTTTAGCCGAAGGTATGTCAGACTCATAGGAGTGTTCCAAAACTGTAATAATTAATGTTAACAAGTTAAACGTTTCAATGCAAAGCATTTTTCAGCATGTGTTTTGTGTGACTTTTTCTTTTCTGGCAGATATTGACTTTCATTCTCAGTATATTGTGAATATGGGAGTAGAGTAGTAACATAGTTAATGTATGTATTCAATTTTCAATTCAGTTTTATTTGTGCAGTGATTTTAACAAGGGGCATTGTCATAAAGCAGCTTTACAGAAATATATAAATAGCGGATATAAATGGGAAGGCTGTTCCATAACTGTGGATTAACGACTAGAAAGCTCTGCCCCCTGCTGTAGCCTTCATTATTCAAGGTGCCAACAAAGAGCCTGCACATTTTGATTGAAGTAGGCATAGCGGATAGGTCCGTATAGTAGCATTTCATAATCAATGCAAAATTTGACTTGGACCCAATGCTGTGTGGATAAGATAGGGGTGATGTGGTCATATCTACTACTAATAATTTTAAGAACATTTCTTCTGCTACATTTCTTCTGAATTAGTGCCTGCCTATATTTTTAGTTTTTACAGAGCAAATCCAGCAACATTTTTTTTTTTTTTGCTGTTGTCACACCTCTGTGTTTTAAACACCTTCTGCAACAGTGTCTGCCAGCTGAACTGATTAATCACAGAGGAGGGGTTATCATATTTACCGGTCATTAAAAGCATTATGGATATATGTATTTTGGTGACTTTTAGAGTTCAACTCAACAGACAAACAGACATTATTTCCTGGAAGCCAACCATGACTTTATAAAGCCCTTTTTGTGCATGGCATTGAAAAAAAATAACAGCAGAAAATCATTGGCTGTGATCTAACACAGGCTGTGTTGTCTTTCTCACATCTTTTTCTCACACCTTTGTTTTCTGCATGTGTTCAAATGTGAGGTGATAAGTAGTTAAGTAGTAAGATAAACGCTCACTGAAGCAGTATAATCAGCATCATGTTAATAAGTGATCAATTTAATCCTGAATATTTCTATAAAAGATGCCAGAACTGTAACATTACTTTTGTTTAAAGTCATAAAAGATCCATAGAAAAGATAATAAATCATAAATCCATTTTATTGTTGTTTGTAATATATTTTTCATGAAACTTGCTGGAGTTGCTCTTTAACTCTTTCCACCTTTACAGTTGCATTTTCTATTTACCAAATGCCAGTGCTTATATTATAGTAGTAAGCATGTAACAGATTGTATTCTGTCTTCATTGCAGAATAAAAGATGAGTTATCCTGGTTATCCTCCTCAGTCTGGTGGTTATCCTCCTCAGGCCGGTGGATACCCTCCACAGGCTGGTGGATATCCTCCTCAGCCAGGAATGTATCCTCCTCAAGCAGGAGGTTATCCTCCTCAAGCAGGAGGTTATCCTCCTCAAGCAGGAAGTTATCCTCCTCAAGCAGGAGGTTATCCTCCTCAAGCAGGGGCATACCCGGCACTACCTTCAGGTACGGAATTCTTAGATTAACACGGCATTATAAAGCCCAGGCTGGAACGCTTAAGTCGGCTTGTCATGAGGTTTCCACTGTCAGTGGAAACCTCTGTTAGTAAATGACTCACTCACTGTGCTAGTTTGTACGTTTGCATGTGGATGACTGACAGATTGGTGTTTGTGTGGACAGGTATCATATGGATTATACTAAGCAGTTGTGTATTTCAAAGCAGTCTCTGTTGGGAGGAAACAAGAACACTGCTGCCTAGGGTGTCAGAGTTTCCTAACATGGGTGTATCAACTCTTGAACTTGTGTGACAGGTTTATGTTTAGAGTTTTTCCTACAGAAATAAATGGTTGTATTCTTTATAAACCATGCACATAAAATTTACATATGACCGTCATGAATTTTATTAATGATTTTATTGTAATATCTAAGATAATTTCTATTTACCACTTTTTGTGTGTTTTTTTTTATTGTTTATATATTGTGTGTATATGTGTGTATGTATGTGTATGTATGTATGTATATACAGTGCATCCGGAAAGTATTCACAGCGCTTCACTTTTTCCACATTTTGTTATGTTACAGCCTTATTCCAAAATGGATTAAATTCATTATTTTCCTCAAAATTCTACAAACAATACCCCATAATGACGATGTGAAAGAAGTTTGTTTGAAATCTTTGCAAATTTATTAAAAATAAAAAACAAAAAAAGCACATGTACATAAGTATTCACAGCCTTTACTCAATACTTTGTTGAAGCACCTTTGGAACCAATTACAGCCTCAAGTCTTTTTGAGTATGATGCTACAAGCTTGGCACACCTATTTTTGGGCAGTTTCTCCCATTCTTCTTTGCAGGACCTCTCAAGCTCCATCAGGTTGGATGGGGAGCGTCGGTGCACAGCCATTTTCAGATCTCTCCAGAGATGTTCAATCGGGTTCAAGTCTGGGCTCTGGCTGGGCCACTCAAGGACATTCACAGAGTTGTCCTGTAGCCACTCCTTTGTTATCTTGGCTGTGTGCTTAGGGTCGTTGTCCTGTTGGAAGATGAACCTTTGCCCCAGTCTGAGGTCCAGAGCACTCTGGAGCAGGTTTTCATCAAGGATGTCTCTGTACATTACTGCATTCATCTTTCCCTTGATCCTGACTAGTCTTCCAGTTCCTGCCGGTGAAAAACATCCCCACAGCATGATGCCTCCACCACCATGCTTCACTGCAGGGATGGTATTGGCCAGGTGATGACTGGTGCCTGGTTTTCTCCAGACATGACGCTTGCCATTCAGGCCAAAGAGTTCAATCTTTGTTTCATCATGGTCTGAGAGTCCTTCAGGTGCCTTTTGGCAAACTCCAGGTGGGCTGTCATGTGCCTTTTACTGAGGAGTGGCTTCCATCTGGCCACTGTACCATACAGGCCTGACTGGTGGAGTGCTGCAGAGATGGTTGTTCTTCTGGAAGGTTCTCCTCTCTCCACAGAGACACGCTGGAGCTCTGTCAGAGTGACCATCGGGTTTTTGGTCACCTCCCTGACTAAGGCCCTTCTCCCCTCGATCGCTCAGTTTGGCCACGTGGCCAGCTCTAGGAAGAGTCCTGCTGTTTCCAAACTTCTTCCATTTATGGATGATGGAGGCCACTGTGCTCATTGGGACCTTCAATGCTGCAGAAATGTTTCTGTACCCTTCTCCAGATCTGTGCCTCGATAGAATCCTGTCTCGGAGGTCTACAGACAATTCCTTGGACTTCATGGCTTGGTTTGTGCTCTGACATGCATTATTAACTGTGGGACGTTATATAGACAGGTGTGTGCTTTTCCAAATCATGTCCAATCAACTGAATTTACCACAGGTGGACTCCAATCAAGTTGTAGAAACATCTCAAAGATGATCAATGGAAACAGGATGCACCTGTTATATTATAATATAATATAATATATAGATAGGTAGATTAGTTGACCGATTATTTTTTGATCGGATGGGGCGGGTCAAACTTTTGGTGCCATTTTTTTGTTTATTTAAAATAAAATCCACAAACTGAGTGTTACAAATATAAACTTCAGACTAAAACTTTACACAACTGTTTGTCCGAAACAGAAAAGAACCCAACACACACACACACACACACACACACACACACACACACACACACCAGAATATATATTATTAATGTAGGACTGTAGTTTAATTGGGTGCTTTTTGTGCATACATAAACATAATGCACAAATAATATGAAATAAATGTTTTATATATATATATATATATATATATATATATATATGAGTTCTTTATTTTAGTTTATATTATATAATATAAACTAAAATAAAGAACTAAACTCATAAGTATTTATGCATTATTTTTTTGTGGATGCACAAAAAGCACTGAATTAAACTATAGTTCTAAATTAATAATAAAAACTCCCTTTCACTGCACCTTATGGTTTCTATTATTCACTGCCTTTAGACATATTGTTTTACTTGTGTTTACTTTTGTTCATATATTCTGGTGTGTGTGTGTGTGTGTGTATTGGGTTCTTTTCTGTTTTGGACAAACAGTTGTGTAAAGTTTTAATCTGAAGTTTATATTTGTAACATTTAGTTTCTGGGTTTTATTTTAAATCAGTAAAAATGCTAGTGAAAGTGCCCCCCCCCATCTGATTAAACGAAAAAATAATCGGCCAACTAATCAATTAATAGTTAAATGCAAAAAAAAAATGATAATTGCAGTCCTAATACCGAATATATAATATAATATATATATATGTGTGTGTGTGTGTGTGTGTGTGTGTGTGTGTGTGTGCGTGTGTATAATATAAAATGTGTGTGTTTATATGTTTTTTTGTTTTGTTTTTTTACATTTATATGTGTGTTTTGTGTTCAGTTTAAAATCTAGCTTATCATTCAAGCTCAGCTCTTTACATTACCTTGGAAACGTATCTTTTTGATGGTTGATCGTGACTGCGTGAGGCCAGTGAATTCAAACCTTAGTTTCAGTTTGTAGTTCTGGTCTTGAGGTAAAGGATGTGAATGACCATATTTAGACATCAGAGGCTTTGATCAAATGTGGGTTTTTTCTATACTTGACTGCTATATCTTATAAAAGAGCCGCACAGGAGCGGTTACTTGAACAGAGTTCTAATAGGCAACTAATTGGGATGGACAACAAAAACTGTAATTTTTTCCCCTACTTATTTAGCTTAAATATAGCTATACTGATAGAGCATTGCCTCGTACCATGGAAGTTTAAAACATATTTATTTGATATTTTGTTGTGTATTTGCAGGTGGATGGGGAGCTCCTGCTGCTCTGGGAATGCCTGGATTTAATCCAAGCAACCTGCCTACAATGGTAAGTTTCATCATAGTAATAAAATGTTCTGAAATGCAGTACAGATACTGCAATAGAAAATTTTCTCTCTTTTTTTTTGCTGCTGCTCTTCTGTTTCATTGTATTCTGTGAGGTCTATGTAAGGAGTAACACTTGGGCTGTGATGTAGAAAAAAATCCATGTCAGGGTGATATGATTTGAAACAAAGCAGGTTATTTTTGTATAACAGCATGGTGTGAAGTGTGGTATTCCACTTGTATCACAGTGATTTGACAAAGACAAATTCATTTTAAAAAAATTAATCCACACCTTCTAACCAGTCAGATTTGAGAATTGCGCTGTGATGTATTTGTATTATACCATTTGCTGTCTGAATACTTGATTCTGATTGGCTGGAAGGTGTGCGTTAAAACCGTTTAATGCACAGGTAGGTCCAGTCAGTTTAATCACCATTCTAAATTAATGCTAATAAATGAATCTAAATGAATCTAAAAAATTAATACAGTTAAACTCAAAGCTTCACTATTAGTAGAGATGCAGCACAGATGCAGGTAATTCACAAACACACACACAATCACAATCTCTCTCTATAATAAACATAAATGTAAATAAATGTAATCTTATCACACTACTTTATGTCTGTGTATGATTTAGAGCGGGCAGAATTCTAGATCTAACGACCCCTATATAAAATAACTTAAATTAACCGTTATTTTTATCCTTTCAGTCAAAATTTGCACTGCAAACATCAATGACCGATTTAATTTATCAGTGCTGCCAAGTGACTATGGTATAAGTGCGATAATCCATGGCTAGGTGTGCGTTACGCAATTTTAATGCACTCCGCACAGATGGTCTCCGTTTCTTGTCAGGTGGTTCTTTGCCTCAATATCATGCATTAAAACCGTCTAATGCACACCTAGCCATGGATTAACCCTCACAGACTGCCTAATGCATATTGCATTTCATATTTTCCCTTTTTATGATCCAGTTAATGAACTGCAAGAGAATTCTGGGAAGTTTAAAAATAAGTCTGGTCTGGAAATGTTTTTAAGAGTCAAGCCACAAGCTCAGTAGAAGGCAGTAAATTGTGTGTTAATTTACTTATTGAGCCTTTTTTTGCATACTTGTGTTTCCAAGCTAATTGCTTAATATTGGATTAAGTTCATGTAAAACAGTAATTTGAACATAATGTAATTGCTAAAAAGTTTTTATTCATAGGTGTTGATTTATATATTTGAATGCCAAGTGGTATGATTTATTTAACTGCCAGTCTGATAAATAGCTCTCAGCCACAGACTTTCCCGCATTCTCCCCTCACAACCATGGACTCATCCTGAGACATACTCTCTTGATAACTGCAGGCAGACCTCTAATCTTTGCTTTTAATATGAAAATGCTGCGGTTATGCCAGAACTGCAAACCTTTCTGTCCAAACATAATCTCTGTAATCTCTGTGCTCCCTGCTGACCAGGCTACTGCATGCTTCTGCACAGTCATAAAATGATAGTCATCCATCACCTTTCTGCTGATGCACTTATTTTCCTTCTCCTTCAGTGTCATGATGTTTTTGATGCTATAAATCACAACATATTTCTGTCCCTTCTTTCCTTAGTTGGTCTTGTACTTAATTTCAGATATACTAGAATATCTGATGGAATATCATAATAAATAGAAAGCATATCTACTATGCATCTGTGTTGTATATATGGATCAAAAGTTTTAGAACACCCCCTATTTTCCAGTTTTTATTTCAAATTTAAGCAGTTCAAACCCAGTGAATAACCTAAAATGGTACAGAGGTAAGTACTTAACTGCCAGAGGTTTAAAAAAAAAAGTTTAGGTTACCAAAAAGTGAAAAATAATGTACATTTAAGAGATACAAAAAAGGCATTTTTCAGGGAACAAGTAATGGGTTAACAACTTACAGCTGTTCTGCAGCAGTGGAAGTAAAATGAGCCTGGAAAATTGATGCTAGCAATTCCTACAGGTGTCCCAACTTTTGTTGATAAGTTACAAACTCTCTGTCTGTATAAAAGCAGTGTTGGAGCATACTGTGTTACTGCACCCTCTTAAGGATTATTTGGACAGTATTGTCAGGGTTTCATCCTGCAGCAAGATAATGACCCAGAGCATACCTCCAGGCTGTGTCAGAACCACCTTAGAAAAAGGGAACAAGACGGTAGGGTTCAAATCATGGAATGGCCAGCACAGTCTCCAGACTTAAACCCCAACGAGTTGGTTTGGGACGAACTGGACAGAACGGTGAAAGCAAAGCAAGCTACAAGTGCATCACATTTGTGGGAACTTCTACAACAGTGTTGGGAAGACCTTTCCAAACAATATTTGATTTCCATTGTAGAAATTATGCCACAAGTTTGTTCGGCTGTTATATCTGCAAAAGGTGGCTACTTAGATGAGTCATAAATTTAGATAAAATTTTGTTCAACAAAATGATTCCATGATTTCTTTTTTTTAATTTCCAATTGTTTATTTGTTATATGCTTTAATTTCAGAGTACATTGAGACATTAAACTGCATAAATTTAAAAAAAAAAAAAGCTAGAAAAATGTAGGTGTTCTAAAACTTTTGACAGGTAGTGGAGCTGATATTTTGCACTTAAATTTTCTAGCCATTGTATACAAAACCCACAGAACAAATCTGATATACCTTATGTATATTAATCCCTTCAACTGAGACTTAAATTCAGGTCCCACAGTGATTTAGCTTTAAGATTTTGAAAATGATGCGTAGCTGTCACTGTTTTCATTTGCTAGACACAAAACAAGAAACTATAGGAGCACAGTTTTGCCTCGTAATGCTTCCATAATCATTACAAAATGCATCTCTGTCCATGTGATCATTTCAAAGCTGTGTATGTTTAATCATGCACTGCATGTCCTCCTGTGATTTGTCCAGCTTGTGCTCTATGCTCTTTTTATTGCCTTTAACTCCTTTCATCACAGGCAAATGAGATCTCTACTTCCTTGGGCGGATTTACTCCAAATCCATCCATGTTCTCTCAAGTACCTACTGGGGGTCCTGCACCCTTCCCTAACCAACAGCCCTTTGGCCTGTCCCCTCAGCCAGGAGGAGCCATGCCCCAGGGACCAGGGATGGGCTATCCAGGAGGGCCAGCTCCGGGCCAGCCCATGCCAGGTTACCCACAAGCCCCATCACCCAATCCATCCATGCCGGGCTACCCACAAGCCCCCGCAGCCAATCCATCCATGCCAGGCTACCCACAAGCCCCAGGAGCCAATCCATCCATGCCAGGCTACCCACAAGGTCCATCACCGACTCCGTCCGTACCTAACTACCCAAATGTGCCCACTACTAATCCATCCATGCCCGCGTATGGAGGAGGAGCTCCCATGGTTCCTGCTGTTAATGTAAGAATATGCATTTTTACCAACTTTAAAGAATCTCTCTCTCTCTCTCTCTCTCTCTCTCTCTATATATATATATATATATATATATATATTACACATATGCTATTGAACCAGTGATTTTGTTTAAACCTGTCATTTTATTTAGCTCTATTCCTTTTCATTATTGTTTCTGTGTTTAGCGTGGATTCAGAGGAACCATAACAGATTTTCCTGGAGCAGACCCATTAAAAGATGCAGAGGTTCTTAGGAAGGCCATGAAGGGCTTTGGTGAGTATCTTATGTACACTTCTTTTTTAGCTTCTGCACAACCTGTTCTGTTGTACACTGCATTAGCACTATATATTTAGATTTTTACAAATTTCATGGCAAGAATTATACACTGTATAACTCTCTGTATGTGATAATTAAAAAAAAAATTGTACTTGATAAGAGGTCCAAGTTAGTGGTTTCTGTACATTGTGGGGTTTTTTCTTTTGTTCTTTGTTTTTCTGATAATTTGTTAGTGTAGAGGTTTCCACAGACAATGAGATATGCCTAAATTCTGCATTTGTCACGTTTCAACAGGTACTGATGAGCAGGCTATAATTAATCTTCTTGGAAGTCGTTCTAATAAGCAGCGTGTGCCTCTGCTGGTCTCATATAAGACTGCCTATGGGAAGGTAATGCTGAAATTTCTTCTGTATGCTTATAGCATTTATTACTATTCTTTAATTAATGCTTAAATGCCCTTTCATTTCATACACTGAACACTATAATATTTTAGTCTTAAGATATAGAACAGTGATTCGGTGGGCAGTGGTGAACCTCTAGCCCCTTTTCCTCAAAATTTTCAGTATGCAGTAGTTTAACTCAGGACTGTAACCTGGCCTGATTTTTTTTCTTTAGCCCCAAATAATTCTCCACTTGGAGAGATTTGTCAGTACGTAACTGAACGTCAGTAAAAGAAGTTGTAAAAAATGGCAGTGTTGTAATTTTCAGTGAACGGAGGCGAGACCAATCAGACAGGGTTTACAGGGAAATACGTGGAAACACTCGTATCTTATTGGCTGCTCTCCGCTCTCAATTCTGCCAAACGCTAACTCGCAGTCAGTTAATGTGAGGGGACAATGGATATATGCCAATTTTTTTTAATAGTAAAGGGGTTGAAACTGAAACACTAACATCTCTCATACTGAGCAGGAGAACAAGTGGTGTAAATGTCTATATGAGTTCCAAGTTACATGAACATGATATGAGCAGAACATAAGGACAGCTAATGTACTTTGCATGGTGCTGTAGCAGCTAAACCCATACAATGATAGCTTAGTTGTGCCTCCCTTGACTAGCGATACCAAACTAGACTAGTCTCATGTTAGATAGCCAAAAGGTTTTATATTTTATCGGTCTGGCAGTCCTGCAAACACTGAGAACACCCAATCACCCATCCAAATGTAATGTTTTTTAAGCAAGAAAAAAATGCATGTGGAAAAAAAACAGTCTATTTAGAAGTACGTTTTTAAAAGTTTTTTGACAGAGAAAAATCTGTTCTCAGCCCCTGATGATTAACAGTCCAGCTAACACCCCTGTATTAACTACTCAAATGTACAGAAAGATTACAACTGCAGCTAATCGTCACCATACTGCCTGTTTTTTTTTCAGGACTTAATTAAGGATTTGAAGTCTGAGCTGTCTGGGAACTTTGAGAAATTGGTTTTGGCCATGTTGAAGACTAATTCTCAGTTTGATGCAGCTGAGCTAAAAGAGGCCATCAAGGTTTGTATATAATTTCACAATTAAAATATGTTGGAAAAAAATTGTCATTTTATACCACAGCACTATTGAATTCCTGATGCTGATTGGTCAAAAAGCAGCTCTAATGCTCATTCTATTACATTATAGTTTCTATAATAAAAGATCATACACAGGGAGTTGTATCACGGATGCTCCACATAATCTAAACCTAATAATAAACAGTTTAAACTTGTTTTGCTAAAGTAAAAGCTTTCTGTAAGGAGATTTTTAACATTTATGGAGAGAGTTTCCAGTGTCAGCACTGAGTAAGTTCTGAGTAAGTTCTGTATTTTCATTATTTAAGTAAGTATTTTCCTTTTTTTTTTTGGTAACATGAAAAGCTTTTTTTCTTAATAACTTCAAGAGAGAGGAAAAAGTGAGACTGGTGAGGGAACCTCCGTTTATAGCTGCTATAATGTACATGATCACAGGATCTACACTGTTTCTCAATTGTTCCACATCATTAAATGTACCTATAAATACTTGTTCTTTAATAAACGTAATACATTTTTTAAATGAAAATTGTAATTGTTGACAAATTGCTGTGGTATAAGAGGGATTAAACACTTTGGAATGTGCAGTTATTGGAAAACAATCTTGACACCAAGTCATAAGTTTTATTTCTTAAATATTTGTTTTACAAGGTGTAGTCCTGTTCAGATGCCAATGGAGAAAAAAGTGCAATGTGTACAAAGTTTACATTTTAAGAATTGTTCATTTCAAAGTTGTCATTTGAAAATAATTATTATGCCAGGAGACAAGGTTGTTAAACTGTAGATGTGTTCAGTATCTAAGCATAGTACACAGTGTAAGAGTATAAGATATGTGAATACGAATGATTTACCATTAAACCTTTGTTTTACGGTACTGAACAGGGAGCAGGAACTGATGAGGCCTGTCTGATCGAGATCCTGTCTTCTCGCACCAATGCAGAGATCAGAGAAATCAATCAAATCTACAAAGCTGGTTTGTTCTCATGCAGTATTACACCCGAAAATGATATATGCGAATATCTTATTATGCCACTGACATTTTCCTATGAGGTCTGAAATCTGAAGCAGTTAATGAAGTTCAAATGTTTTTATAGAAAACAAGAAATCGCTGGAGGATGCGATTAGTGGAGATACATCAGGACACTTTCGCAGGCTGCTCATCTCTCTTGCTCAGGTACACTATGGGCTGTTTTTCAGTAGCAAGTCTAGAGAAAAAAATCTTATCAGGGAAAATTCTTTTTTTTTTTTTTTCTTTTTTGGGCAATTGACAATCAATTTGACAAGTATATCTCTCTGTCAATCTATTAATGAATTATTAGGGTCTGCAGGACTTTTTAGCAGATCCTTACAGAGGTGATTTGTTAATAATATATTGTTATGTGCTATAATTAATTAACATTTGAATTCACAGTACTGGTCTCATCTTTTAAACATTTCAATATTAATCTCAATATTACTTTTTTTAATATTATTATTTCAAAGGGCAATCGTGATGAGAGAGAGACAGTGGATATATCATTAGCCAAACAAGATGCTCAGGTAATGACTGACTCTCCTTTTTTATTGTTACTGCCATGTTTCTTTGTTCTGAAGGCTCACTCGACAGCTACACTCTGTAAACACTGTGCTCTTCTTTAGACTCTCTATCAGGCTGGGGAAAATAAACTGGGCACAGACGAGTCCAAGTTTAACGCCATCCTGTGTGCTCGAAGCAAACCTCACCTTAGAGCAGGTACCTGAATCATTTTTGCAACATTCTGAAAATAAGGGAGAATTATTCCATATTTTGATCAAAATAAATTCAAAGGTACTACAACTTTCTGGACAGGGACCGATTGTGATTCACTTTGAACAGTTTGACTGGTCACTACCATAAAACCAAGCTTTCTCCTTGACACAGAAAGTTCACCACAGTTGATTCTTTACTAGAGACACCACAGTCTGTTTCACTACTGTCCTGCTGAGAGTGCTGGGTAAAACCACTGTACCAATGGAAAAATGATGGTTTATGTGGTTTGAAGTAAATCTACTTGTTTGTGTCAACACTAAAAATAACCTACTTATTGTCACATGCTAATTTGTTTATGTAGAATTAGTTCCTTAAAGCCAGAAAATAATTTTTTTTTTAAACTTTAAATAAAGAATTGTACCCACTACTTCTCAAAATTTTTTATATATGGTTATACATATACATGCTAAATATAAATTCAGCTGCCTAAAAATGTTGACAGATTTCTTAATACAACTAACTAACTAACAATTGTGGCCAACCTCAAAATCTTCAGGAAAAAAAAATAGGTCTAAAAGTTTACGGTAATTTTTGTAAAAATATCACTAGATAAAACCAGAAAAGTTTGATTGTTAAATTCCTCAGTGTGACTTTAAAGGAAGAGTTGCAAAGCCTTTATTGTCATTATAGCTATACATGTGTCAGTGATGTTCATTTCTTCATATATCCTATCCAAAGGTCAGTCATGGTATGGTATCCCTAGAGAAAAAAGGGTTAAGGCCCTTACTTGAAGGCCCAATTATAGCCCCTTGGCATTGCTGGGATTTCAGTAACCTTAATGGCTGAGCCACTGCTGCTCCAAATGTGCAGCTTTGCTTTCCACTCTATAGAACTCTCTATAAAAATGTATACATGAATGAAGATAAACCTGTGTACTTATTAAACTCTCTTTTTTTGGAACTTACTACCTTGCATCATTTATGATAATGAGTTTCAAATAAAAAAAACAACAAAGTACCCTCATTATTAGTGCCCATGGAACAGATTTACTTTAACAATTATTATTTATTATTCATAAATTATATAAAATAAGGAACAATAAAAAATAAATTTGTACATACCACTGCTGACTATTAGCTTTCTGAAAGGACTCTGTTTTAATAGAAACAGGGAATAACTGAATACATGGACACTACAGGTGCTACTTGCTGTGTTGAGCGTGTTTGCATGGTGCTGTTTTTTTTTTTCTTTCCATAAGTGGAGCTCAAGTGCCAGTCATAGCACTATTACTAAAACTGTTTAATTATGTTTATTGATTATCCAACGACCAGCATGATATCAGAGTTTCCAAACAAACTGATACATTAAGGTTTGTTGGGTGAGTTTAATATAAAAGATAATATAAAATGTATAAACAAAAGATCTGACATTTTGCTCTTCTTTTGTCCATCAACTGTTGTGGTTTTTTTTTGCTAATATAATAATTTCACCAAAAGATGCCACAATATTAACAAGTGTTAAATAGGGATGCACCGAAATGAAAATTCTTGGCCGAGGCCGAAACCGAATATAATGAAAAACTTGGACAAATACCGAACACGTTTTTCGCGTTTTTTCCGTTTATTTTACCATTTTTTTCACCATTGCATAAAATAATAGTCAAAATGTGTTTTTAACTATTTTGTCTTGCTTTTCAAAGAAAAAAAATCAATTACAAAAACTACAATTTCAAAATATTTATTTAACACTGAACATTTTTTTTCATTCCAGCAGGCATAGGCTACCAACAAGGCACAATATAACTTTAAATAAATAAATGAATAAAATAAAAATATTTTTATGTGGTCATCTTTGAGCCCCCCTTGAATAGCTGATGTTAGGCCTATAACTGGCTGCTGAAAGAATGGAACACTCTGTAGCCTACAACAAAAAAGTGCATTAAAAATTGCATTGACAAGAGCGCAGAAAATGGTTCTATTCGGTTATATACAGCTGATTATATTGGGGATATATACCGCTCGCGTCCCTGTACACCTCACGGAGTATTATAGTAGATATAGTATAGTTAGATACGTTGTTAATGTTATGTTCCCTTAAATAAATACGTCTTTACCTGCATCCGTACTCTACTCCCTTACGTCTCACGACGTGACAGAATACTCCGGAACAGAAACAAAACAAACGCAAGTGTCCACAGTAAACAATGTCACGGTTATCAACATCCGAAGAGCATGCGCTCGTGTACGTAGCTTGTGCATGCGCGCACCCCCTCATCGCTCCGAGCGCGCTACCGGAAGTGGAGGTGTTTGCTAGGCTATTTGGTCGCGTCATCCAACACGTCATTGTTCGGTCAAATTTATTCGGCCTTTTCACTTATGCTTTTTTTTGCTATTTTCGGCCGAATAATTTCAGTTGCCGAACATTCGGTGCATCCCTAGTGTTAAAGTATTAACAGTATAAAGGCTGCCATTCTTGCTCGATGCCATAATTGAAGCAAACCTCTTGTTTTTTTTATTTATTTATATCGGGGCAGACATGTGGCATGTGTTTCTGGAGTGAGTGTTTTTCGACATGAATAAAGTTCCAAGAACCGTGTGTTTGTGTGCACAGTGTTCCAGGAATACCAGCAGATGTGTGGCCGAGACATTCAGAAGAGTATTGAGAGAGAGATGTCTGGAGATCTGGAGAGTGGCATGCTGGCTGTTGGTAAGATGTTTTAACTGTGCTCAGCCCGTTTCTCTCACCATGGTTGGATAATGAAATGACACGATATTATAAATATCAATTTAAATGTAAATTTAAAGGTTCTTGTGTTTTTTGCATTCGTATAATTTGTCAAATTCCTCTTTATGCTGTCCATCATTGGCATGGGACTAATCAAATATTATTTAGATCAGCGGTCACCACTGAGCTCCTTGAGATCTACCATCTTGCAGGTTTCATCACCAACCAAAATCTAACACACCTGTTTTAGGTGATCAAGAGCTTCTTAAGGCAGTGGTTAGATGGTCAGCTGGGCACGATTGAGGTTGGGGCTAAAGTCTTCAGGAAGGTAGATCTCCAGGAACAGATTTGGTGACCACTGCTTTAGATGATTGACCTCAGTACAGCTGTGACATGATTGTGGGTGTTACCCTGGTAGAAATGGCACCGTTGCTGGTGTTTCTAAACATTATTCACTCACTGGCAGCTTTGTTGGTTGCAGTACTTTGCAGTATAGTTAAAAAATACAGCTCATATTTTCTCAGGCAGAATTTGTTTATTCATCGTCTGTGTCGATTTCTGATCACAGCGCCACTGTTGGCTAGATATTTTTGGTTAACGGACCATTCTCAATCTGTATACAAAGTGTATACAACGTGTAAACTGTATACAACGCGTACCTATGGTTGGTTTAATGCTTAAAAGGCCACTGAGTGTAGCTGTCAGCTAGTTGTACCTAATAAAATGCCACATAAGAGTATGTCACGGAATAGATTATACAGTACATATGTCATGGTGAAGTACTGTATAGTCAATATCATGACATCAAAATATTTCGGTCAAACCTTCTCACTTACCCATGTAGAATAGCAAAAAGAATAGAGTCCCTTTTGAAAAATTATTTCACAATTTTTGTGATAATGTATTTGCTTTAACTGTTTTATGTTTCTCAAATTGTCCTCTACCCTGCTGTCCACTCTCAGGCTAAGGGTAATATGCTCAAATATTTCAGCACACACTGAGTTCATCACCACCGTGATTGACATACAGTACTCCTTATCACACGTTGTTGTGTTGTATCTTTTCCCTGAGTGTGCAATGCATGGTTTGTGTGTTTCCTGAACATCTCCTCCTACCTGAGTTTGACTTGGTTTTAATCTTGCCTGCTGTTTTATTCACAAGTGGCTTATAAGCCATGTGGATGTCTCTTTCTCCATCCAGTCAATCATCATTGTACAGTTTTAGTATTTGTGATTGACGATGTCTGCATTGGAAATATTTGCACCTGCCAAATCTAAAATGTCTTGTCTGCAGTGAAGTGCATTAAGGACACACCAGCCTATTTTGCTGAGAGACTCCACAAAGCCATGAAGGTAAGACACGTCATTCTAAGGCCATGCAACTTGGGGGGGGGGGGGGGAGTCAGCTGATGAATGAGTTCAACATTTGAGCTGTTTAACGAAAGCTAAAACAATGTTTGCTGTGTGCAGGGAATGGGAACCAAAGACCGCACCCTGATCCGCATTATGGTGTCTCGCTCAGAGATAGACATGTTGGACATCCGCCAGGCATACCTGAGGATGTATGGCAAGTCTCTCTACACGGACATTTCTGTAAGTAAACAGTTTCTTGAATGCTCCTGCACCCTCCTTCCTCTTAATAAGTGTAATGTGGTTTTCTGTTCATTTAGCAAATGCACACACTAAATTGATGTACACCACATTAACAAGTTTAACATGTCATAAAAGACACTAGGAAAATTATTATTGTGCTATCATAGAAATAAAAATGCATAATTACGTATATGTGAATATCCATGTTGTTTAAATCTGAGACCATTATTAAATGTGTGCAATTGTGTGCTGTAATTCCCAAATCTAATGCATCATCTCTTCTATTCAGGTTCATTGTAAAAATGAATGATTTGGCCAAGCTGTAATAGGGTTGGATATACACTTGAGTAGCCTGTGATGTGTTTTCATAGTAAATGATCTCTGGGTTCACAGGGAGACACTTCTGGGGATTACAAGAAATTGCTGTTGAAGCTTTGTGGTGGAAGTGATTAGGAAGATGCAGCTTTTGTCACATTAAAGAAGATGAAAATGTGTGCCATACGGTGTTCATACAAAATATATTGTCATACTCTGAAAATGCTCTTATCGACTATTGCATGTTGTTGCCATAATTATGAAATTGCACAGGTTGCGTAATGTCATGTACAACATTTCTGTGCTGTATTTGATTTAAATCTCTATTTTATATAAAGTAGCCCATATTTTGTTCTTTAATTGTGCCATTATGTGTAATATATTATACCATAACAAATAGTTGAAATAATATCTATATCAAAAAGTGCTGTTATTGAGTCTTTTTTTTTCTGGGAGGATGACAACAATTATCTTTCCCTTTTTGAATGAGATGATAGGGATGCACTGATCCCATCTTTAAATTTTTGATACAATACCAATGTCAAGGTGCTGATACCTTGTACTGATCCAATACACCTACTCTGGGTAAATCAGTGATGCTTTCCAGGCTTTTATTGCCCAGTCATGCAAAATATCACAGGTGTAATGGCAGTATGTCTTTAATTTGTCATGTCAGGCAACATCACATACTTTTATAGCAGTAGACTGGATAAGAAAACATCTGATCTAATCAAATGGGTCAAATCAAGTTCAATCTGATTCAAGATCAGCGTTTCAAACCAATTTCAGCTGTGATACCGACACTCCATATCTGATAGGTGCATCCCTATTAAGTGATTTGTAGATATTTATACATGAGCTTAATACCAAAAATTAAAATTCTATTGTTAGCCATATTCAGGAATCAGGAATTGCAGAAACAGCACCAATAACAAGACAGGGTCAGTAGAAACAGCCTCTGATGTGGCCTACAATTCCTAATTGCTTTACGCTGTACTCTGGGATACAAGTGTCCGTACAATGGAAGTAAGTGAATGATCATGGATAAAAAATGTTTTTAAAAAAGCTGGAATGTGATGTACTGCATTTTGTGCTGAACATTTTTATTTGATTGGTTCATGTACTAGTTTTGTTATACACACAAACTGCACATTTTTGGAAAAATAAAAAATCGAAATCAAGCTTATGTGACTTGTGGTTGACCTACTGATTTGTTTCTATGGTGGACATGTCATCGTATATTATTCTAAACCACAAGGATAAAATGAAAATTAAAAAATGTATTCATAAGATATGCTTAATTATTAAAAGAAACATCATTTCAAACAGTTCCCCCTTTTACATTCACTATATTTACCTTATGAGTACAGCACAGTGTCACTGCAAAACATCCCTCTCTGACTCATTTATGACACACACCTCATCTTCTTAGTCAGAAAAGATGTACACAGGACATTTCACTATACTTAAATTAAGGCGATTTGCTGTCAACCTATGAATTAAGAAGAAGTGTGTGACGGGGCAGTTAGTGAATCACACCAACATTGGAGCATGCCTGTTATGTGAAACCACCACCAGAGTGCAGTGTCTCTGTCTTCTAATCGTGAAATACTGATGCCAGATAAATGGGGACACCACAGATATGCACTCCAGCAACAAATGCCCATAGATGGGGAGAAAATGGCAATGTGCTTATGATGTGCCTCAGAGAAAATTACATGGGGAAATCCAACATTTTAGGTGATCACTTAGCAAGCTGGGACATAAACACCAAGAATCTAGGATTGGGGGGGGGGGGGCGTATTAATAGATTTTCATGCAGTTTGGAAATGGAAATTAAACACCTGTCCTGCAATAATCATTTCAATTGAATAATTTAACCCTTGGTTTACTTATTATCCTTTACATTTCATTTGTATTTACTATTTATAAGATATTTCTGCAACATTTAAGTTAATTGGGAGATATAACAAAAAAAAAAGCTTTAATGTAGTGCGTAGCTTTTTTGGTTGCAATAGCATACATTTTGACCTTTTTTTTTGTTGTATTTGTGTATATTTGTGTATGTGTCGATTGGGCATTACAGTAAATGCAAATCAAAGTGGGGCTTTAGTGTTCTTCCTCTGTGGACATCAAAAGCTCAGAGAATCCTCACAAAGAGCATTGCACAGAGCAGAGAGCGAGACATCCTGAAGCTCATACGCTACACCCACACAATAACTGTACCCTGATGTTCTGTGTACAGTAATGTGATCTGTAATTAGTGGCTGTTAATTATAGCCTGACATTAAACCAAGAGTGACTAGTCATTAACAATATTCTGTTTGTGCTTCTGCAGTCAGAACATCATCCTGTAAAACAAGTTATTTGCAGGCTCATCATTATGTCTTTTTTTTTTTAAATCTTTTTTTGGCAGTCTAATCTTTTATTTTTTTTGAGGGTGTGTCTATGGAGGGGGGGGGGCAGGATTCTAGTTCTGATTTTAATTTATCTGAAGTAATTAGATTTGTGCCTGTTGGATGACATATTTCATTCATAATTAATTGGCTATCATTATTCAAAATGACAAACAAGAACATTTGCATTACCATAAGTGTATACTAGCATGGTAGGCAATTTGTAGTATTTATACAAATGGATGTGTGTAATTTTAATACAATTTTCCAAACAAGGCAATGGCAGAAGTATGAGAAGTCTACTACTACTGTAACAAAGAAGTGTATGGTTGTACATTAAGCATCAGTGTTTCTTCTAGGTAGCATTAATTGTGAAGTGATAATGTGGTGTAATATATCACTTATTTATGACAGCAATGCCCAGTATTTTGCTTCTTATCACAACTTGGACCTAATGATGATTGGGCAAGACAATGAGTACTGACTAGCGGTGTGAATGGGGGGGGGTGTTGGGGTTGTCACAGAGTGGCAGCTGCTGCCATGGAATTAAGCCTTACTACCCCATTTGGCACCCCAACACTGAACTTACATTCAGGGCTATAAACGAGAGAAGCATGACGCTGGATGTGACAGTGACACAGCAGGTAGTGTTGTTGCTTCACAGCTACAGGTTCCTTGGTTCAATCTACAGGTATTGTATTTTTCTGCGTTTTGCACCCCAAGCCTATGTGCACATGTACGTGGTGCCCTGTGATGGACTGGCATCCCATCCATGGTGTATTCCTGTCTTGCTTCTAGTGTTTTCACAAGTGTGTCTACTGCAGATGAATGATTGAAGTAATGAACTATGAAGCTAATATAGAAAGTCCATATTGGAGCAATTCATTTTGAATGAAAGAATACCTTTTTTGTCCCATATGCACCCACATTATTAGGAACACCTGCAAATTCATGCAGTTATCTAATCAGCAAATCATGTGGCAGCAGCTCAATGCAAAAAACAAAAACAAAAAACATCAAAATGAAGGAAAAGTGTGATCTCTGTAACTTTCTGTACCAGGTGAGCTGGTTTGAGCATTTCATAAACTGTATTTAGTATTTTGGAAACTGCTGATCTCATGGAAATTTCACACATGACAGTCTCTAGTGTTTACACAGAATGGTGCAAAAAACATTGAGTGAGCAACAGTTCTATGGGTGGAAATGCCTTGTTGATGAGAGAGGTCAGAGGACAATGGCCAGATTGGTTCAAGCTGCCAGGCAGCATATAGCAACTCAAATAATCACTCTTTACAACCGCTGTGAGCAGAAAAGCATCTCAAGAAAACATCAAACCTGAGGTGGATGGGCTACAACAACAGAAGGCCACACTGGCTTCCACTCCTGTCAGGCAAGAACAGGAAACTGAGGCTATCATGAGCACAGAGTCACCAAAACTGGACAGTTGAAGATTAGAAAACTCCTGGTCTTTTTCTAGTCTTCAACTGTCCAGTTTCGGTCAGCTGGTGCCCATGATAGCCTCAGATTCTTGTTCTTGGCTGACAGCAGTGGAATCTGAGGTTGTCTTCTGTTGTTGTAGCCCATCCACCTTGATATTTGATGTGTTGAGCATTCTGAGATGCTTTTCTGCTCACCACAGTTTTAAAGAGTGATTATTTGAGTTACTGTAGACTTCCTGTCAGCTCAGACCAGTCTGCTCATTCTCCTGTGACCTCTCTCAATAACAAGGTATTCCAGGCTGCAGACCCTCCACTCACGGATGTTTTTTGTTTTTCGCACCATTCTGTGTAAACTCTAGAGACCATTGTGTGTGAAATTCCCAGGAGTCAGCCAAGATACAACACCCCTGGAGCAGAGTGAGAGGGTTAAGGGCCTTGCTCAAGGGCCCAACAGTGGCAGCCTGGGAGTGTTGGGGCTTGAACCCCCGACCTTCCGATCAGTAACCCAGAGCCTGGCCACATGTATCACTGTTATTAACTCCTTCCTTTACACCATGATTGGATTATATTTTGTTGCAAGCTTGCAGAGCCTGGCAGAGCTGGGGCTTGAATCCCTGATCTTCCAATCAGTAACCCAGAGCCTTCAAGCCACCACTGCCCCAGTACTCTATCCCTGTCTGTGGAGAATGGCCACGTAATTCACTGTTATTAACTCCTTCCTTTACACCATGATTGAAATATATTTAGTTGCAAACTTAAACAACATTGTGTGGACTAAAGGTGCACGCCCACTGAGAGAAATCAGGTGTGTCTGCGTTAAGCCCCGCCCACTTTTACCTTACATGGCTATTGTGAGGCGAGTTGATTGACAGCAGGCAGCAGCTACTGAGCTGCTGAGACATGGCGGAGCTTACAGTTTGAGTAGGGAACGCCAACAGTTACGGTAGTTTCGCTCGCACTAAAGTCGACACGTTACCGAATAAATGGCGAAGAAGAAGTGATAAAAGTGGACGGAAATGCTGCTGTTCGGAGAATTGCGCTGGAAGAGGAAAGAAGTGGCTAGAAAGTAAGTGAGCTGGGGAAATGTATCTAGCGCTAGCTGTTTAGTGCAGTCAACAGCCTCAGGCAACAAATATGGCTTCGTGTGCGTTTTTGCTCGGTGTGATCAGAAACTGCTGTATTAAGCCATCGTATATCATGGCACAGTCGCTCAAATCGTACAAGTGACCATAAGGAAGGGAGTTCCTGCTTTGGTTATCGGGGGTTCTGTTGGGTTTGAGTCGAGGTCACCGTCTCCGCCGACACGACAAGAAGCTAGCTTAGCCAGTTAGCTAGGGAACTGCGCGAAGTGCAATGGAGCCGAAGCACAAAGAGTTGTTAGAGCAGTGCCACCAGAACTTGGTGCAGTCCATCCCGGATGCGCAGCGCCTCATCGAGCTGCTCGCCAAATCCGGCAGCCTGAGCGAGCGGGACACACTCGAGCTGGACCAGAACTGCTCCACCAGCTCCGAGAAAGTGGACCAGCTGCTGAAGATGCTCATGAACAAGGATCGCGACCATTTCTTGGCCCTGTGTGTGGCACTGGAGAAAACCTACCCTCACCTGTATTCTGCCCTGTTCAGCAACGGGGGAGGACCGGCAGATCACTCCGGTAAGACTTACTGGATCCCTCCTCACTGAGATCAGGATGGAGGTCGCCATGTCTGCTCGCAGCGCGAGTGTAAGCGGTGCTGAGATTTGGTGTGAGATTTCTTCTTTCCCTGTAAATCACACTAGTGTTACAGTAGACTAGAAAATCTGACAGCACTTACAGAAAGAAGCCTTCAGTCTACACTGAAGTGTACTGATTACCTCTAGTGCAGTATTTCCCTGTATAATCACTGGAGTAATTAGATATGATGGACGGAAGTATACCCCCCACCCCCCCCCCCCATGATAAAAAAAAAATTAATAATATAATTATAGGGCCAGAATTTGATCAGAGATGGTAGGTAATAGGAGTTTTTTTTATTTTGTTCACTTATTAATTTTTTTTTAATACTGATGATCCACACTTACCTAATTTGAACTGCAGGTCACCTGAATCTCAAAAAGTGCAACAAAATTTCTTTTATTTGAATTCTTAGCAAAGGGGTAAAAAGATCTGAATTTTGGAAAATGGAGAATGAAAAGTTGTTTACTTTCTTAGTTTATCCAAACATTCCTCCACATCATGCTCGATGACATTAAGCGCAGCATCTGTAATGTAATTCTTTTCACATCACGTGTTCCTGATGGACGTGGTGGTTTCCATGGGAACACTTGCCTTTCAATATGAACATGTGTGCGCCCTACTTGCGTTTTTTTTTTTTTTACTTGTATTCCTTAATCGCCACTTTTGTTTACTTTGAGTCTTGCTGTCGGATGAACGACGTGAGCATGAGGACGAGGATGTGATTTCCTGTTTAATCCCTCGCGTTTGATCATCTGATGCCGTTCCACTGATTTGTTCGGATTTCTTGATTTTTAGAATACCATTTTGTCTCTCAAAATGTTGCTGTCAGCTTTTACTTAGTGCATCAAGCTGTGTGGAAGGAAATGGATCTTAAGTGATGAAACATGGAGGAAGAGTTTCTTTTAGAGAGCGTGTTCAATATTGATGGTTGTTAAAAGCAAAGGCGTGTGCGCTCTCAGCGTGCCACTGAGTGCTGCTTCTGCAGGCGTAGAAGATTCTCGTAAGCAGGAGAAATGTCAGCTCATGCGCATCAAATACGTTCCGATCCACACACACGCGCACTTTGCATTGTGTAAAAGAAAGAGACTTCAGGTCCACGTTTCTGCATCTTCCACATGTCTTAAATATGTTCAGTGATTCCTAAATCTCCACAAGAAGTCTGTGGTTAGAAGGTGTTGATTGAATTTCTGTAGCAGTGCTGCTTTGACTGTTGTTCCCACTGTCATTCAAATCACAGGTTTATACTAGGGTTAGGGCTGCAACAACTAACTGATAAAATAAGTGATAATAAATGATCATTAAAATAATCAACACTAAATTTCATTAAGGATTAGTCGGGTCTGTGACGTCACTGTGGATAATCCCCGTCAGTGACGTCGCTTCACGATGGTGAAAAAGACATTTCTATGAATAAAACACATCTGAAAAACAGCGGAGGTCACAGAGTGAGCTGCTGCTGCGGGGAAAGTGCGCGATCCGGGTTGTCCAAAACATGAGTGTTTTATGTTTAGCGTTTCAAACAAATTCGTAAGTGTATTAACGTGGCTTGTCGTATCAGATGCTGCGACAGATGCGTGTGCTGTTTAATGTGTTCCAGACATGTTTTCTTCAGTGCAGAAATGACCATTTTACCTTTTTATCCTTATCTGTAAATGTTAGAAATTCACATCAGTATTTTCATTTTACATAAATCCTCGTCCTGACAATGAGCGAGTCTCCATTAAACTTCACTGAATGAGCGTGAGTCCACGCATGCGCGTCAATCAGACAGCACGTAATAGAAAGGAAGCGCAATAACTCTGACTAAAATATTCATTTTGATCAAATATGTCGTCTAATGCTATATTTAGAAACAAAAGTAATTGTGTTTTTATGCGAGCAGTGACTGTAATGCGGTTATAACATGGAACTGTCATACATTTACAGAATAAAGTAACATGTTATTGTGTTCAGATGAGTGAATGTGTGTTACCACAGAACATTCAACCTCTTACCAGTTAACACTTAGTTTGTGCTTTTTGTTTTTCTTTTTTAGCATTTTTAATTTAGTGATTTAACTTCTGCTTTAAAGCTTGTGGACAATCAGTTGTTTTTTTGTTTTCAAAATATAATGTTGATATTTTAAAAAAATCATTTGCAGAATGTATAGCATAGCCCACTCATAGATACATTTGATACCTTTTTCATAGCCTTCAATTTGCACAAAGGACAACATCGGGCAGAATGTGAAAACATGTTTTTTATAATAATTGTTAGTTGCAGCCCTAGTTTATATTAATGCATTACTTCTAATACATTATCGTTTCTATAGTAACCGCTAATTCACAGGGACTTATGTGGTGGAAGGTCTGCGTAATCTAAGGCTAATAATAAATAAATTAAAAACATAGTTGTTAATGTGGTGTAGCTTTCTGAAAAGAGAGATTTATTTTAGATTTATGGAAGGGGTCTCCATCCTCAGTGCTTTGTAAGAGTCAGTTAATTTTATGCATTTACTGTCTTATTAACGTTAGTGTTCTAATTGTTTATAGCTGCTGTAACGTAAGTGATAACAAGCTAACTTATGGAGTTTCCACAGCATTAAATGTAACTATAATTTTCCTCATTCTTCTCTCTAGTATAGTCGTTTGCAAATTCCCACCCACCAGACAGTTCTCCCCGTCATACTACAACTACCAACTGGGGAGGGCGAAGGCTGTCACATGCTTCTTCTCAAGACACGTGAAG
Organism: Ictalurus furcatus; assembly: GCF_023375685.1. Lineage (NCBI taxonomy): Eukaryota > Metazoa > Chordata > Actinopteri > Siluriformes > Ictaluridae > Ictalurus > Ictalurus furcatus. Next base: position 16,928,932 of record NC_071257.1, on the reverse strand, counting down.
CCAGGCAATCATATCTTTTCAAACTGCTGCTCATAAGTGTCAGTTTTTTTGTTTTTGTTGTGATTGTTCTGCCAAAAAATGCTTGATTGTGCATTTTGCGATGCAACTTGTAAAGTGTTTTGTGCTTCTACTAGAATTTTGCGAAATTGCACTTGAACAAAATTGTTTTGTACGGTCTTTCATAGTGATGTTTGTTGGTAAATGAGACCTTTTGGTTGTACTCATTTTTAACTCTGATGAATTGAAGAGGACTTTGGCTGAATGCGCATTGTGATGATGTCACCTGATGTGTCTTGGCCCAAATCTGCGGAAAATCTGCTGCAATGTTGAAATCGTGCAAGCTCCTCAGAATATTGTGGCTTTGCTTGATTTTACATTTATTTCTGCGACCGCAAACTCCTGGAGGGACTGGTAACTCGGTGCTGTCACCTTCTTCTGCATATATGAGCTCACAGCCATCTAAGATTGGCTAGTGTTGCTGTGATTGACAGGAGGAAGCGTTTGCTGTCCCTTCCACCCAGAGAGCACGTCCAATTTTTGCGCTCTTGGATGGCTCGCAATCTCCCGATGATCGCGCCAAAGCTTTTCTGTCCTACCACTTGGGAGCGTAACTATAAATGTTAAAAAAGCAGGATGTGTAGTTCCTTAACAAATTAGAAATTGTAATCATTCAGTACGTTTACATGGACAAAAATAATCCAATATTAAGACAATACTCTGATTAAGAAACTACCATGTAAACAGCTATTTTTGATTAACTTAATCCGACTAAAGTCGTACTCGAAGTAAACACAAATCGAATTAAGATGTGAAGTATTCCTGTTTTAGTCACATTATCGAAGTGCATTATAGACATGTACACACCTTAATCACACTATTAACGTTGTGTGACTGTTTTCACCGCATTTTGCGACAGGACACGTACACACACGGCAGAGCTCAACCGTTTTACGACAAACAAGAGAGCACGGCTGCGCCCCAAACTACGTACTTACCTACTATATAGTAGGCAATATACATGTACTATATAGTAGGCAAGTACATGGTTTGGGACGCAGCCCACGGCTTCATGCAATCGTCTATTTGCACATATAGCATGACTAATAATTAACTGCACTTGAAGCTTTCGTAAAATTAAAAATAAAAACTCCCAAAACTGTATATGGTACCATAGCGAAGACGAACTGTATGTCGATACGTGAAATTCTGGAGGGAACGTCGGACGGCGTGGCACGGTGACGTAATGACGTCTGCCGTTAATCGATCTATGTTCTATAACATGTAAAACAGGAACATGAAAGGAATATTCTAAAAGTGACTCATGTAAACACCTTAATCACAATATTGTCTTATTCAGAATAAGGTTAATAATTAGATTATTACTGTCCATGTAAACGTAGTCAGTGTCAAACTGTTGTGTTTTAAGTGGAATCAATCACTTTAGGATGTGCTGTTGTTGAACAGTGTTCCTTATCAGGGTGGGAACAGCGATCGTGCTTCTTGTCAGGCCGCATCACCTTGTCACGTTCCTATAACTGCGCACCCTGTTGTTTTTTTATTCCTTACACAATGTTAGTCTTCGATTCCTATTAACATTCCTTAGATTTCCTTACTATAAGCTCATGTATCTAATAAATGCTTTATTCTACGACAGAACATATTGAATGTATGTGTTTGTCAAATCTTTTTAAAGCACTTCTTTCGTTATGTTGCTGTGGCATGTGTGTGATGTGTTAGACCAAGAGGAGCCACGTCCTCCAGCCAGCTCTGAACAGACAGATGAAAGCCTAAGCTCTCCCTCTCCCTCGCTGGCTTACACACTCACGTGTATGATGAGTTACAGTGATCGCGACCTGCTCTGAAGTCATTCTCTCAAGCTGCCACTGCTGAGCCTCAACTCTTTTCACTGCCAAGCCTCTTCATACACACACCTGCAGTCATGAACACACACACAGGCTGGGAGTGGGAGCGGTGGAGGAGGGGCAGGTTTGGTTAGTTTAGGGCAGTGTGGTGGAAGCTCCAACTGCTTCCTCATGCTGGCTGAAGGAGCTGCACACTGCAGTGTGTATTGAACACACACCATCATAAATCAACGTAAACAGGGAGGCAAAAGATGAGCATTTCAAGTCATTGAGATTCATGTGTGACATGATAATTAAATGGGTGTGCTGGAAACATTTCTAAAAATCTAATTATTTATGTTGACCTAAACGGACTTAGCCTAGACGTTTGACTAGTTTACAGCTCTTGCGTCTTCTTATTTTATAATTTTTTTTTTAAAGCTGTTGGTGCGATGTTTGCTCTGCACTGTACACTAGACGGTCATGTTGATTTAGCTCAGAGGTGTCAGACTCCAGTCCTGGAGGGGAGCAGCACTGCAGAGTCCTGCCTCATTTAACCCACCTGTTTCAACTCCTCAGCTAATTAGCAAGACTTTCATGAGGTGCATGAGCAACTCCCCCCCCCCCCCCAATCTCTGCAGGTCCTGATTTCGACACTTTTCCCTTGAACATGTTAGACAGCATTGTCCTGGCATCTTTGCCCAGCTCTATCCCCAGTCTTCCAGTCTAAATATTTATTTGATGTGATCCATAGGCTGGAGTTCTACCACTGGCTGGTTTGTGGGAGTTGGCTTCGAGAGAAACCATCCATTTCTGTTTTAAAATCAAGTGGTTGTTTAATTTGAAATGGCTTGTTCACAGCAGGCCAAAGGGTGACTCCTCCATGCAGTCAAACAGAGGGCTGAGCAGAGACAACAGGCCGTTTGTTTTAAGCCGAGCTACTCCAAAGTGCACAGTCAGCAGCTTGCTCTGTTTATGGACCATGGGGGCTGTCAGCCTGGATCCCGATAGATCCAACTTGTGGAAAGAGAGAACAACGGCAGGACAGAATGTCTCACTTTTGTCCTTTTCTTATTCTCTGTGAGAGGGCGCATTTATGCAGTCTATATATTATGATGATGAGGGAATCAAGGAATCTGTGCACATTTGCTAATGTTTAATATCTGCTTTTGTAGCTTTGCCAAAATTCAGTCTAAACATTTGAGTCAGAAAATGTAAGAATTCTTTTTACAGGGGTTGAGAAATCATAAGTTTATTACCTAGGCCAGGGTTTCTCAACCTTTTGCCCACTGTGACCCACTTTTTTTTTGAATGGCAGTCATTCATGGCCCACCTGTCAATTACTAGGTACTAATTTAATCTGTTTCTGTTTAGAAAAACAGTAAAACCATACTTGATATATTGCAGGTTGTACTTGGGAACACATTTTGCTGCCCTCGAAGTAGGAGTTTCTGAATCGACTACATACTTTCTTTTATAAAAATAAATAAACAGATGTATTTTTACAGACATTGAATTGTGTTCAGATTAGCACGGTGCATGGAGGTAGCACATACGTAAGAGCAACACTACATGAAGAGACCTTGATTGAGGTCCATTATTGGGCAACTAATAAATGATGGCCTGCATTTATATAGCGCTTTTATCCAAAGCACTTTACACTGTGTCTCATTCACCCATTCAGACACACTCACACACCAATTGTAGCAGAGCTAATTTTAGGTCAAAACCCAGTGGTTGAGAAACGCTGACGTAGACCACTGGATAAGTAGAGGTTCCAATGTGATGCCCAGTGCCATATTTTAAAAATGGGACCTAGTAGCTAGGTTGGTGATAACTAATGTAATGCAATAAGGTATGGTGAGCTAGTTACATGCTTTAATACAGATTAAGGGAAACAAACAAGTATGATTATTCTCTTCTAACAAAATTTCTAATGTAGTACATCATGTTTAAATCACAAGTCAGAAAGTCATTGGGCAACGTTTCGGTTATGAGATGAGAAGATATTTGAGTCTAATTTTCTCTTGATTATGCGCTTTTAACTGCGACATAACTGTTACTAATAGACGGAGCGTTCGATGGCAGCAGTGACACAGTGGTACAGAGGACAACGATGCCTCATCACAGCTTCTGGTTCGAACCTGAGTTGGGGTTACTGCCTGTATGGAGTTTCTGTGCATATGGGTTTCCTCTGGGTTCTCTGGTTTCTTCCTTCCTGTGAATGAGCTTACGAATGTGTGGACTGACACAGTGTGTTCCTGGAGTAGTCTCCTGATCCACTGCAACCCTGACCAGGGTAAACGTTACTGAAAAGTGAGTGAGTGAGTTATATGACAGCTTTGAGTTGGACTTCATTCTGCACGGTTTATGAAAAATCTATCTGTCATATGTGTGTTTAATTAATCTGCCTAGTAAAAATCATACCCCAGTCAACCAGCTCGCATGTCAGCTGATTTGGAAGCATGCGCTATACTCACAGCGTCGAGGTGTGTAACATGCTAACATACCTGCTTTCAAGGACAGGAAGGCTTGTATTTTTTATTTTTTTCATGCTGTCTGCTGTGCACACTGTCCTGGTTGGGCTGCTGCAGTGGATGTTGCTCTACTTTTAGCTGCTGTCATGCGTCTAATCCAGTATCTGCAACTCAGCAAGACAGCCTTTTGTATAACTGGACCTGACTAATACAACCTACTGCACCAAACCGCTGGAATGAATATGCTGTTAATGTTTTTTGGCTTTGTGTTGAATGAATCGCAGCGTATTCCTGAAATTATGGAAAGATAATCTTAATTCCTGGAAGATTGTAGGAACTTTTTTTAGTTGTAAATTTGCTACGAGTCGGCATTCATTTTATATAATTTAATCATAAGCGAAACAGGGCTTATTATTCTGGATAGGATTGCTATGCTGTATGTGTGTGTGTGTGCATACACTAAATTAAATTAGCATGAATAGGTTCTTGTATCTACAAGGTGTTGAGTCTGGTGGCATTGTCCACCATGAGTCAGTACCATCAAAAAAAAAAAAAGACTTAATTACCAAGCAAGCCATCTCAAGCGTCTTAATTACTGAGTAATGCACCGGAAATGCCAAAGTCTAAATACTGGTTGTGCAGCAATAGAAATAAACAGTGCTGCTCTAAGTTCCCTCAGTGCTGTATTCTGGACCTGATGACTGACACTGGACTGATAGCTGGCTACAATCAGACCCTGTAATAGAGGCTTTCTGAAAACGGGCCCACTAATCCGCCCATGGCTGACTGACCTGACACATGTAGCTTTTAATAGGTTAAGAGCAGCTATTAAGCATGGGACAGGCGGTAATGCACAGCTGTGTGCGCTGTGCTGAACAAAGGGAAATGTATTTTCGTGTGGTGGTGAACCTTATCTAACGTTCACTATAAGGAACAGATTGAGACACTATTACCTGGTGCAACATGGGTTTCATTTCATTTCGACATATTGAACTTGTTTGGGGAAGTCTGAGAATGTTTGCTCCAGGAACTTTTCATTCTGTACAGTTCTAACGTGACTGTATGCTGTGCCTTGCTTAGAAACATTTCTGCCAGTATTTGATATGACTGACCTTGTTTATTTATGCTGACATGTATTTCACTTCAGTCATAACAGTTTGCACTATTTAGCAAAGTAGGGCAAATTTTAAGTTTGGCCAGTTGGTGCTTTTAAAGGACCATTACTCTTATCAAGGTGACAGTGCAGTTAGCTTTAATTCTTTACTGTGAAGTGATTTATAATGCGTGTTTAAGTGTTGCCCCACTTACTAAACATTTCTAAATTTAGACCTGCACGTAGTAACGGACAGTATGAGGGTTGATCCAATATACTGGTTGTCGTATCAGTATGGGACATGTGAGAAGTAAGGATTTAAAAAAAAAAGAAAAACAGATCATGCTGTTATAGATATAAAATAATTAACAACGGGTGTTGAGTATTTTCCAATAACGGTATGCTCCGAAGTGTTCTACCCCACAGCAATTTGCCAATGGCTGCAATTTTTTTTAATCATTAAAGAATGACACTTTGTTTTGTTTTTTTATATTTGTTTGTAGCTGTTTTTAAAGGCGCAACACTCCATTTTTTTATTTCTTACAGTTAACCTGGACGTATGTAGAACGTTATAAAAATAACGGTTAAAGCCACTGACTCAGCACAAGTGTATTATGTGGGTGAGGAACCCATTTGGAAAACCGTGGGCCGTGAGTGTCTGTGTTTGCATGGCCCTCTTGTCAGTCATTTTATAGACGTGCCTCCAATGCCCCTTCAGTCCACCCCCATCTCAGTGTGTTTGGAAAGGAAAAATATGGCTGAAACTGGTAGGTGCCCAATGCAGCTAGATAATTCTTTTGCGAGCAAAAGACCATGCCGTGCTTTTGGGGAAAAATGGCGAGAAACTCGGTAGAACCAGAGTAAGCATTTCAAAGCTCGAGGAATTAAGTAGTGTAGAAGGAGACTTGAAATTAACGATGTTGCTCTTTGATAGCTTTGTAAACCCAATTTGTATGAAGCTTAGAATTATTTGAATTGGCGGCTTTTTACGTAACCAATCATGTACATAAGTTTTTATCACTTAGAGAGCCACGTAAAGCAGTGCTTAGGATGAACCATCTTGCATGTATAATGTTTACCATCGATACGTTTAATACATTAATACGAGTCTACAAAAGCCTTCAAGTGCAGGGATATTCTCTGTATACATTTAAAAGGGTTATACAATAAGCTCAGATGTTTCTAATTATAGGTTGTTCAGAGATAGGCATGTTGTTTGTCAGTGTCATACCTGTACAAGAGGTGGTGAGCATGAAAACATCACATGCCTACAACTGAGAGGCCTATGATTAAAGAGTTGTGAATGATGGAAATGGTTGGAAACTGTTTAGAATATTGTTTTTCTTCTCTTTTACTTTCTATTACTATATTATCTTCCATCTTGTCTTGCCTCCACACCACCTGTAATTGAGTATCATCTGTTTTTGGTTGTTTCTTTAAATTTGGTCAAAGGTGACATGATGTAATTTCATCTGCTTTTGTAGTTGGTGACTGTTGGATTACATTGCTGTCCAACCACGTCTTCAAAAGTTGGAAGGTCTCTACATGGGTGACATCATCTGATATGTGAGAGCTTTATGCTGCAGGCCTTTCCCTTAAAACTACTGTAAACACTGGCACTTCATGTGATCGATGCTGAATCCTGATTTGTTGCGTCTCCTGAACCTTGCCCTTGGTGCCACAGCATTGCCGTGTGGCCTCATGGGAAACTGCAAGCTAGCTGAACAAAGGCTTCCTGGTCCGTATGGTGCCTCTGCTCCTGAGGCACTGTGCACTATGTCTTTCTGCTGTCTGGGAGAGAAAAGGGGGTGATTTTGAGCTGGGCTCGCTCCAGATTTAATCAAACAGCACTGGCTTCTTCAGGAAAGAAGGAACACTGCCAGGATGAATTTGATGTAAACGCCTGAGATGTGGGTAAACAGAATCGTTTGTCAGACTCTCTCTATAGCCAGCTCTGCAGGCCTGGCATGATGACAAGGAGCACTTCAGGCTGAGAATAGGAGCTGAGCTGAGCTCAGATCTGTTCGTTTTGGAATACAAATAGTCAAGACTCCTAAATTTTCTCTGGTCAATTCAAAGGTATTAGTTTGAATCCGATTATTCTGATTTAATGGGATGCACTGATAAATAAAAAACGTAGAAAAAGCAGGATCTGTTGTGTATTGGAGACACGCATCTTGTGGCGCTAAATTAGTTTAAAACGCTCCTGAGTGGCACCACAGAAATGCATTTGTCCTATTATTGGAAGATCGTGAGTTTGACGTTAACCAGCCGTTGACATCTGTGAGCTCATACTCATGGACGAGGGCAGATGGCGCGTTCCTCCGCGTGTGTTATGCTGTCCTGTGACGCAGCATGAGCAGCAATTTGAAAACGTGGTAGTTGGCTTCACGTGTCGCAGAGGAAGCACGTGTTTGCTCTAACCCTCCCCAGTTTGTAGCAGTCATGTGACAGGGGAGAGCTGGCTAAGTGGTTGGGAATTGGGAAGTGGTGGCAAAATTGGAAATAAAATGGTGCTGGTGGGGGGGATTAATTATCATTAATAATAAAAATCTATAAATCTACAGTAATCAAAATTGCATCATTGAGATCCTTCATTAAGCAGAATCCAAGTGAAAAGGCCTCATAATTTTTTTGATACGTTAATTGTTACATTCTTTTCTTTAAGTTTCCTGTTCTTCAGGATTTTAAATTTACTAACCTTTGCCATGAATGTGGTGGGACACAACATTTTTAGTATTTCATTGCTTTCCAATAAGCACATTTATGTGGTGTTTTAAACAAGAATGAAAAGCTGGATATCTAGTAAGCCAGCTGTGTTTGTCCTAACCAAAATAGCAATATGTTGAGACACCTTTTATTCCCGCACATACGATCGCTTGTCTTGCATGTTATATAATCTGTTGCTGGAATCCCCTTCACTGGTTTTTATATACTGTCTGTTTATATGTGTAATAAAGGATCAGATTTCAAAGCATGAGAAACTCTTTACAAATGTAAGGAAGACATGATATGAAAGGTTATTTGATCATGTCTGAGTCTAGACAAAAGTAATAGGACTTTCATAGTCAATGTGATATTTAACAAACCAGTGGATCTAGTGGAGTTTATGTTTATTTTTTGGGTGCTTGGATTATTTGATTGTCAAAAACCACTATTGTGCTTGTCAGTCTGACACCAGCTAGTGAGAGAGCAGCAAATGTTACATATTTTTTTTATTAAAATGCCACCTTTACTGCTTACATAATTAAACAGAATATTGTTACTCTTAGAATATTGTTACTTCTTCATTGAAGCACACTCTCAATTCTCACGCTCCGTCATCTTCCCTGATAAGTTTTTTTTATCCCTCCTACAAGGTTAGGGTTAATGCAAGGTTAATGTTACTACTGTGATATAATGATATCTATATAATGATAGATAATGATATCTCCTAAGATAAACATTATTTTAACTAGATTGCCATGATCTTCATCACAATTGATCGGCCTGGACTGAGCATGATCGTTTCGAGCAGTCTGAGAGTAGAACATTTTTGCAATTAAAAACAGGATTTTTTTTCATGTAGACTGTCATGTTAATGTAATATTTATGTAAATTTTCTGACCACTTCATTGTCATGCAATTGTAGTCATGTGTGTACTTGGCAACATATTTCATCGATTAGGGGGTCTATGTTATGAAGCAAGCTCTGCCACACCCCAGGTCATGTCACTTCATGCCACACATAGCAAAGCTGTTTTTGAATCAATTCACTTATAAGTAGTTAAACTATTTTCTCAACTCTGAAGCGATGATCATTTCTGTATGATACACGATGCATATTAATGTATGATGTGTGTCAAATCACCATCCATTTTTCGGCTCACGGCAAAGATGCTGGGGGTCAATTCACTGACCCCATTAAAAACCAGCAGTCAACACCCAAGCTCTGGAGGCAAGTCCACAAATTGAAAATTACTCCTCTCACACGCGCACAGCAAGCAAAGTGAATTTGCTGTTTCAGTTGGCGAGATAGCCAGCAGATATTGGCCTTTGTTTTGAATTTGACTGGTTGGAATTTGACTTATAAAGCAGGGCTTGAAAACCAGGTAAGACCTCCTAGCTAGCTATTAACATCATTGATCCTATATTTACAACAAAGTATGAACCAGTAAAGAAATGTATGGAATACAATACCTTGTTTAGTTTGGGTGTAGTCTATATAAGCCACTTGATAATATTCTCATGCCATGAGAGATTTATTCATTAGTGATTCAAAATAATTATTAGTTTCCGACATAATATAAACTTATAATCTGCTAGGTATATAACATTTGCCTTGGTATATTGATGCTGTGTTGTGGAGTCATTAAGCTCAGTGTTTCCACACCTCATCGGCACAGAGCTGAAGCCGAGGTGAGTTTAGACAGCTTGACTGACACAAGTAGACAAGACTTGGCAGAAATCTTGATTCAGGGTTTACTGATGTAAATTTTTTTTTTTTTTTTTTTTTTTTTAAAGAAATTCAATTAAAGTCTCTTACTGGTTGCAATCAACATTGATTTTCTGAGTCTTGTGGCAAAAGCTAGTGCCTGTGCTCCTTTACTACATTTTGCACATAGACTAACTGGTACCGGGTAATGGATATCTACATTAAAATGGCAACTTTTATTAAATAAATCTTAAAGGGTATAAACCTCAGGCTTCTACATTATAAGATACAATTTAGAAGGCAACAGTTTGATATTTGACGTTACCACTGAATCTGCTACAATATGATGTGATAAGCTTTAGAAGCCTCCGACTGACGTGACCAACTTCGCTCAGAATCTGGGATAGGCCTACTGCTAATTTGCAGATGATAATGACAAAGGTGACAAATGAATGATTACTTTAAAAGCACCAGAGTTACCAGCGAATCACTGTGCTAGCCTACTGAATTATTTATACATCAGTTTAAAAATGAGAATAATTTTTACTCCGCAGTTGTTTGTCATTTTTTCTGTAATAATTGAATCATGATTGTTTCTTCGATTAACTTCAATCATCGCCTTTTAAAAACGGTGCATCAATCCAAATTTGTGGATTGTTACACCCCTTATAGATATCCAAATTAATGTGATTTTATATACTCGTATGCACTCATTCGATGCTCAGTTATTCATCCAAATAGTATTTCATTTCATTCCTGCGTGTTTTCTTGTAAGTAGGCCTACATCAGTAATTACTAGGCTACACCCGTACACTGAGAAACCAATACTCTGAAAAGCCTCTAAAACGCTCCCTCTTAAAAACCTTGCTGCAGTTTCTGAAGTGTTCTCTCAAGGCTAAATCAAGGCTTGGTTTGCACATCTGTGCGTTTCTCTGTTATCATCCCGCGTCGGTGTGAAAGCGGAGAGCTGATGTATCCTGAGGCTGTGAGGGTGTAAGCTCGGCTCTGCCGCAGCCTCTTTATGTGAAGTACAGGAGAACTGATAATGAGACATGATCTTGCCACCCCTGTGTACTCATTGTTCCAAAAAAAAAAAAAATAGGCAGGTGGAGAAAGGGTCCTGAATTGGAAGGCCAAAGATTTAATCACAAAGATTTAATGTCTTTCTCTTGTTTTAATGTTCTTTTTGAATGAGTGCTTAATAATAATAATATGAACATGTTCTAAGCTCTAGGTTAAGGTGTGCTGGCATCAGAGATACAAACTTATTGTGCTTCCTGCTTTAGTATGTGTATATTTTTTTGTAATGCTTGCCAGCAAGAAAGTCATTTGCATAGATCTATTAATGTGTTCCTTAAAATATTGTTTTAGTCTTAGTTGGTTTGTATAGAAATAGCAACGGTACAGCAGCTTTATTGGCTGTTCTGATCGATGGGGTGCAGAAGAATGATCAGTGTTTAATAGCAAATTAATTTCGATCACTATTTAATTATTTTATTAACTTATTTGATTTCTTTCTTTTTTTTTTGAGAGGACACAGGTGTCCAGGAGTATATTATTTCTGCACTACGTGTTCCAATTGCATGAAATTGGTTTGCACGGTCTTTCGCATTGATGTTTGTTGGTAAATGTGACTTCTTAGATGTACTCGTGTGTACGTGAATCGAAGGTTTTGACTCGGTGAGTGTTGTGATGTGACATGACGCGTCATGGCCCAAATCTGCGTAAAATCTATGGCAATTTTGAAAAATTGCAAGCTGCTGGAATATTGTGGAGTTTGCTTAATTTTGCGTTTCTGCGATTGTGAAATCCTGGAGGAACTGACTGAAGGTTGAATGTCAGAATATACAGCAAATTTACACTGTAAATTTGTACACTCACTACTTTATATTGTAGCAAAGTGTCATTTCTTCAGTGTTGTCACATGAAAAGATATAATCAAATATTTACAAAAATGTGAGGGGTGTACTCACTTTTGTGAGGTACTGTAAAGTTATTTTGATTCAAAATAAGTGATCAGGGTAAGGATTGAAAGGCGTATGTGGAAACTATCTTGACTCCCCTTTATGCCAATAAAATATTTAATAATATACAGTATAATACGGCTTATGGCTGTACACAGACAGAACAGCTTCCATTTATACGGTGATATTTCTTTTGTCATAATTGAATTATTAGTTGTAGTATCGGTTTGTATTGGCTTGTTTTCTTTATTATTATTTATTATTCTTTATTTAATGCAAATATGATGAATAAAACGACTGCTTTTTCACAAAATATTCTCAGTCGTATTCTTCGCCCCCTGACTTAGTGAACTAGCACGAGGATATGTTTTTGATGGAGACTCCAAAATGATAGAATCGACAGTATGTTCCATATATAAAAGTTCAGGAGCTAATCCATGCAAATGTTATTTGAAGTCGAACAAGTCGAGGTTTACATTAGTTATTCATCTTGCGTGTAAATTTGCTCACACTCGGGAGCACGTAGCAACGTGCAACGATTATCAAATTTACAAGATGTTCATGAATACCAAATTTCTTGTATAAATGTTCATACAAATGATTTATAGACCAATCTGTTCTTGTCCAGCTTGATAAATAAGGCCCATTGAGCGCATGCATAGCGTTTTATTCCTTTATATGGAATGCTTCCTTTTATATTTAAGTACAGGTTTTAAATACATTTTTGTATTTGGGTGAAAGGGACCAGCGGAGTTTCTTAATAAAATATAGCAGGAGGGTAAAAACTAGGGCTGCAACTAATGATTATTTTCATAATCGATTAGTCGGCCAATTATTTTTTTCTATCTATCGTATCGGGGGCAAGCTTTCAGTGCCATTTTTTTACATTTATTTAAATTACAATCTACAAACTGAGTGTTACAAATGTAAACTTAAGACTAAAACTTTACAAAAATGTTTGTCCAACTATATAAGACTGAAAAGAACCCAATACACACCAGAATATATATTATTAATTTACGACTGTAGTTTAATTCAGTCCTTTTTGTGCATCCATAAAAAGTAATGCATAAATAAACATAAAAAATTCATTACTTTTTATGGATGCACAAAAGCACTGAATTCTGCAGTCCTAGCAATCCCTGGTTGCTTGGTAGAACCTGTCATTCCCCAGGAATTGGTTCAAATACCAGGTTCAATTACATTTTATTGTTGGTGTGACATTTAATTTGACTCTCTGAATTGTCTTTTGTTTATTTTATCCATCAATGTGACACTTGAACTTGTCTACCACTCATTGGTTTTTGCAAATTACAGGTTGTAGTATTTGGTCTCCGAAGCGTGTTTTCGGAACAGAAGTAAGGTAATGAATAAATGTACTGCATGAAGACCAACTAATAGATAATGAGATTCGTTGACAATGATTTTCATAATCAATTATTATCGATTTTATCGATTAGTTGTTGTAGCTCTAGTAAAAACAGACAAAAGCTGAGTGGGGATGTGTGCCTTTTGAAATAGGGCTGTATACTGTACATCTCTGCTTAACAGGTGCCATTTAAAACACAATATCAGTCACTGGCGTCTCTGCTATTCTGTTACATGCGGAGTTTAAAAGACAATGTTCACAAAATTGACACAGTGATGCACATTTTTTAATTTGAATTTAAAATTGCATATCTCCTATTTAAATACCAATTTAATCAGATGAGAAATAGTTTACTTTGGACATTTGAATAAGCACCATGCTAAATATTTTGCTCTCTTGCTGTTTGCTTACTTGCTATATTTAAATATACTAATTAATCTGTATGCTGTTACCAAGTGTATTTGGCAGATATCTGTATTATCTGTGCAGTTGAGTATAATTACTGTTATTGCTCTAAGAAAGTTGCACATTTTGCTTAACCATGGATGATTTATTTCCAGTTAGTTGCACGATTATGACGAGCAGTTTCTTTTGAAAGTGTTTAGTTCTTGGTTAAACAACAGTGGCGTGTTCATCATGTTGTCCTCTTTCCTCTCCTGTACAGGGTCTACCTACAGTGTCCTGTCCACAATGCCGTCGGATTCAGAGAGCAGTTCGTCCCTCAGCAGTGTTGGTATGTTGGAGGCCTATCAGCTGGCCTTTTCACCATTTGCAAATTCGCGCAGCCTTGCACCATGTCTGAGTGTGTCTGCATGTGTGTAAATGTTTGTGTCTCAGGCAGGTTTACCAGCCCTAAATCCCCATTTTATTCTTGCCAAAGCGAGGAAGTGATAATGAGTGTTGTGGTGATCAGGCTGTAGTGTGTTGGGAAGCAGAGCACAGTTTATCTGGTTCAGTGACAGGGGAAGAAAATCTGCAAACTCATTGCTGCTCTGTGGTTGTCTTCTGTCTAAATGAGTCAGCAGAACCCTTTTTTTTACAAGGTCTGAAAGTTTTGCCAGAGAAATCTACAGTGGTCTCTGCTTGCATGGGTTGTCTGAGAAGCCGAGTGATGAGGCAAAAGAAGAAAAACAAAACCCTCCTGTGTGATTCTTTCAGGCTTTGACGACAGCTGTTCTTTGCTTCTCTCAGAAAGCCAAAGCCTTTTCAGCGCTCCTGAAAAGAAGACACACCTAAGTTTAAGCAGGAAGCAAATGTGGTAAATCCTGTCAGATAAATCTCCTGTAGGACATTCAGCAAAATCAAAAACAAATTCAGCTCAGAGCAGATAGCAGTTTAAAGGCTATCAGGAAAGAGGCTGAAATTGTCCTTATCAAATGATGTGCTTTGTCCTCTGCCTTTATCGTACGCATAGATTAAAATCACGAATCTGAAATACTTCTCGAAATATTTGCAGCCGATTGTCATGGCACAGACTAGACGATTGAAGAAGAATGTGATCTTTTTAAGGTCATGATTTACATAGTGTACAGAATGTCTGCTCTTGTACCTATTTTCCTGAAAGTTGAAAACCTAATCAGCCCTTTAGAAGTGAATTCAAATTAAGTTGGTTTGTTACTAATTAAGACTTTCATGCACTATTGATTGTTCATAATTTTATTTTCCAGTACGAGTCATGGCTATGCAGTGTTCAATCACTTAGTTTAACAAGCATTTATTATTTCCTACTATTTTTAGAACTGTTATTAAAACTGCCCGTTGTTTGGGCTACTTGTTTAAGAATATTTCACCTCACTTATTATGAAACCCTTCCTAAACTGAAACAGTCACAGAGTGTGCTATATTGGGGTTCCCAGGGACCTGTTTTTGAAGCACTTTGTTGTGAGAGATTTGGGTATGTACCCTACCGTTATTGTTTGGTGAAAGTCCCTTTGCGCCGGTGACGTGCTCAATGTTTCAGGTTCCAAAGCCTCCTCGCCTCCGCCTGCACTCAATGACAACCGTCCGGCCAGTGAGAACGGAGAAGCCATCCTGTTCCAGCTGAGACAGGTGACCAGGGAACGAGATGAACTTCGCAAGCGGCTCGCCCTTGCCTCGCCCGGCACTACCTTCGACGACTGCAGGTGCCCCTCACTCTCCCGCTCAGGATCTAAACTGTCTAACCCTACGATCACACTAGCATGTGAATGTGACTTCCAACACATGTAGTTTGTCTCCTGTGGGCATGTAGTGAGTGCTCTTGATGTTCCTCGTGGCTGGGTGTGCACTGTCCAGCGCTCTGACGAGAAACTGTAGCCGCCACATGTTTGTTTGAAATGAATTTACATTTGATTTACATGTTATGTGCTAGGCTTTGTACAAGCTTTGTTGGCAGATTAACACAGCAAGTTTAACTGTACTAGCTATGTAAACTCGCCAGAAGTAATGACCTCTGCTTCTTCCTTACAAGCTTTATATTTTTTCGTAATGCGTCTGTACACATTTTATGACAAGATAACATGAAACCATGGTTACTTTTTATCCATTTCTTCATGTCCGAGAGTAAATTGGAGGTAAAGTTGTGAGTGGGAAAGTAAAGCAATGTTGAAACATGCACACCATGGGATTAGTCTGAGGAATCGGTTGAGCCAATCATTTGGAAATGTTTCTTTACTGTGTCGTACCTAATTTGCATAGAATTGAGAAAATCTCTATTTAAATGCTGTGCTTTGTCGCTTGCCGCTGTCAGAAAATTACAGCTTATTGGCAAGGATGTGACAGTATTTAATTAATGCATAAATAACATACATTTTTATTTACATTCACACTGATATAATACCACCGACTTTGTTTCTCCTAGTCTACTGGAACATTTTCTCTCCGTGATGCCATGCCTTAAAATGCTGCAAACGTCTGTCCTTTATCTGTATTAACAGTGAAGCACCCTTACAGACAGAGTGAGACAGCACTGATGTATTTCTCTTGTCTCCAAAAGGCCAAATTCCAAAGCCAGTCACGACTATGAGCGGCTCAAGACCCAGTGCATGAAGGCCATGGCAGATCTACAGTCTCTGCAGAACCAGCATACCAAGACCCTTAAGAGGTGCGAGGAGGCAGTGAAGGAAGCCGACTTCTACCAGTGAGTATTTTCTGTTGCTAGCTGTAGGACACAGCTTTTTATGTAGGGGTGTGGGGTTTTCCTGCAAAGTGGGAGGCAGGTAGGGACGATGCTACTGCTAACATCCATCCACGTGTTTTTAACAGCGCATTTAATTAGTAAGTGGTGTTATGGCTCTGTTGCATGCCTGAAACACCAGATGTATCCTATTAATGCACTGAATTACTTTTGGGTGTTCTCTCAAATGGTGTCAGTTTTAAGTAGCTTTAGTTAAAGGGTTAGTTTGTGACTAATCTTTTGGTATTAATCTGCACTTCTGCAGGCATCCAGACATGCACAGATGTGCCAGCTACTGTAATTCAGGGTATTATGTAGTCACGTAGGGGCATGTGGCCGCTTGCCGACATCTCTAGTTGATTGGAATGTGTATATACTGATGGAAATGAGAAAAAATGTAGGATTATCACATTTTATATATTGCTTCTTATGAAGGCAATGCCAATGTTTAGTAATGATGCACTTTAAATTTTTGGTTGAACAAGTACAACATTAAAAAAAAATTCTATTTAATGCATTATGATTACAAATCATTTAGATTGAATTAAAATTGTGAAAAAGTTACCAATTCCTTTGCATTGTTTCCCAGTGACTGTTGCCAGATTGGGCTATGGTTAATCACCTTTAGCCACTAAAATTGCTGGTAGTTATATTCCTGTTTAAAAAAAAATTAATAAAAATTTAATAAACCAAAAGGAGAATTTATAAACACATATACTTGGGCACCCTGGTGCACCTGGGACCCTTGTCTCATTTAAAATGCAGATTTGAATTTCAAGTGTGAACACACTAGGTCAACCTAATTAAATGCCTGTTGTGCTCCTGCGCAGTTTGCAATAGGATTCATAACAGATGGACTGAATTGTGTTTCAGCATGCTGCACAGTCGTCTCCTGAGTGATCAGTCTCAGCTAAAAGAGGAGATGGAGGTGATGAGAAGAGATAATGCTCAGCTAGTAAGAGAGCACAACCATCTGAAACAGAGCTGTGAGGAGCTCAAGAGACTTCACTCAGAGGACCAGAAAGAGGTGGCTGATATGAGGCTCCAGCAACAACAGGTATGACTCTAACAGATATCCAGCGCATATCCAGCTCTGCATGGTCTACTGCAGGGAACCAGCTGGCACAGTGGATGGCAGAGTTTATGCTGGGAAGAGTTGTAGTATGCCGGTTGCTAAACTGACAGTGCTGATTACTGTTGTTGTGTAAGATAAAAAGACTGACTGTTGATTTGTAAGGGCAGCACCGTAATATTTTTTTTTATTGTTTAGTTTATAGATAGTGATTTTAGATAAGATAAAACAAGATTATTTGAAAGGATTTTCTGAGAAGTACGTGTAGGGGACAATCAGGAAGATGTCCATCCAGAATTATTTCACATCATTTTTTAATACAAATGTAGTAGTATTAGCAGTTGTAAAGAATGTGTTGTGTTCTATTTACCGATTTCTAATGTAAACATTTGAGATGGCTCGATACCACTTTCTTTTCTGATACAGATAGTGACACTGAAACTTTGAGTATCAGCTGATACTAATACCCATAGGATGGGTATTAGTATATTGGAAGGATATATTTTAATCCACTAAGCTTTAAAATGTTTATTTTTTTTAAACCTGAAGCTCTTCAGAGTTAAACTCGTTGACACGAAAAATCACTTACTTTCTAAATATAATGAAGTATAAATATAATAAAACAAATCTTAACAAAAGAAAAAACTGTGAAATCTTAATATATGTGAACATTTTATAGATCCGATATGCCTTCTCTGATATCGATTCTGCCCAGTACCAATACTGGGTATTGGATCAGTGCCAACAATTAAGCTAATCATGTTGAAAATGTATGTTTTCACAGTGTGAAAAAACCTTTTGGTTTTGTTCTTAATTTGTTAATTTTCACAAACAAATATTCTCAGTGTGCCCAGTCCGGGGTGTTTCCTGCCTTGTGCCCCGAGTCCCTTGGGATAGGCTCCAGGCTCCTCTGCGAGCTTGTGTAGGATAAGCAGTATAGAAGATGGATGATGGGATATTCTCAGTGTGGAATTTTCTGTCTGTAGTGTATTAGGTTTGTGAAAATATTAATATGTGAAATAAGATTTTCAGAAAGCCCTCAAGATAACCAGGGAATGTGATTTAAATCGTCATTGCATTGTCTCTTGTTATTAGGGACGCTCCGATCGATCGGCTGCCAATCGGTATAAGCCGATAATCACATTCTATGACTCAATTGGTAGTCTCTAAATTTGACCGATCTCACGAACCAATCATGATTTGATGACATAAAACATGTGAGGACATAAAACACATGATGACGTTAAACTTTAGTGATGCAGTCATGTCATCAGTGTGGAATTATTACGAGGTCTCAAGAAACAATGAAACTTTTGCCATTTGCCGTGTATTTTTAAAGGCTTATGAAAATGTTCGTTGTAAAATTAATATCTGTTGTGCTTATTTATTTGCTTCTCAATTAAAACAACAATCTACAACATTACTGTAAATAATATAACCAAGGCAGCATCTGTGGTATTACTTTATCTGAAAAAAAAAAAGTTAACACTGACAGTCAACAGAAAGCTTACATATCACTTATATAAAGCTTGAATGATCGGGATCGGTATGGACCGATCACGATAACAAGAAATCGGTAATCGGTATCAGCTGCAAAAATCCTGATCGGAGCATCCTTACTTAGTAGTACACGTTGAGCCAATTGGCCTGTGAGCATTCTTAAAACAAACAAGGGTGTCTTCCTGTCCCTGAATCCACACAGCATAAGCACCATATCTCTCATTTGACCTTAAATGGTGTCAGTCATAAGCTGTTGATCTTGGAGATTATTTGATGAGATGTAACTGTGTAAACATGGACACGTCTCCCTGCGCCACTCATATTGGCTTCCTGTCATGACTCCGTTTTCATTTTTTCCCCTCCTGCTGACTGATTTATTGGGCTTCCTTCCAGATTAAAACTGTGGAAATGTTCACGGGCTGTTGGCTTCTTCCCCAGTGTCTTCTGCAGAGGTTTTTATCCATCAGTGAGGCAATAATATGATCATGACAGTACCCGCAGTAGAGTGCAGGGCTGCTGTGTGAGCATGGCCTGTGTGGTTTGTGTAATGGAAGCTGCACTGACTGGCCATTTAATGTGTCAAATGTGCAGTGGGTCCTGCTTTTGCCCAGGAGTGTTGTTAAACACGTCACTCGCAGTGAAAAGAGCAGCCTGGAAGTTCAAAGACAGATGGGAGTGGAGTCTAACACACACACTTACAGTTGCTCAGTATTGTAAGAACCAGAGTCTTGGCCCATATGCCTGTTCTACAACAAATCCGAGTGAAGTTGACCTGAGGCACAATGTGATGTGGCATCTTAATGTTTACATACATGTATAAAAATGATAAATTATGCTAGTGTAAAAATTCTATAAAGTTTAATCAGTGCATTGATTTTGGAATAATATCCTTATTGTAGATTGTTTGGGAATAATTCATTGTGTTTTGATGACTATCAAATATAAAACAGAAACTGTTTAGTTTGTGTTCTGCTACTGTAGAGAGATACTGTCCTGTTTTTTAATACATGGTTGCCACCTGGTGTTTGCATTATGTATCTTATTTTGGCCTTTGATCAAACAGATTTTTGCTCTCGTATATAATAAATAAAGGATCGACTGTCTTGTGTTTCCTGTCCAGGTTATTAGGGAGAACGGGTCCTCTGAGGTTTTGAAACTCTATGACACGGCAATGGATAAGCTGGAGGGGTTGAAGAAAGAGTATGACAACTTGAGCAAGCGATACAGCGAAAAGGTAGCCAATCACAACACAGATCTGAGTCGACTGGAACAGGCGGAGGAAGAGTACAGACGGCTGCAGAAACAGACTGACACTTTGATGAAGCAGAGGGATACAGCCATGCACTACCAACAACAGTACTCGACCTCTATCCGGAGGTGAGAAGCAAACTGGACTCAAGACTATACATTTTCATCTGGTTACATAAAAATGCATTTTTTTTTTATTTATATAGTCTGAATCTAGTCTAAAATAAGTGACTGTGAAAGGGGGGAAATTGTATTAAAACAATGACTCCGGATTACCAAATTCATATCAAGCTTTTACTGTAACTTCCCAGTAAACATCAAGTGTACCTTGTTTGATAATCTTACAGGTGCTAGATCTCTTTCTTGACTAGATTGAATAATGCTTTCATACCTCTGAAAGAGCAGACTGCAGTTGTTGAATATGCTTCATTATTGTAAAATTTATTTGCTTCATTCTGACGCTTAAGTGGTAAATTACCTTGCTGAGGCTGGCAGGAGAAAAAGTTCTCTTCTTGACTGTTCACTTGTGGAATCGGTACAGGAGAAGGGAAAACCAGAGTGTTTCCCAACCTCTGCTTATTTGCTTTAGCTAGTGCTGTTTTTCAACCAAATGCTCAGACACACCCCTTTTCATTCACAGCCAACTGTTTAAACAGATTTACAGACACAGGACCATGGTAGCCGGGCCAGTAGGATGGCCAAGTACTAAACTGTACAATGCAGCACTAAATAAATATTATGTCAGTCTATTACAGTGAGGGAAAAAAGCATTTGATCCCCTGCTGATTTTGTACGTTTGCCCACTGACAAAGAAATGATCATTCTATAATTTTAATGGTAGATTTATTTGAACAGTGAGAGACAGAATAACAACAAGAAAATCCAGAAAAACACATGTCAAAAATGTTATAAATTGATTTGCATTTTAATGAGGGAAATAAGTATTTGACCCCCTCTCAGTCAGAAAGATTTCTGGCTCCCAGGTGTCTTTTATACAGGTAACGAGCTGAGATTAGGAGCACACTCTTAAAGGGAGTGCTCCTAATCTCAGCTTGTTACCTGTATAAAAGACACCTGTCCACAGAAGCAATCAATCAATCAGATTCCAAACTCTCCACCATGGCCAAGACCAAAGAGCTCTCCAAGGATGTCAGGGACAAGATTGTAGACCTACACAAGTCTGGAATGGGCTACAATACCATTGCCAAGCAGCTTGGTGAGAAGTTGACAACAGTTGGTGCGATTATTCGCAAATGGAAGAAACACAAAAGAACTGTCAATCTCCCTCGGCCTGGGGCTCCATGCAAGATCTCACCTCGTGGAGTTGCAATGATCATGAGAACAGTGAGGAATCAGCCCAGAACTACACGGGAGGATCTTGTCAATGATCTCAAGGCAGCTGGGACCATAGTCACCAAGAAAACAATTGGTAACACACTACGCCGTGAAGGACTGAAATCCTGCAGCGCCCGCAAGGTCCCCCTGCTCAAGAAAGCACATGTACATTGCCCGTCTGAAGTTTGCCAGTGAACATCTGAATGATTCAGACATTCATGACAACTGGGTGAAAGTGTTGTGGTCAGATGAGACCAAAATGGAGCTCTTTGGCATCAACTCAACTCGCCGTGTTTGGAGGAGGAGGAATGCTGCCTATGACCCCAAGAGCACCATCCCCACCGTCAAACATGGAGGTGGAAACATTATGCTTTGGGGGTGTTTTTCTGCTAAGGGGCAGGACAACTTCACCGCATCAAAGGGACGATGGACGGGGCCATGTACCGTCAAATCTTGGGTGAGAACCTCCTTCCCTCAGCCAGGGCATTGAAAATGGGTCGTGGATGGGTATTCCAGCATGACAATGACCCAAAACACACGGCCAAGGCAACAAAGGAGTGGCTCAAGAAGAAGCACATTAAGGTCCTGGAGTGGCCTAGCCAGTCTCCAGACCTTAATCCCATAGAAAATCTGTGGAGGGAGCCGAAGGTTCGAGTTGCCAAACGTCAGCCTCGAAACCTTAATGACTTGGAGAAGATCTACAAAGAGGAGTGGGACAAAATCCCTCCTGAGATGTGTGCAAACTGGTGGCCAACTACAAGAAACGTCTGACCTCTGTGATTGCCAACAAGGGTTTTGCCACCAAGTACTAAGTCATGGTTTGCAGAGGGGTCAAATACATATTTCCCTCATTAAAATGCAAATAAATTTATAACATTTTTGACATGCGTTTTTCTGGATTTTTTTGTTGTTATTCTGTCTCTCATTGTTCAAATAAATCTACCATTAAAATTATAGAATGATCATTTCTTTGTCAGTGGGCAAACGTACAAAATCAGCAGGGATCAAATACTTTTTTCCCTCACTGTATGTCCAAACCTGTACTGATACAGGTAGGTGGAGTACTAATGGCTTCATATTGTTTGGTGCGCCATGTTATATAAAACACAGTTTCTGGTTGATTTTTCCATGATGCTCTGCCATCAGTTGTGTTGAAGTTATTTTGTGTTTTCTGCTGATAATGTAGTAGAACACATCCCAAAAACTATCAATATAAATGTTTACCAAGTAAGGTTTTTACAGTAACCAGCCATCTGTGTGCATCCTGGAACATTTAATACCGTATAAATACAACAATTACTTATAGCCCAGGTTCCTAACCCAGTTCCTGGAGTGTCCCTGCTCCATTCAACTTCTCAGCTAATTAGCATCCCTTCCTGAGTGGGTGTGTTGGAGCAGGGAAAGCATTCAAATGTACAGGACAGATGGTACTACAGGACCTGGGTCGGGAACCTTTTGGTTTATAGAATAAGTAAGTTTATTTAACCTTGTCTCACAGCATCAAACATCAGTACAGAATCATAAAGCACTGCTAAAAAACACAAAAAAAAAAACCTCTGACCGTTTGCTTGTACCATGTCAGGTTTGATTCTGTGCAGCAGGAGCTGAATAAAGCTTCATCTCAGAATAAAGAGCTGCAAAGAGAGATGGAAAGGCTGCAGTCAGAGATGACTCGTTACAAGAACTTCCAGCTGAAGGCGGTGAAGGATGCTGAGAAGTACAAGGAGGAGCGGGACTCTGTGTTTAACGAGTATAGGCTGATCATGAGTGAAAGGGACCAGGTCATCAAAGAAGTGGACAAGCTGCAGACGGAACTGGAAGCAGCTGAAGCCCGCCTCAAAAACAACTCCTCAGAGAAGATGGTGGCCAGCGAGGAGTTGGAAGCACTCAGACAGGTAACAGTGACGATACTGGAAGGGAAGGTTGTTTTTTTTTCTTTTTTCTTTTTTTTTTTAGTGAGAACAGTTTATATGTCACAGAGAATAAGCATTTGTGAAACAAGTGACTGAAACAAGCTCCATGTGTTCTTGCCTCATACAATATACTGTCCAGTTCTGTGGAAAAGTATTTGCCCCATCCTGATTTCTTCTGTTTTTGTGTATATTTCATAGTAAATACTTTTATGTTGTATTTCGTTTCAAGATTTAAAACAAAGGTAACCTGAGTAAACACACACTACAGGTTTTATTTTTATTTTTTTATTGCAGCAAAAAAAGTTATCCAACACTGATCATCCATGTGAAAAACTAATTGCTCACTTAAACTTAAAATCTGGTTGTGCCACCTTTAGCAGCAACCAAATGCTTCCTAACTGGAGATCAGTCTTTCACTTACATATAGGACTAGGACTTACTCCTATGCTTTGGATCATTGTCTCGCTGCATAATCCAGTTGCGCTTGAGTTTCAACTTACGGACTGAACACCGGACATTCTCCTTTAGGATTTTCTGGTAGAGAGCAGAATTCATATTTCCCTCAATTATTGCAAGTTGCCCAGACCCTGAAGCAGCAAAGCATCCCCACACCATCACACTTCCACCACCATGCTTGACTGTAGGTATGATTTTCTTTTTGTGGAATTCTGTGTTTGGTTTACGGCAGATGTAATGGGACCCCTGTTTTCCAAACAGTTCCACTTTCGACTCATCAATCCACAGAGCATTCTCCCAAAAGGTTTGAGGATCATCAAGGTGTGTTTTGGCAAAATTCAGATGAGCCTTAATGCTCTTCTGGGTTAGCAGTGGTTTTCATCTTGCCACTCTTCCATGGATGCCATTTTTGCCCCGTGTTTCTCTGATCGTGGAGTCATGAACAGTGACCTTTATTGATGCAAGAGAGGCCTGTAGGTCCTTTGATGTTGTCCTTGGCTCTTTTGTGACTTGCTGGATGAGTAGTAGTTGTGCTCTTGGAGGAATTTTGGAAGGAGATTTTCCATTTGGAGACAATGGCTCTCACTGTGGTTCTTTGGAGTCCCAGAGCCTTTGAAATAGCTTTGTAACCCTTCCCAGTCTGATGTATTTTAATCACCTTTTTCCTCATCATTTCTGGCATAGTGTGTTACTGGGTAAGACCTTTTAACCAACTTCATGCTGTTGAAAAAGTTCTATTTAAGTGTTGATCTGATTGAACAGGGTTTGCAGTAATCAGGCCTGCTTGTGTCTAGTCCAGCTGAACCCCATTATGAATGCAGTTTCATAAATTTGGGGAATTAGTAACTATGGGGGCAAATCCATTTTCACACAGGCCTAGTTGGTATTGGATAACTTTTTTGCTTCAATAAATAACATTAACATTTAAAAACTGTATCTTGTGTTTACTCAGGTTGCCTTTGTTTTATCTTGGATTTTGTTTTAATTTCTAAAACTATTTCTTATGAGTTATACACAAAAACATAAGAAATCAGTATGAGGCAGATATAGCACTCCAAATTGTCATGACTTTGGTTATAAGCCCTTATACTGTAGTCCCCTACAATTTTAAGTCATGACCTCACTGGCCTATGAGTTAGACAACTTTTATTGGTCAGATAAATAATGGAGCATGACACGGTGCATTTGCTGATGATATTGTACTTTGTAGGAGCTTAACTCGTCACTGGTGGATCGAGACCGAGCCATCTGTGAGCGTAACGAGCTGCTGGAGAAATACTGCCATGAAGTGAAGGACAAAGCAGAGGCTCAGAAAGAGCTGAGTCAGGCCTGCAAAGACATCGAAACAGTGCGCGAGGAGCGAGACGTGGCCAGGAAAGAAAGAACTGAAGCCATTATACAGAGAGATCAGCTACTGCGGGAGTACTACCAGGCCAGACAGGTACTTACACATGTGCTTATGACACCCGAGTCAAACTGAGTAGTTTGCTATTTAATAATCAAATGAATTAATATTGAATTTTAATAGTAAATTAAATTCTCTAATTGCCTCTTAGGTTTCTACATTAAAAGGTTTACCGAGTTTCCAAATTAAGACGCCGCTTTATATTTTATGTTAATATTGCTTGGTTTCTTTTTTGTACAATTATCTCATTTGGCTGACGCTTTTATCCAGAGTGACTTACAACTGAGACTGGAAACAACTTGTTGCTCAAGGGCAACAATATTTAATGTTTTATTTTTTACAGCATCTGTCTCTGTATGTTTGTAAGTAATAAGATACATCCTTACTTCTACCATTGTCTTCTCAGGGGTTAGTATTTATAGGAATAATATATACATGCAAATGCAACACAATCATATTACAGCAGTAATCACTTTAAACCAAAGATCTTTTTCTATTAGACATAAAATGGAACGTCAGCATTGCTGCTCAGCTCCATCAGAGGGCCCTGACTGTTTTGATTAGATTGGTGCTGGGCTTATGTTTCTGGATGTGAAATCATAAGACATGTTTCACAGCTTCTAGCAGTAGACAGAATAATAGTTTTAAAGCAATGTTATGTCTTAGTTTTTGTACCCAGCAGCTACATTTTGTGTCGTGTAAGCAGAAACAAGACACAGCCACTCTGGACATGGAGCGTGCCAATAAAGAGATTGAGGTGTTGAGGAAGCAGTGTGAGGCCATGTCTCAGGAACTGAAGGAGGCTGTGCAGGAGGCTGAGGTGGCGAAGTGCCGCAGGGACTGGGCCTTCCAGGAGAGAGACAAGATTGTGGCAGAGAGAGAAAGTATCCGGTACACTCAGTTCCATAAGCACGTTACATCATTAATGTTTTTTCCCTTCTGCACAAATTAAATAATGAGATGCACAAATGTTTTAATTGGATTGCATGGCCCTAGTTTTATTGCAACATTATTGTAAACACTGTGTGGCAGGACTCTCTGTGACAACCTGCGCAGAGAAAGGGACCGTGCAGTTAGTGACCTGGCCGATGCCCTGCGCAATCTGGATGACATGCGGAAACAGAAGAACGACGCTGTCAGGGAACTGAAAGAACTGAAGTGAGCACTTTGGTTTACCTCTCTCCTTCCATGAAATGTGCGCTCTTGAAATAGGTTTGTGTTGTGGCTTGTTGACCACTGCCGCTGCCTCCAGCTCCCTCTTGTGGTTGGTTAATGTATGCCAGATATTCAAGGTCCCACAGAGTCTTTAAAGTCAGTCACACCCTCCAGGCTTTGCTGTACTTTAGCCTAAATATCTTGGTGACAGTTTCCCAGTATTCCCCTACAACTTTATTTAAATTTTTTTTAAAAACCTTTGGGGATGTGCTCTTGAGGCAACATTATATCCACTTTAAGCTTGGTTTTATTATTTATTTGTTTTTGTTTATTTTTTTAAACTCTGTCTTCGTTAGTCTTATCAGTTTGATAGACAGCACATTATATTTACACTGCAATAAATTTAGATTTTCCAAAACAAGGTAATTCATGCTTAAGTAAAGGTGAAGATCATAGGTGACGTGTCCTATGCCTTATAACAAGCTGTTTTTTTCATTTTGTAAGTTAATTCATGCTGACTGTCCTGTCTGGCCTAGTTAAACTACTTTTGCACAGCTCTCATTAGCTACCTCACTAAATCGGTGCATATGCAGCGTAGGTCGCTAGCAGGTCACTACTGCTGTATACCTCATTACCAAACTATCATTGCCCTGTTATTTTGTTCTGCTTACACCATAGTTAAAACCATAGTTGACCTGTGAATCAACTCCTCTTTGGTTTTAAATGCGAGCACTACCAGAAACACAAGAACGGCTTATCTTTGTAGGATTTTCTACTTTCACTGTGTTCAAGACTTTAATTGTCCATGACCACATATCCGTTCAGGATCATGATCATTTAGCTGATATAACCCTCTAATATATAGTAACAGAATTTTAGAAAAAAAAACAAAAACATTTTAAACAAGATTTCAGATATTGCCATCCTTCGTTGCAATATCGAACAATGTAGGTATACACTTAGTGAGCACTTTATTACGAACACTATGCTAATACTGAGTAGGATTTTCTTTTGCTGTCAATACAGCCTCAGTTCTTCGGGGCATGGATTCCACAAGATGTTGGAAACATTTCTTTGAGATTCGGGTCCATGTTGACATGACGTCATCACACAATTCTCATTGTACCGCATCCCAAAGATGTTCTACTGGATTCAGATCCAGTGACTGGGAAGGCCACTGAAGAACATTTGAACTCATTGTCATGTTCATGAAACCAGTTTGAGATGACTTTTTGTTTTGTGACACGGTGCATTATCATGCTGGAAATAGCCATTAGAAGATGGGTAAATTGTGGCCATGAAGGGATGCACGTGGTCTGCTGTTGTAACCCATTCGCCTCTAGTTTCGACATGTTGTGCATTCTGAGATGCTTTTCTGCTCAATACAATTGTACAGAGCGTTTATCTGACTTTCTGTAGCCTTTCTGTTAGCTCCAACCAGTCTGGCCATGCTCCATTGACCTCTCTCAGCAACAAGGCGTTATCATTTGCAGCTGTAACAATCACTGGTTATTTTTTGCTTTAATGCACCATTCTGAGTAAACGCTAGAGATTGTTGTGCATGAAAATCTCAGGAGATCAACAGTTATAGAAATACTCAAACCAGCCATCCCACGATCAGAATCGCTGACCTCACATTTTTTCCCCATTCTGTGGTTGATGTGAACATTACTCAAAGCTGCTGGCCTGTATCTGCATGATTTTTTGCATTGCCCTGCTGCCACACGATATGCTTACTGGATCATTGTATTAATGAGTAGGAGTAGAGGTGTTCCTAATAAAATGCTCAACGAGTGTAGTTTTCACTATTTGTCATTATGGGTGATCAGCAAAATAAACAGGGCTGTTTTGGTAGTACAGGTTCTACACTGTGCCTTTTGACCTCTGAGTCATCGGAGAAGGAGTGGTCTGTCCGAGGTGTGCACCACTTTGTGCACTGATGTGTAATGGCTGTTGTGTTGTGCCGTGTTGTTTTCTGTGTGTTGTAGGGAGAAGATGGAGTGTCAGCAGGAGAAGGAGACACCATTCTACCCCCTGCTGGCACACAGCTCGCATGATTCAGCCATAGATACAGACTCCTTGGAATGGGAGACTGAAGTGGTGGAGTTTGAGAAGGACAGAGTGAGTCTCTAACACAACACTACACAACATTTTGTCTCTAGGTTTTTAATTTTGATCATGTGTTATAGATGAGGCAACGTACACTTTTTGTCACCTGTTGTTCTTTGAGCAGGATGACATGGACCTGAAGGCACTGGGGTTTGATATTGCAGAGGGGGTGAATGATCCATATTTACCAGGAGATTGTGGGATTTTTGTTACCAGGGTGGACAAAGGAAGTATTGCAGATGGGAGGTTAAGGTATTTTATATTGAGTGCTTTTTTGTTTATCAATTCTTACTTTATTAACATAAGTGCTTTGGCCAAACCAGCTGTATGTCTCTCTTTCCAGAGTGAATGACTGGCTGCTGAAGATAAATGACATAGATCTTACTAACAAAGACAGGAAGCAGGTCATCAAAGCTGTACTCAGTGGAGGAGGTGTGATCAATATGGTGGTGCGCAGAAGAAAGTCTTTAGGAGGAAGACTAGTTACTCCTGTTCACATTAATCTCATCGGGCACAAAGGTATCACTTTACTCCACATTGGGAAGTGTTAGCTAAATAAAATGAGTGTGATATGTTTCTATTCTCTTCGCTAACTCGACCCATGTGGATGTTCTCTTCAGACAGTGGCATTGGCCTGGAGGGTGGCGTGTATGTGACGGCTATAGCAGCAGGCAGCCCAGCTGCCAGAGAGGGGTCCCTTAACATTGGGGATCGCCTCATTGCTGTAAGTCTGAGTTATGAACCATGATTCATCCATATACCCAGATCACTCGTCTCGAAAGTGCAGAATAAAAACATTCCTTTATTTGAATATTGTGGCTGTATGCAGTTTTAGTATTGCGATAACGACGAGCACATTATATACATAGTTCAGTCTTATGTAGCCTTTATCCTGACATTGTAATGTTAGCAAATTCATCATTTAACTTCTTAAACACCTGGGGGTTAATTATGCTTGCATCTGGGACTCTCAAGAAAGTTTGAGGAAATTCATCAACCCTTTCCAAGTATCTGGACTTTTTTTTGAGTAGCTTTAATATTGCTCCTTGTTTTTCTGTCAGTACAAACTGGGTTGTATTGAAATGATATGAAACTTCCAGAAGATGGGTATCTTAATGCTGTTTGTGCAAACATTCAAAGATAAGGCTGCTTCATGCTCGGCTATGCGAAGAAAAGAATTTCACTGTGCATATGTATACGTGATGAATAAAGATTCATTATCATAATCTGCAGTGATACTGGAACACATTATAGTTGCTTTACAGCAGATAACCACTTCATTTCAGAAGGGTTTCACAAACGTTCTCAAACCTGACATTTTCGCTTTTGCAACTTGATGGTTCACAGAACATTTGCACAAATCCATTCATTGCAGATGGATAATTACTTTTTTTTTTTTTTTTTTACAACCGTTTATATCTTGTAAAATTATTTACACATCATTTAACCACCATTCATGTTTTGCTGAATGTGCTCTGTCTTGAATTTACTGGTAAACCTTAATGTCTGAATGCAGGATATTGAAAGGACACAGTCTGTGACTGACTAAAGCATACAAAAACATAAACTGTCTCCATTCTCTCAGTAAATGCATGATGAAATGGAAATAGAGTGAGGAAGTGTGCTGGTGATTTTCCCTCATGAAGTGTTGCCCTATATTTTTCCCTTCCCAGATAAATGGAATTGCTCTGGATAACAAATCTTTGACAGAGTGTGAGGCTCTGCTAAGGGGCTGCAGGGACTCACTCAGCCTCTCCCTCATGAAGGTGAGTGTATTTCTGTGCTCTCTCTCTCTCTCTCTCTCTGTGTGTGTGTGTGTGTGTGTGTGTGTGTGTGTGTGTGTGTGTGTGTGTGTGTGTGTTCTCATTTCTAAATGTGGAGATCCTACTTCCACATGTTGTAGAGCTTCACAGGTGCTGCAAGTGAATTAAAATACAAACTCTGATTTATTTTGTAATCAGTCAGGTTTTTGCAACTCATGTCAGTTGCTTGCTGCATTTTAACATTTCATGAAAATATTGAGTTCTTAAGAAGTCGTGTGTAGAGAAACCCCTAGCTATTTAACCTCTGTATCCTGACCAGTTCTTTCCCCAGAGCACATCAGGCCACAACATATTTGAGAGCCTGAGGGAGGCAGAGAAGTGCAATGGCAGAATTCACATATCAGAGGTCCACTCTCGTAATAGCCGGAACTTGAAGCACAATAGCTCCACCCAGACAGACATTTACAGTGGCGAGGCGGGAGGAGAAAGGAGGAAGCAGAGGGCTGACTCTGAGGAGAGGAAGCCCTTCTCTCCCTCTACTCTGCACCCCAGCACACTGTGTGCCCGTTATGGTCCCAGCGCCTTCCAGGAGATTTGCTACACTCGATCCGAGTCAGCCGGGCCTGAATGCAGCACCCTGGAGCCAGCAACTGACACCAAGCACAGCGGTGGCACCTGGCCCAAAATGGTGGTTGGAGTTCCCATGGTAGCAGAAAGCCCAGCCCAGCTATCCATCTACAAGTCTCCGAAGCAAAGGAAGTCCATTTTTGATGCAGACACCTTCAAGAGGCCGGACACACCCTCCAAAATGGAGTTCCTAACCAGCCATTCACCACAACCATCCAAAACAGACACTGTGACCACACCCCCAACCCCACCTACACGTAGCGATTCATTCAAGTTCAAGCCGAAGCAGCAGGGCAGCTCGGCCTCTGACTCCACCATTACTGAGAGCCAGCAGGAAGAGTGTAACGGGAATTTGTGCTTCACTGAGGTCGGGAATGAGAGCAGGGTGCTCAGCTCTAGGAAGTCATGTGAAGAGGACATCGGACGCACACGGCTTGACGAGCCTGAGGTCAAGCGGCCACGTCCCAAATCGGCCCCGGCTCTCAGGCGCAGGATGACGCCTCAGTCCATCCCCCTCCAGAGCTTTCAGGTAAATTTGGAAGCTTTAACACCTGCTTCAGTTAGCCTCACAACCTGAGATTGAGGTGTGGGGCCTTGGGGGAGGGGTATACGTCTGATTTACTGTTCATTTTCTGTGTATGTTTGTCTAATTTTCTATCATTTAATCCAAATTCATGTTTCTTGCATGGGTGTGTGTTGAACAGAGCTACTCTAACGATGGGGACAGTTTAGACCAGAGGGATGTGTTGCGCTCATCTCCTAGCCGCCCTTACAGACACAGCGTAGGGTTTGTTCCCACGCTCTATAACGGGACCCTGCCACCCAGTAAGTCACTCCGTTCTAATGAAGTGCTCCACATAGTTCCTGAATGCATTTATGCTTTCATCCTTGCATATTAACAGTTGCAGTCAATACACTTTATTTACTGTATACACTATCTCATCAATAAATGAAACAATTTAATTTTCAGGTACATTTCTAAGGAGAGAAATATGTAAAATCAAGACATCCATATTCATCATAACTGATTTCAGAACTGCCATATCATGTTGTTCATGTGTTGCCTGGAGCAGTTGGATTTATGACCAAGGAGCCCATGACCAGGGCTTAACTGTGTCCTCTTGACCTTGGACGTTAGATTGCAGAAATAAACTTTTAACTAAAATCACAGGCAGAAATGCACAGAGCAGCCAATACAGAGTTTGTTTTCTTTATTGAGAAATGTTTGGGCTTTACTCCAGATTCAGTACATCGAGGTCTGGCCCCATGCACAGCGGTGACAGCAGTTATGAGGAACCCTGTTTACACTGTCCGCAGTCACAGAGTGCACACCAGCAACTGCCCCTCTGTCATCAACCAGATCTGCCATCAACACACACATCCCAGGTACTGTAGGGCTTACACATGCTGCATTGTAATTAGTGCACCTCTGTTAGAATACACTAAACACCTCTTTTAAAGTGCTGCAACGCACGAATACACATTCTGTAAAACAAAGTGCTTTGTGCTCCTGTGGTTATTTTCAGAACCTAGCTGAACTGTGGGGTTGAGCTGATGTTGGGCTGGTTGAGTATTTGTCAGCATCAGAAATATGTGCATTTTTAAGAATGGTCTCTTGTGATGGCACTAGTGTTAATAGCTCCCCCTTGTGGACAATTGTCCGCTTCAAGTAAGCAAGTTACTTGATAATTAGGCTGGCTTTAGGTCCACCCAACACCAGTCTAATGTATTTCATAGGAATGTGTGGACACAGCACACACACACAGGACTATTAATTTAAATAAATAACTTCTCACCTTTTATTGCAGCAGAAACATTGACCCTGCAAAAAGCTGCTCAACAACCTGAATGCATACAGGACCTATAATTCTGCAGGAACGACCTGTGTAACAAAACTTCAGTGTCATTAACAGTAGTGCTTTAAATGTAATTCATTTTATTTCAAGGCATCATTTGCAATCATATATTAGACTATGTTCATTAAAAGCTTTACACTTTTAACTCCAAACACTGGCTGCAAAATTTTAATTGTATAGAGTAGGTCACACAAAGATTCAGGTTACGCAAAGGCCATTTTATAATCTCAAAAGGGTGAAAATGTTCTGCAGTCCTCAGTGCTGAAATGTGTTGTTCCCATTAACCCTTTTTTCTTATGTGTGTGACTCTCTCTCTCTCTCACACTCTTTTTCTTTCTCTCTCTCATTCACTCACTCACTCACTCACTCTCCATCTGTCTCTGTGTCTTGACTCAGCCCCCAACATCAAGGGCGTCTGAGTCTGGACCTTAGCCAGAAGCGTTCTGCTGAGTACTCGGAGTCATCCCGCAGCAGCCGAACCTCTCATGGCACCAACTCGCTGCCGTCCAGTGCCAGACTTGGTCAGTCTCTACTTTGCGTTCCTCTCATCTGTCTCCATCTGGGTTAGTTTTTGGACATAATTCATGCATTCTTTCATGTGCTTGAGTGGTTCTGTCTGCTTTTCAGGTTCATCCAGTAATGTACAGTATCGCACAGAAAGGATAAAAATCCCTCCCACACCGCGGTATCCACGCTCAATGTTGGGCTCTGACAGAGGTATGCATCTCTGCACATTAATGGTCTTTTGAAGAGATCTTTATTGATATTGCACATTACTGCAGTATTTTGACCTTGACAAAAATTAAAATGACTAATACAGCCACATTTTTATACTAAATCAAAGATTATCGATTCATTTTTGGACTCATTTGGGATCTCTTCAAATGTTAAAAGGCTAGTTGTGTTGACTGTGTGTGTGTTTGTTAGGGTCTGTGTCCCACTCCGAGTGCAGCAGTCCCAGTCTCATCACACCGCCCCTGTCCCCACACAATCTTGAGACGTCCTCGTTTGCTTCCAGCCAGTCCCAGAACTCCATCTCCACACGGATCTCCGTCAGTCCCGTACCCACGGGAGACCAGAGGAAAGATAGGTACGGCCCTCCCATCAATCCTAATGCACTGTTGCCCAGCAACAGCTCACTTTCATATGTCTAAAGTATGTGTAGCTCTCCGTTCAGTTCACTCAAGCGCTTGCCCAGCAACAGTTCACTCAGAAACCTGATCAGAATGTGTGGATAGAAATTACACCCCCCCCCCCCCTTTTTTTTTTCTAAGGTCAGTTCAAATGTGATCATTATTTCAGCCATTCCTTCCATTCTCTGTTTAATTCCTTTATGAAGTTTTCAACATCTCTTGCTGCATTCATCTGTTTAAATTTGTCTTCCTTCAGTCTGAGTCTCTCTGCATCTTTGTAGATTTTCACACAGTGTCTGTTCTGCCTCTGTTCTTTGCTTCCTATGAATCTTTCAGATCTCTGTACCGTAACAGATCATTTCTGAGAATCCCTCTGGCAGCTAGGCCTAGGTTCTCCTCTCTCAGGAGTCTGAGGTTTGTTTCTTGTCAGTCATGCACAGGGAATGCTTGATTGACCTGCTTCTTTGCAATAAAGACCTGCATTCTGTCTGACTGGCTTTGGAAATCCCTGCTTGTGTGTTGTAGAGATCGAATGGAAGTTGGTTGACTGAAGTGATCATTTTTGTTAAATGAGTTAATATAAAGAAGTTGATCAGGTCTGGATCTAGGACAAAGTGTTTGCTATTTGTAGTATAAAGGTTTTTTCTTATTAAATGTATACAAGAAATATTTTACTGAATGGTGAATCTGAAATGCTGTCATTTTCTTCTTTCTTTTCTTAAAAAAAAACAACTTTATTACTGGTGGCCTTTTCCCCCCTGAATATTTTTACCTTTGTACGCTAACCTTTATTCAAGGCATTTTTGCATGGGTCTCATTGCAGGTCTTTTTGAGTTTATAGCTACAAATCCCCACCTTTTTGGATCTTTGCTTATTTCCCTCTTGACTTGTTTTTGAGTTGTTGCTGTATATCCTTGTAACTTTAGTGCCGTATATCTAGTCTGCTTAACGTTCTATCCCTTTATGCCAGTTGCATGAAGACGCGCACTGGTTATTTGTCTGTCAAGGCAGACAATGCGAACCACATTCTATGGGGCAGCGTTTCCCAACTCCAGTCTTGAAGCACTCCTAAACAGCTTAATTTGGTCTTATGTCTGAAACACCTCAAATCAGGATATTATCCTCACTTGAGTTGCGTGAGCTGAAGCCAAGACAGTGTATAGTTCTCCAGTAGTACATAAACCACACCTCATTCCCTATTAAGTGCACCGTGTTTATAATCATGTCTGAATATCCAGTGCACTCCTGAAATTCCATAATGCACTGCAATGTTAGGGTACAGTGCAGTCTGTGACATTTAGATCAGTGGGGAGTATCAGACACTTGGCACGACTGGGGTCGGTATTCACTGTTCTAAGTGGAAGAGCTGATATCTGATTGTGACACCTGATGTAATGTCTGTGCTCCGAAAGGCCGTATCTGGAGGAGCCGAGGAACGTGATTGTTCATAAAGGCGCCGAACCTCTGGG
This sequence comes from Ictalurus furcatus, assembly GCF_023375685.1. Classification (NCBI taxonomy): domain Eukaryota; kingdom Metazoa; phylum Chordata; class Actinopteri; order Siluriformes; family Ictaluridae; genus Ictalurus; species Ictalurus furcatus. The sequence goes on along the minus strand of NC_071257.1, from coordinate 16,893,579 downwards.
CATCTCCATCGTCAGTGGTGAGAATGGCGGTATCTTTGTATCCAAGGTGACTGGAGGCAGCATTGCTCACCAGGCAGGTCTGGAGTATGGAGACCAGCTACTTGAGGTCAGTCTTCATGTATAAGTTAGCAGAAGTGATCCATCATTTGCAGTGATTCTGAATGCATAATTTACTGCATAACTGCTGAGTGTTTGTGATTTGAGTTGTGGCTGTTTAGTGACCTTCCTGTGTGTAATCTTCCTCAGTATAATGGGATAAACCTGCGTAATGCCACCGAGCAGCAGGCGCGTCTTGTCATAGGTCAGCAGTGCGACACCATCACAATCATGGCACAGTACAACCCACACATGTACCAGCTGGGCAACCACTCCCGCTCAAGGTATACATCAAGAAACTGAGTTTAATGTCGTTGCATATAGACACGTGTTTAAGTCCGATCCCTTGGCCGTAGTTCTCGGATGGAGCCAGTGAGCAGCCAGTCCACTCCTCAGGGCAGCGGAGCTACCACACCAGATAACCACTCAACCATAGACACACTCAGTGAGCAGGATGAAGGAACCCTCACTCCGTCATCCAAACAGACCACACCTACCACCAGCCCACACAGCTTCATCAGGTAAGGCCCCCCCCCCCCCCGAACTCCCCATAACAAACACACAAAGACAATACCCAAACCAAAAGATGTCTAAAATGGTTAAAAAAGTTCTATATAAATGACGCAAAAAATAAATAAAAATGCTTCTGTCCCAGAATGTCATCGGAGGGCAGTAAGAAGATTCCAGAGCCCCGAGTGGTGTCTGTGAGGAAGACTCAGGTGGAGCTGGGTGTTCAGATTTGTGGAGGGAATCTGTGTGGGATCTTTGTGGAGAATCTGGAGGAGGACAGTCCTGCTAAGTTGGCAGATGTCCTAATGCCTGGAGACATGATCTTGGAGGTGAGCTGCCCTTGGTCTTATGAGCATCTGCAGTATAGTCGAGTGCAAAACTCCTCTCCCAGGCTGCTTTGTTCATCTCCTATTCCAATCTCCGTGCAACTCTAGGACTTTCTATTGTTCAGTATTGATCTTCTGTTCCTTTCCACTCTTATTGAACTTGAGTAATCTTTCTGAGGAAGGAAAGTGAATTGCTAGCATCCCGGACACCCTCGCCTTTTGCCCTCTGACAAATGAGTGGAGCACGCTCTGAAGCTCGTGCTCATCCAGACAAACCATCTCATCTAGCAGCACATTCACTTTTGGCACCGATGGTAATTGATTGTGGGGCAGATAATATACAGAATGGTTTTCATTCCACAGGTGTCATAGTCTTGAAATGTCTAGAGTTTAGGAGATGAAAGATTTGACTGTTTTTCATCGTGTTTTATCCCTCTGTCTGAGTGTGTGTCGCTCCTCTGTTTGTTTAGTATAACTCGTTGGTTATGAAGAATAAGACTGCAGAAGAGGCTTACCTGGAAATGCTCAAGCCTGCAGAAATAGCCACATTGAAAGTCCAGCAACGTGTGGATGAATTTAACCAGCTTAAAGATACTGCTGGTGATGGATTTTACATCAGGTACTGTGGACCATCGTCCGCTGCATATTTACTCATTACTAATCAATTTCATATAGACAAATGTCTCTGATATGGACTGGTCTAAATATGGTTACAAAATATTGAAGCTCTGTAAAGGAAAAGCGCTTAATAATTTCTAATTATATGTGTGTTTGAGGTAGAAATGGCATCCTCTATAAACACTTTATGTAAGTGTCTGCCATTTGTCGATTCTAATAGTGGCTCTATTAATGAGATGGTCCAAAAAGGGGTTGAGTATTTGTAGTGGCAATGAAGGGAACAGCAGTGTGCTGTTCAGAAATAGATTGGTTTGTTTTTATAAGTCAAACTTTTCGTTGTGCAGCTGTTGCAGGGGCTTGTCCTATATTTGCTTTGTTGATCTGCAGTGAGCAATCTCCACCTAGCCATACGATCTGAATGAACAGGGCCGAGGAGCATTAGCGTCCCCACTAAAAGCTGATACTCTTTGACTTAACACACTCACACGTTCTCTTTTGTATTTCTCGTTCTCTCAGAGCACTTTATGACCGAGTGGCTGAGACAGAACAGGATCTTTCCTTTAAGAAGGATGACATTCTTTATGTGGATGACACGCTACCGAACGGCAACTTCGGCACCTGGATGGCCTGGCAACTTGATGAAAATGCACAAAAGATGCAAAGGGGGCAAATTCCCAGTAAATACATGTTAGTGAAGCCATAGCATATGTTTTGGTCCATTTTGATTATTCTATGTTTAAAGTGAACTATGGTGCAGCATGTGGGCAAGATGTAGAGATCTTATTTGTATTAGAGTTGTAGACTGATGGTTGAACTGGTCCGATTTCAATGTGTTGCAGGATGGATCAGGAATTCTATCGTAGACACAGCATGACTGAATTGAAAGATGAAACCGGTTCGAGTAAAACACTCTCTGCAGCTGCGCGCAGATCTTTCTTTCGCAGGAAACAGAAGCACAAACGCAGCAGTTCCAAAGATGGCAAAGACCTGCTAGCACTGGATGCCATTAGCACAGACTCCATCCCATTTTTAGAGGGTAAGATGATGTCCAGGATGATGTGTTGTGCCTGTGCATCAATTGTATGCTGTATGTCTGGCACGTGAATAATCCAGGAAATCACTATTAACTCCAGTAATTCAATCAATAGTTCATATTGGTTATTTAATCTTTTAGAGTAGATGAGTAAATATTGTGTAGTTTCTCTGAACTATACATTTTTCCTACTTCAGCTTTAAGTTTGATCCGAGGTTTCCAGTTTCAGATAATAAAGTGTGGTGTTTTGTGATGTTTGGTTAGACTGCGTGAGCCTTGCCTATCAGAGAGTGCAGAAGGTGGACTGCACATCTCCTAGGCCAGTGCTGCTGCTGGGCCCACTGGTGGACCCGGTTAAAGACATGCTGGTCAAAGAGTCTCCAGGGAAATTCAGCAGATGTGTACTCGGTGAGTTGACACTGGCACACAGTAACCCACAGTATTACTTGTACGTGTCTCGTTGCATTATGTTGCCTCATGCTGCCGCTTGTTTTTGTGAGGTTTACATGGATTTGGTTATAGTGATATTTTCCATCTAACAAAGCTTTCACCTGATTAATCAAAATGTGACCGACACACTCATTTGCAAAAATATTTGCCAAACCTTTGCCACACAACAAGGCAGATGGCAGATTATCACGTTGCTCCATAACTGTCTGCAATGTTCAGATGCACAGATGCAGCAGACCTCTCCACTGAACTAAATAGGATGCAGTGTGGTGAAGTTGCAAGTGGACATGTAGCCTTACTCATAAGCAGCTTCTTTAAATGGATTTTTATTTTCTCAGACCCATGCCTGTAATGTTAATATTAATATTGTTAACAAGCACATAATGTTCCTCTACGGGCATGACCAAAAGCTTACTTTTTGTATCTGTTGTTCTGTGTTGATTCAGAGGTAATGAAGGCCTCTCAGCAAGCCATTGAGCGTGGAGTGAAGGACTGCCTTTTCATTGACTACAAACGAAGGAGCGGCCACTTCGATGTCACGACTGTTGCTTCCATCAAGGAGATCACAGACAAGGTCTATCCTGTTTTTCAGTTAAATATAAGTGAGACAGGACCCAAAACAAACCTTTTTAAAATTTGGTTAGGTTTGCAGAAGGTCTGCTGAAAGTTTACATAATGTTTTTCTCCATGAAGCTGTGACTGTGATGAACAGACTTTATAGTCAGTATCCATATTTTTGGCCATGCAAAATAGGCATGAATGTTATATAAAATGCATTGCTTATAGGCTTATTGTAATGTACAATTTTCCGATTGTCAGTGATGATGCAGATACGTTTTTCTTGTCCAAATATGGCAATAATATTGACATACAGTACACAGCTTAAAGACAGACTGGATGGAAACTAATTATAATTGCGTTATTATCTTGCTTTGTTTGTTTAACGAAATGCACAAGGCATTGATGCAAAATTCTTTATTACAAGTTTTATATTATTTTTAAATAATTTAATAATTAAAAAATATTATTTTTAATGATACTATATTTTTCATAATTTTATACTATGTCAGTTCAAACAACAATCATTAGCTAGTAACTTGTGTTAACCTATTAAAGAAACTTTAGAGGAAACGTATGCAAACTGTTCCGAACTAAAATATGTAGATCCTCGTTATTTTTTGCTGATTCTTATACTCATGGAGCACTTAATTAGGAACACACTACTAATACTGGGTAGGGCCTCCCTGCTCTCTCAAAACAACCTCATTTCTTCATGGCATGGATTCTACAAGATGTTGGAAACATTCCTTCGAGATTCTGGTCCATGTTGACATGATTGCATCATGCAGTTCCTGTAGATTTTTCAGGTGCACTTTCATGCTGTGAACCTCTCGTTGTACCGCAAACCCTAAAGGTGTTTTATTGGATTCAGATCCGGTGACTGGGAAGGCCACTGAAGAACACCAAACTCATTGTCATGTTCATGAAACCAGCTTGAGACAATTTTTCCTCTGTTTGTAACTATCTATTGTTCATGTAACTTTGAACAACTTTGAAGTTGCTTTTCTGCTTGTATTTTTCTTTCTTAGGACTGTCACTGTTTGCTCGACATTGCACCCCATGCCATCGAAAGGCTTCACAGCGTTCACATATATCCAATCGTCATTTTCATTCGCTACAAAAATGCAAAGCAAATAAAGTAAGTGTCCAAATCCTTTTTCATACAACCTTCTTTTTGTTTGTACAATAGAGTACAAATAACTAATTGTGGGATCAGGAGTTTTGCTGTTTTGTGTGTCTTTGGTATTTCTACAGTCTTCACAAATAACAAATGAGCTGCCTGAATTCTGCTCAAAACCCTGTTGGGCTGATTTATCCCTGACAGACTCAGAAATATTCCACAGAGACCAGGGGTCTCATTCATCAGTCATGTGCATGAGTAGTTTTGTGTGTAAATGAGGCATGCTCATGATTCTATACAGGTTTCTACACTCATTTCTATACAGGTTTCTACATGCGTTTCTATACAGGTTTCTACACGCGGTTCTACACGCGATTCTATACAGGTTTCTACACGCGTCTCTATACAGGTTACTACACGCGTTTCTACATGTGATTCTATACAGGTTTCTACACGTGTCTCTATACAGGTTTCTACACGCGATTCTATACAGGTTTCTACACGCGTTTCTATATAGGTTTCTACACGTGTTTCTATACGGGTTTCTACACGCGATTCTATACAGGTTTCTACACTTGTTTCTATACAGGTTTCTACACTCGTTTCTATACAGGTTTCTACACTTGTTTCTATACAGGTTTCTACACGCGTCTCTATACAGGTTACTACACGCGTTTCTACATGTGATTCTATACAGGTTTCTACACGTGTCTCTATACAGGTTTCTACACGCGATTCTATACAGGTTTCTACACGCGTTTCTATATAGGTTTCTACACGTGTTTCTATACGGGTTTCTACACGCGATTCTATACAGGTTTCTACACTTGTTTCTATACAGGTTTCTACACTCGTTTCTATACAGGTTTCTACACTTGTTTCTATACAGGTTTCTACACGCGATTCTATACAGGATTCTACACGCATTTCTATACAGGTTTCTACACGCGATTCTATACAGGTTTCTACACGCGATTCTACACGCATTTCTATACAGGTTTCTACACGCGTTTCTATACAGGTTTCTACACACGTTTCTATACAGGTTTCTACACGCGTTTCTACACACGTTTCTATACAGGTTTCTACACGCATTTCTACACAGGTTTCTACACGCGTTTCTATATGTGATTCTATACAGGTTTCTACACACGATTCTATACAGGTTTCTACACGTGATTCTATACAGGTTTCTACACGCGATTCTATACAGGTTACGACACGCGTTTCTATACAGGTTACGACACGCGTTTGTACACTCGTTTCTATACAGGTTTCTACACTCGTTTCTACATGCGTTTCTATACAGGTTTCTACACGCGATTCTATACAGGTTTCTACACGCGATTCTATACAGGTTACTACACGCGATTCTACACGCATTTCTATACAGGTTTCTACACGCGATACTATACAGGTTACTACACGCGATTCTACACGCATTTCTATACAGGTTTTTACACGCGTTTCTATATAGGTTACTACACGCGTTTCTACATGTGTTTCTACACGTGATTCTATACAGGTTTCTACACGCGTTTCTATACAGGTTTCTACACGCGTTTCTATACAGGTTTCTACACGCGATTCTATACAGGTTACTACACGCGTTTCTATACAGGTTACTACACGCGTTTCTATACAGGCTTCTACATGCGTTTCTATACAGGTTTCTACACGCGTTTCTATACAGGTTTCTACACGCGATTCTATACGGGTTTCTACACGCGATTCTATACAGGTTTCTACACACGATTCTATACAGGTTACTACACGCGTTTCTACACTCGTTTCTATACAGGTTTCTACACTCGTTTCTATACAGGTTTCTACACGCGATTCTATACAGGTTACTACACGCGTTTCTACACTCGTTTCTATACAGGTTTCTACACTCGTTTCTATACAGGTTTCTACACGCGGTTCTACACGCGTTTCTATACAGGTTTCTACACGCGTTTCTACACGTGATTCTATATAGGTTTCTACACGCGATTCTATACAGGATTCTACATGCATTTCTATACAGGTTTCTACACGCGATTCTATACAGGTTACTACACGCGATTCTACACGCATTTCTATACAGGTTTTTACACGCGTTTCTATATAGGTTACTACACGCGTTTCTACATGTGTTTCTACACGCGATTCTATACAGGTTACTACACGCGATTCTACACGCATTTCTATACAGGTTTCTACACGCGTTTCTATATAGGTTACTACACGCGTTTCTATACAGGTTTCTACACGCGTTTCTATACAGGTTTCTACACGCGTTTCTATACAGGTTTCTACACGCGTTTCTACACAGGTTTCTACACAGGTTTCTACACGCGTTTCTATATGTGATTCTATACAGGTTTCTACACGCGTTTCTATACAGGTTTCTACACGCGTTTCTATACAGGTTTCTACACGCGTTTCTACACAGGTTTCTACACAGGTTTCTACACGCGTTTCTATATGTGATTCTATACAGGTTTCTACACGCGTTTCTATACAGGTTACTACAAGCGTTTCTACATGTGATTCTATACAGGTTTCTACACGCGATTCTATACAGGTTTCTACACGCGTTTCTATACAGGTTTCTATACGCGTCTCTATACAGGTTTCTACACGCGTTTCTATATAGGTTACTACACGCATTTCTACATGCGATTCTATACAGGTTTCTACACGCGGTTCTATACAGGTTTATACACGCGATTCTATACAGGTTTCTATACGTGTTTCTACACGCGTTTCTATATAGGTTACTACACGCGTTTCTACATGTGTTTCTACACGTGATTCTATACAGGTTTCTACACGCGTTTCTATACAGGTTTCTACACGCGATTCTATACAGGTTTCTACACGCGTTTCTATACAGGTTTCTACACGCGTTTCTATACAGGTTTCTACGCGTGTTTCTACACAGGTTTCTACACGCGTTTCTATACAGGTTTCTACACGCGTCTCTACAGGTTTCTACATGAGATTCTACACGCGTCTCTATACAGGTTTCTACACGCGTCTCTACAGGTTTCTACACGCGATTCTACAGGTTTCTACACGCGATTCTACACGCGTCTCTATATAGGTTTCTACACGCGATTCTATACGTGTTTCTATGCACAGAATGGGATCTATGAAGTTATTCTTGTGTGTGAGGATGAGAGTATATTTAGAACTACTGGCCATGAATATGCAGAAAGTGGTTAGACTTTCTAGTGGTTGGAAAGTGTAATTGCGTGTAAACTGAGGAGCTCCCATCTCACTTATTGTCGGTTATGTCAGCAGAAAAGCACCCGAGCATGCACAAAGCATCGAATTTTGAGGTGGATGGACTACAATACTCCTGTCAGCCAAGAACAGGTATCTGAGGTTATTATGGGCACAGACTCACCCGAAGTGTGTGTTCTCCAGTCTTCAACTGTCCACTTCGGGTGAGTCTGTGCCCACAATAGCCTCAGATTCTTGTTCTTGGTTGACAGGAGTGGAAACTGATGTGGTCGTCTGCTGTTGTAGCCCATCCAACTCAAGGTTTGATGTGTTGAGCATTCTGTGATGCTTTTCTGCTCACCACGTTTATAAAGATTGTTTGAGTTACTATAGACTTCCTGTCAGCTCAGACCAGTCTACTCATTCTCCTCTAATCTCTCTCATCAATAAGGTGTTTCAGCCTGCAGACTCTGCACAGAGGATGTGTTTTGTTTTCCCCACCATTCTATGTAAACTCTAGAGACTTGTGTGTGTGTGTGTGTGTGTGTGTGTGTGTGTGTGTGTGTGTGTGTGTGTGTGTGAGAGAGAAATTCCCAGGTCATCAGCAGTTATAGAAATACTCAAACCAGCCCATCTGAAATCAACAACCATGTCGGTTAAAGTCACTGAGATCACATTTTCTCCCAATTCTGATGATTGATGTGAATTAAAACTTGATTTTAACTAAAGTATCTGCACGATTTTATGCATTGCACTGCTGCTGCATGATTGGCTGATTGGATGATTGCATAAATGTACAGGTGTTCGTGTTAAAGTGACCAGTGAGTGTATGCCAGCAGAAAAGACAACAAAGTGAAGAATTTTTCTGCCATTGCAAGTTTTCCAGATAAAATTGCACACACACACACATCCATAGTCACCCTTATAAAGGGACAATTTTTATCATATATGCCACTTTGGTGGAGTTTCTTGATGTAAATGAGTATGGCTATGCACAAGCAGAGCACTTTAGAATGTGGGGGATTTATCAACGTCCATAGCGTACAACTGTGCATACACACAAGTGATATGGCAATTTTCTAGCACATACTGGTGGTCCTTATGCCCAGAATTAGAAAATGTTCCATGCACGCTTTGATAAATGAGACCCATGGAGTCATTTGTGAAATGGAGAGCCTTCTGTACGGCGGACTGCAGCAGTTCACCCTACTTGGCTGAAAGCTGCTACTCTTGCGCAGATGGTTATTATCTGAGCTCCAGTATTCTGTGAACGATATATACCCTTTTTTTTAAAGCTGGGGGTAGGGTGGTAGCAGATGGATGGTCTATAGACTATGCACTGTTTGTTTTGCAGTGATTCAAGTGAATGAAGAGAATGGGAGCTGAAAATATATCTTCATATATGTTTTACTGCTTCTCGCACTACACGTAGAACTGCACAGACCCCAGTAGGGCTGAATAAGTGTGGTTTTAAATGTCATTAGATTTATGTGAAGCGTGACACAGATAACTAATGATGAAATCATCCCAGTAGAGCACCATAAATTGAAGGATTCCCAGGAGCTGGAGCTGTAAATGCCGTGCCTCCTGTCAGGATCCTTGACATGCTCAGTATCACTAACTAGATCACCAAATGAGTACAGCATTTAGAGGTTGCAGAATTTTTTTTTTTCTGTGTTTTTGAAGCTGGCAGTATTGATGGCTAGTGTTCATACCTGTAAATAATTATAATCATGTTGGTACATGATGTGCTTTTTTTTTTTTTTTTTTTTCCCTCCTGTGCCTTGTATAGGGAACTGAAAGATCCAGTGTATCTGCGGGATAAAGTTTCTCAAAAACATTCCAAGGAGCAGTTTGAGGTTGCACAGAAGATTGAGCAAGAGTACAGCAAATTCTTCACAGGTTTGCATATTGATTTAGGTCTTTTCTCTTTTTGTTTGTTTGTTTGTTTATTTGTTTCAAAGTTTGTGATGGAGATGGTTCTGCTCAGCATTAGACTTGTAGACTTGTCGTAAACCTACACTATGAGCTGAAGATGGTTTCTCTTGCAGGTATTGTCCAAGGAGGCACGTTGCCCTACATTTGCACTCAAATCGTGACTATAGTGGATCAGGAGCAGAGTAAAGTTCTTTGGACTCCGCTGGGCTCGCCTTAGGTGGCTGAGCCAGTCCTCTCCACCTACTGCCTCACACACCTGAGCTTACAAACACTATGCTTTTACACTCGCACTACACACAAAGGTACACTACAGTGAGCATTGCATTGCATCATTTTTTTCTTTTATTATTCCTTTATGTTTAATTGTAACTGTTTAATTGTAAAATTTTATGTCTAATTGTAATGGAGCCTCTCATTTGTGCGTACGTGTGTGCGCGCGTGTGTGTGCTCACAAATGCAGGATTATAGCACTGAAGTTTTCATTGTTTTCCTTTGGTCTTCCTGACAGACATCCAACGATTAGTAATGCTGCATCTAAAACACTTGTTTACAGATGAGTCAGTCCGTGAATTGTTATTTAATGTCTGCTTGAATGTGTCCTCTCCCTTTGATCTTATGAAGTCATATCCCAAGTCACCTCTCCCTACTCCAAACCCAAATTCAGCCTTCTATCCCAACCCTGTTCTACCAAAATGACCCGCATGTGTGTATGTGTTTTCTACAACAGTAAGGGGCCTGAAAATTCATTGTAGATAAAAGAATAAGCTTTGGTAAGCGTGCTTATGTAAATGTAATGGTTTTGGGGTTGAAGTGAACAGTAACTAAGTATTTTACGGGCCAAATGGAAGTGCCTTTGGAGATCTCCTGAGCGTATGACAATGGCATATTGAAAGTCTGGTGTTTGAAACTCCTCAGATTGCACTCCAGGGCTAGACAGACCACTGTGGTAACATTCTCATAGAGGAAAATGTTTGAGAGAACATGAAATCTAACACTAATACAGTTCTGAAGTAGAGGCACTCACTTAACCTGTATGTATGCAAACTAAATATATATATATATATATATATATATATATATATATATATATATATATATATATATATATATATATATATATAATATTAAAGGTATTTTGACTAGGCTACTGGCCTAGGGGAGCGCAGCAGGTGTCCAGTCAGGTCTTAGCAGATATAAGCATGTTCCTTTTGTATGTTTCTTCTTGTTTTTTTTGTTCGTCAGTCACTTTTATATGTACCCACTGAGAAACACCATGGAAGGAAGATATGCAAGGTAAATATAATTGGGTCTCTTATGCGAAATCTGTTGAAATGATAGTCGTTTTTCATGTATATTTAAGTTTTTTTATTCAACAGGCACAGTTGCATACTTTATTCACACAAGTAATCCCACCAGTTAATGTTGTGCCAAAATTCAATGTGTCCATTTCTTTTATTTTTGTTTTGCACTTGCAATATTATGGACCCTAAACAATAGCTGTTCTTAGGTTTTCAGTAGAGGTTCAAAATAGGTACTATACTTATACAAATTAATATTAAATCACAAAAGTAATATCATTCATGTTCCATACATTTCATTAATTGCCTCTATTCTTATATTAGAAGAGAAACCTTGCATTATTTACACTCATTTAAAAAAGGGATTTCTTATTGCACAGTTTTCTCAAAGGAAAAGCAGTCCCAGTCTTGTCTATTGGGTTGAAATTAGACTTTTTTTTTTTTTTTTTTTTTTTTTTTTCCCCAAGTACTATTCATATCTAGGTGTTTTTTGTTTTTTTCCTAAATAAGTAGCATATGGTATTAAATGAGAGGGATTCTGCCAATACATTTTTGTTTTAAGAAGAATGACTAGATGACAGGTACTGTTATTGATTGGGATTTTCAATATTACAAAAGAATGTGATTTGTATGAAATAATGTTCAACAAATTAACATGAGAATAAAAGTCATTTTCTGTATCACACTATATTATCTAGTGAAGGTGTTGTTTGAAAGGTGTTTCCATCCTGCTGTGAACTAACAAGTGTTGACATCCAGTCAATTGACAGGTGACATAATTGAGCATTGAGTGCTTTTATTGCTAGCTTCACTGTTATGCTGATGAAGCTATCAGTAATACTAAGAGGGAAACCTGGAATATGAGGTATTAATTATTGGAACTGAGGTTTAAAACTCCTCTTGGGCTTATTAGGAAGACCGGCCAGACTAATATTTTAACCTTATTTGTCCCTCTTTTTAATTAAATTAGAAATGGTTAAACTGAGCTACATTTCCACTGAAGTAGTTTTATTTGGAATTTACCACTAAAATATCACACAAATAACTTTTTTGGGGGGTTTTCTTTGTAAAGATACACAGGGTTTTCCAACTCCAGTCCATATGCACCCCACTACTACAAGTTTTCCCCCACTTCCAACACACACTAGGTCCAGTTTGTCACATAATTATTAAACACTTAATGAATTGAGCCAGCTGTGGTAATAAAAAAAAAAAAGTTTTCATTTGACTCGCACTGTGTGTTGTCTTTGTGAGACCGAGAGAGAGTAAAGAGTTAATGCAGTTTGGTTTAGTATAGAAGATAAACTGGCCTTCATATATTTCAGTTCATGCAAAAGCCTTATAATCCTAACCTGAAGTCAGCCATACATATTCTAGGTCTTGCTATGAAGACAATTTATTCTTCATGGTGCCGCATAATAGAACAGCAAATCAAATCTTGGCTTTGTTTCTTTTTGAACAGATGACTGGTTTGTGTTCGCCATTTACCTCTGTTATAATGTATACCAACAAAGTATGTTAGCTCTTTCAGTGTATGCAGTAGTTTGACTGCTCTTGGATATACCAGTACTGATTAGTAGACTTCAGTCAAAGAGGAGATGACTCCTCCCCTAAGCTCCATGTTTTCTTTATTTGCTCCTTTTTGGCCTCTAGCTACTGCTGCATATAAATGTCCTGTATAGTGCCAAAGCAGCACATATAAGTCACGTTACGCTCCTGGTGGGTTATCTGTTTCGACATCTGCCACCAGCTTATCTAAGCTTAAGTAGATGCAAGACTGTCTGACACTGATCTTTCTAGTCAATAGGGCCTTTCGTCTTTAGCTAAAACATTACGTGAAGTCTCTGCTTTTCCCGGTCCTTCACATATGACTTCATTCTGTGTGAATTTTCCCACCTTGCAAAATCTGTATCTGTAAAATTCTTAAAATCTTGTTCCTTAGCCTCTAATCTTAACAGTTGGACAGAGTGTGTGGCAAGATGGTCAATTCTGGATTGCTTTGCTGCCCATAAACATCTCCACACATGCCCTCTCCACTACTTGGTAACCTACTAAGATGTACTATATGGCCAAAGGCATGTGGATACTCCTCCTAATTACTGAGTGTTTCAGCCACACTCATTGCTAACAAGGTGCATAAAATCAAGCATATAACCATGCAATCTCCATAGACAACCATTGACCATGCAATGGGTTGTACTGGAGAGCTCAATTACTTTAAACATGGCAGTGTCATAGAATTTTACCTTTGGCACAAGTCAGTTCATGAAATTCCTGCATTGCTAGATCTGCCCCAGTCAACTGTAAGTGCTGTTATGGGGAAATGGAAGCATTTAGGAGCAACAACAGCTCAGCCACAAAGTGGTAGCAAATATAAACTCTGAGAGTGCTGCTGCCAGGTGCTGAAGTGCGTACAAATCGCATATCCTCTGTTGCATCACTTGCTACAGAGATCTAAACTGCCTCTAGAAGAAACATCAGCACAAAAACTGTTTGTCAGGACCTTCATGAACTAGGTTTCCACACATGCAGCTGCACATAAGCTTAAGAGTTACATTTACATTTATAAACATATCAATAAATTCATCCTCATACTAGTTCACTAAGAGTACCTGTTGCAATGACAAGTGACTCTGGAGCAGTGGAAACGTATTTTCTACATGGATGAATCATGCTTCACTATCTATCAAAAAATCCAGTATCTCAAAATGTTACAATAAAGAATTTATAATGCAGAAATGTTGACCTGAGAAGAACTCTAATCAGCTACTCACCTTTAATCTCTGTCTGGTTCAGTACACAATCAGTTTTCAGATCAGATGAAAGCAAATTTTGCATTTAATTTGGGAATCAAGGTCCCAGAGTCTGGTGGAAGAGTGGAGAGGCACAGAATCCAAGCTGCTTTAAGTCCAGTGTGAAGTTTCCACAGTCAGTGATGATTTGGGGTGTCATGTCATCTGCTGGTGTTGATCCACTGTGTTTTCTCAAGTCGAGAGTCGATGCAGCGTCTAACAGGAGTTTTTAGAGCACTTCATGCTTCCATCTGCTGACGAGCTTTATGGAGATGCTGATTTCCTTTTCCAGCAGGACTCGGCACCTGCCCACAGTGCCAAAACTACTAGTAACTGGTTTGCTGACCGTGGTATTACAGTGCTTGATTGACCAGCCAACTCGCCTGACCTGAACCCCATAGAGAATCTGTGAGAGACACAGACCCAACAATACAGACAAGCTGAAGGTCACTATCAAAGCAACCTGGGCTTCCAGAACACCTCAGCAGTGCCACAGGCTGATCGCCTCCATGCCACGCCGCATTGATGCAGTAATTCGTGCAAAAGGATTAAAGCCCCGGCTAAGTATTGAGTGCATAAATTAACATACTTTTCAGAAGGTGGACAATTCTGTATTATAGATTCTTTACTGTAATATTTTGAGATACTGGATTTTTGATTTCCATGAGCTGTAAGCCATAATCATCAAGATTAAAACATAAAGGCGTGAAATATTTCACTTTCTGTAATGAATCTAGAATATATGAAAGTTCCACTTTTTAAATTAAATTATGGAAAACTTTTTTACTTTTCCATGATATTCCCATTTTTTGAGCTGCATCTGTATGGTGAGCCCATGGCAACAATCACAACCATGGCAGAAAGTTTTGAAGAAAAACACAGCTCGTCTCTCTTTAATCACTGTGCGTGAAAATGCTAAACATTACAGTTCAACTTGGAAACCAGATGGACAGAGATATTTCGGCTCTGACATACCATCCAGTGGACACGCTTTTAATCCTCCAGATGTACATAAGGTACGCAAGCGAGTATGCCAGCGATGCTGCTCATGTTGCAGCTGTGTGAGCGTGTACATACCCACGCCTGGTATAAGTGAAGCATGTTTGCAACTTAATAGAGGTCCGTGCTTGCTCTATGAATGTTTGCAGTGGAGTAAAGGACCAGACAGTTAATGACATGGTTGTCAAATTTACTACAAATTGGGCTAATTTAAGAATACTCTGATTGGCAATATTTTGCAAATAATTCCACAAAGTACAAAACCATTCATTCATTTAACTCTGTGGGTTTAGTTCTGTGGGTCAGGTAGTCGGGTCAACGTGACTGAAATCAGGCTGATAACGAGAAACAGCTGGGGATGCGGACCTGAAAGGGAACAGGCACGGTGCGTCAACATCCACCTTCTAGAATTTTCCACTTCGTCTGAGGAGACACAGCACAACCCGAACATTTCTGAAGCCAAAGAAATCAACTGAAACTGCATTCAATGTACGGTTTTGTCCATATTTAACATCATTTATAATTTAATTGAACCTTTGAAACAATATTTTTTAGCCTGGCTTGATAGCCAATGTTAGCCTTCTGTTAAAAGTATGCTAACTAACGTTATTTGAGGGGAAATACGGCTGACCTTAGCTTCTTGTAATAAAAAACACACACACACTATTGTTTGTAAGACTTTTATCATTCTTAAAGATTAGGTTCAAGTCTTACATAATTATATTTACAGCTAACACCGAGGTAGCTCATTTGAGGTTGCTACATAACTGTTAACGGTAAATTACCCCGCGTCCCAGAACCCCCCCCAACATCGGCTCGAGTCTAAAGTCCAGTACTGTGGTCATTTTAACACACACACGTTTCTGGTTTTAAAAGAAAAAACTCAATCCTGCAGGGTGGTCAACATCCTAACCCAATCTCTGAGTTTCCAGATTACTTTCAGGACAAAGCGAGACACCTTCAGCAATTTAACCTTGCATTTCTTTCGTCTACCACCAGGAGGCGAAATAACCAGAGCCTCTCATCTGTGGTCCAGCAGTTCATCTGCCCTCTAGATGAATAGGAGGTTAATAAAACCTCTGAAATAAGATCTGCGGTCTGGTTTCGCCAGAGGTTAGGTTGGTCTGTGGTTTGCTTTAGAGCTTTAAGACCAAATTTATTATTATTATTATTATTATTATTATTATATAGACTGTACAGCCCTAGGCTATAGTACAGTTCTGGTCAGGTTTAACCATAGTATGACCTCGGCATGTGCTATTATATTTCACTACCATAAAAACGACCGAAATCTAATCACAATTTATATTGTACTGCCCAAAACTACTAGGCTATATCACTATAATTAACACGCACATGCGTGAACATATGGTCGTGGACAAAGCCTGTTGTAGAGGTTAGTGATTTAGTCTGTCCTACTGCAGATTATCAGTATAAACACTTGACATTGTTTTTATTTCAAAGTGGTGGTCTGTCTAATGATTAACTCCTCAAAATCCATCCTCAAAAATATTGTTTGAGGTTATTTTGCTTTAAGCAACATAATATCTTCCAGAAAGTAGGTGGAAACCATAACGCCAGTAAAAACTAGTAAACTAAGCTAGAATTGTACTTAACGGCTCGGAGGCCTCACACGGGGTAATCCTCCGTTTATTTACTAATAATGACGAAGCATTTTATCAGTCAAAATACGTTTTGGTTGGTAGGTAAATATTACATATCCCAAAACGATCATGACAACCTGTATGAAGCTGTATATTCGCGTTAAAGGCTCGGGGAAGCGGACATGTTGTTATAGAGTACAGAATCTTCTGTATCTCAGTCCAATAGATTTATAATGACTGCTGTTTTTGAGCAGATCGTGACGCTGAAATACCCCCTCACCGCCAGGATGAGACAGCACCCGGTCTGTCTGGTACACCTTGTTGTCAGAGACGAGCTTTCTTACTCGCATTTTGGGCGAAGGAGCAAGCTTTCGTCATGAACACGAATTTGTATTGAAACGACTTGTGCGTCATGTCGCCTGTATGCACTGCAGAAATGATTCAGCCAGAACACAGCCTACCCGCCTAACTGTTCTTAACCACCATGACCATCTTTAATACTGTGCTTTGGCTCCGCCTTCTTACCTGTAAATCTGCCTAGCAGTGCGCGCGCGCGCTCGCTTGTGTGTGTGCGTGCTTGCGAGCGTGTGTATGTGTGTGCCTGTGTGTGCGCGCGCGCTCTCTCTCAGTGAGGGAAGCGGAGCAGGTGACAGGGACAGCACCGTGCGTTCACCCCGTCAGCAGCTCCGACTGAGCGCAGAACATTGAATAGTAATAACGCTGTTTCTTATTCGAGTCGCAAAACATCTAACATGTGAAGAATTTGAAACCCTTTGTTGTTGTTGTTTTTGGCGGACATTCATTATTAAGTTTTGACGTCTCTGAGAGAAATATCGGTTTGTCGCCGCTGTCCCTGGATGGAGGACCTTGATCTTGGTGTCGCTCGAGCTGATGGAAGAGCTCCGTTTATTCTGCTCTTATAAAGAAAGCTTCAGTTCTGGGAAAGTCAGCAAAACAACCGAGATAAAATGCCGTTCATTTCAAATATTTTGTGAAAAGCGCAGTGAAAAGTCGTTAATGTGGATTTAAATGCGTCGCACAGAAGGACGCCGACCTCCTGTTTCTCTGATTCTGATCTCACGTGAAGCGACGTTTTGGGTTAAAAATCATCGTTCATACCGAGGAGAAATTGTGGGCTAGAGAACGCCACTGTTGCGCAGAGAGGGCTTTTTGAAGCAATATGGCTGATGGCTGGGGCTGGGGGCGCTGGCAGGAGCTCTCCAAAGCTACCCGATGCTAGCTGTGGCAGATCGCAACCTTTCCCGCGGCGGCGACGGCAGCTCTAGAATGACCAATAATATCAACTACAATAAAAACTCGGACTCTTCTGTCTCTATATCCAGGATGGATGTGATCATCCCCTTCTCCCCAGACGTGCCGTGCGATAACAATGGCCAGCGCATGTGGTGGGCTTTCCTCGCCTCGTCCATGGTGACGTTCTTCGGGGGTCTCTTTATCATCCTCCTGTGGAGGACCCTCAAGTACCTGTGGACTGTCTGCTGCCATTGTAGCATCAAAACCAAGGTAACCCCGACTGTCCTGCTCACCCTGCTTTCCGTTTACACGCAGAAAATGTAGAGCACACACGATGTAATCGGAAGCAGTGCTTAATAGCATACATGGGGCATATTCAGAGTTGCCATATTGGGAGAGGGAAGATGACAGGGCTTTGCAAACACATTTGTAAATGCTGGACGTTTTCAGCACTAGAGCCACTGCTGATTAGGCCTGGTCTTTAATTTCACTGCGAAGGATCTAGAAATGTCACGGATTTCATTTCATCAGTGTATCAAATGCTCTTTTCTGTGTACGAGTTTAAAAATAGATGTACACACAGCATGTCATAAACGTTGCTTGTTTGCACATCTTATCTTTTGCTTATGTAATTATCTTCCAGCACATTTGCATGTTTTTCACAAGACCTTTGGCTTACAATGGTAAACATGCTTTATACAGAGATATGGTGTAATGAACAACAGCCTGGGGATATTTTTAATAAATAATATGTAAGTTGTTGTTATATTCAGCCATATATCAGTAGAATACCCGGTGAAAGGAGAAACCAGTCTCTTTGGCATAGTATGCTCTTCAAACATCAGAAAAATAACTAATGATGTGAGCCTCCAATCAGTCATGTTGCTGTCCAATTGAGGAAATTTAGGCATTCTCATCTAGGGCGTTACTCCACCAAATGGTGCCCTAAACACTGTGGATCTCCTTTTGGCAACATTGGCATTTGTGTGAGTCATTGAAGGCTCAGTCGGTAGTGTGAATGCCAACATTTGGTACTCTCCTCCAGACTTTCACATACTCACATTTTACCTGTTGTTGTTTTAAGCATGAAGCCATTCAGCAATACCAACAGAGATTCACCATCTTGCATTGCCACTGCTTACTCAACTGTCTGTGTGGTTGTGTTTACATTAGCCAAGTTTCCATCCACTTTTTGCACGTTTCTGTTATCGACAAAGTCAAAGTGCTTAAAAAAAAGTTTGCGATATTTGCTGTCTCCTGCCTGTTTCCATCCAATTAGCCTTTTAGTGATAAAATTGTGTGCGTGATGATGCCATCCTTTAAAAAAAAAAAAAATTGCCACATATATTATTTTGGTGTATCGCAAAAGAAATCTTCCCTTGAGCCCTTTAGATAATTTCCCTTGAGATAATTTTGTGTATATCGCAAATTGTGTACCTTTTAATAATATGTTACATTATTGTGTGACTAAAGTAATGAATTACAATACATTTGTATTACTTAGGCATTAAAAAGTGCTGTTTTCTCACGCCACTTGGTTCAGCACACATGCTCGCTCTCTCTCTCTCACACTTACAGACACACACATACACGTGCGCGTACTCGCGTCGTTACCATGGGGATATAAACAAACTGTCGTCACGTCGTGGCGCGAGGTAGCTGAAAAGTGTATTTCTTACTGAAATACTTCATATTTGTTTAAAGGCAAAAGATTTTTCACAATGTTATAGTTGGACTTTTTGTAGCAGAAAATAATACTCAGTATGTCATATTATCTATCTTCATATATTTGTTGAAACATGTCAGTAATAAATATAACTAGATAATAAGAACTGAACTTTCACCTTCAAACTTCCTCCACCATGAAAAAAATGGGCTGGTCTTGGGCATTAAACTCCCGATCTGAAATGGGGTCCCACTCCAACCCTGCCCATGGTGGAGGTAGTGTTGGAGAGCTTTCTGACCAGAAAGCTGATCGCTCTCGCCCTGTTCAAGTTGTCAGTCTGTGCCAAGTAAAGTGTAGTGGGGGAAACTTTCAGGGTTAGTAAAACGACTGTCCATCGACGTGTATATGCTGTATGCATAACTATTAAAGAAAAGGCTGCTGAATGAAGCGGAGGCCAATGAAACTGCATATCGTAATTCCTTGCTGCATCTTGTCACAGGTTTGCAGTGCACTGCATGGCACACACATCCCTGTTCTTCCCCCGACTGATGGATAAATTCTGTCATGTGACACTTTTTTTGCGTGAATGCCATCTTTTTGCCATTGGAAACTGTTTCCAAACAATTTTTTCACACCATTTAAAGTATCAACATAGAGTTTATCCGCTAAAGTTAAATGAAAAAAGATGATGTTGACACTTGTGAAATGTTATCGATAATTTGCATTTCCATCAGCTGTATTGGTAAACATTTCAATGCACTAAACCTTTTATCGCAAAAAAACCCTTGGATGGAAACGTGGCTAATGACCATGAAACATTTTCTGTTTTGGTGATGAGGCTGACAAAATTTATTTGGTCATATTTTTCATTTAGAGCCATTTTGTTGGTTTCACTAAAAGATAAAATGCTCAACACTTAAATGATCACACTAAAACATATGAATAACCATGGCACAATCGATACATGAAATCAGCTAATCGAATGTATAAAGTTTAATAAGTCATTTTATTACGTTTATATTATTAATGCAATCCACTGGTCTTTAAGTTTATTTTAATATCTTTTTAACCACTGTGGGTTTTAAAGTGCTTTCAGCAGCCTCATCGCTGTGTGTAATTGGTCCTTGCTAATAACTGCCAGGATTTTGATTTCGAGACCACTGTTCAGTCCATGTCAGTATGGGTTTCATGACTGGGCAGTTAAGGGCACATAGAGGGTGCTCATGAGCACTCTTTTTGACCCATGTGTAAATGTGTAATGTTAAAGGGAGGTTCTTTATTTTTTATATCCAAAATCATTGAAGTTCTGCCTTCTCTCAGTATCATTAGGTAAGATGTGTTAATAAAATTCCTTTATAGCTGAAGTGGTTTCAGTAAAATGCTATTTGGTAAAGTCATGTGGTGCGAGTCAGCAGTGGGGAAAGCCATGTTTGGCTGTACGTATTGGTGCTTCTCTCACGTGGCCAGTGATCCTGTCTAATGGCGTACACTCTCTGCAGCTGGTGGCTCTAAACAGGCACACCATAAAGTAACCTACAGACTCACAGGGATTTACACAGCTGTTCATTTCATCAGGTCTGTAAGTGGTTCGCCATGTAAAAATGGTCCTAGATGCATTGCACAGTGACTAGTCCTCATAAAAAATGTGGCATAAAATGTTTTTAGTTTTTTTATTTGCTTTATTCATTTATTTTGGTTATGTGCAAAGATTCACATGTTCTCGCCATTGTGGGCTTTCTCAGATTTCTCTGGTTTCCTTCCTCTTCTCAAAAATATTTCAGTAGGTGTATTTGCCCTAGGTGTGAATGAGTGTGCAAGCGCGTGTGTGACACCCTGCTATGGACTGGCATCTTATTCAGGGTGTAGTCCCACTTTGCACCTAGTGTTCCCAGGATAGATTCTGGATTCACTGTGAGCCTGACCAATATAAAGCAGAGGAATGACTGATGAATGAGATGAAATTGTAAGTTATTTTACAATATCATAGATGCTTAAAATGAACCGTAACCATGTACACATGGAAACAATGTTTTTTTTTGTTTCTCTAGTAGCTGGATTATAGAAGATTTGAATATATTTTTGCCAGTAAGGTGGTATCTAATCATTTGACAATATGATACAGATATTGACATTTTTACATGCAGTTTATTTGTTTTAAACCGTCTGTCATCGTTTACATGGACAGCAGTAATCTAATTATTAACCTTATTCTGAATAAGACATTATTGTGATTAAGGTGTTTTCATAAGTTGCTTTTAGAATACTCCTTTCATGTTCCTGTTTTACATGTTATAGAACATAGATCGATTAACATCACACGTCGTTACGTCACCGTGCCACGCCGTCCGACGTTCCCTCCAGAATTTCACGTATCAGCATACATTTGGTCTTCGTTATGGTATCATATACAGTTTTGGGTGTATCTATTTTTAATTTTATGAAAGCTTCAAGTGCAGTTATTATTTGTCATGCTGTACATGCAAATAGACGACTGCTTGAAGCTGTGTGCTGCGTTCCAAACCGCGTACTTACCTACTATATAGTACATGTATTTCACCTACTATATAGTAGGTAAGCCGTGCTCTCTTGTTTGTTGTCAAACGGTTGAGCTCTGCCGTGTGTGTACGTGTCCTGTCACAAAATGCGGTGAAAACTCCAACACGACGTTAATGGTGTGATTTAGGTGTGTACATGTCTATAATGCACTTTGATAATGCGACTAAAACAGGAATACTTCACATGTCTTAATTCGATTTGTGTTTACTTCGAATAGGACTGTAGTCGGATTAAGGTCATCAAAAATAGCTTTTTACCTGAGTTTCTTAATCAGAGTATTGTCTTAATTGGGTTAATATCAGATTATTGTTGTCCATGTAAACCTACTGAATGTTTGTGAGTTTAATAAGTTCTTGTTAACAGTTTGTGAAAGGTGTGATGATGTCATGGAGTTACATTTCATTTATTTGAATCATTCTCTCAGTAAGAGTGTGCCAGGCTTGTTATTTATTTAAATGAAAAGGGTTAATGACGTCTGTGAAGTCTCCAGTCTTCATTACCTTTTAATTACCTACATGAACAAGCGTTCCGACAGAGCAAGCAGCCTATTCGACACTGACACGGTGCCTCTGCCTCTTCAGAGGGAAGTTGTTGAAACACAGTCAGGCCTGTGTCTGGATCTTTAGCAACTGGGAGCACTGGAATTAAAACTCTTCACTTCATTCGGCCAGACTCCTTGAGAGCCATGTTACAAACAACGACAACACCTGCCATTCACTTTGTAAATTAGGTGTGCTAATGATTGGTAAATGTGTATCCGATGGTAATTCATGACTGTGCTATTGAGATTCTCTTACAGTATTTGGTTTCCTTTCAGATATGAGAACGGTGCTGAGGAGGATAATCACAGATGGTGGCGTGCTGGTGATTCTGGCAGGGAGACTTTTGGGTCTAGGCTTTTACACCCAGTACTTATTAGGAGCATTAAGAGGCTGAATGTGGAGACTAGTCTGGTCTCTTGGTATGGTGCTAGTAACAGGAGGCAGGGTGCAACATGAGAAGTGAGACAGATTCTGTTGCATGTCATAACTTTGCAGTGTTTGTCATATAGCACAAACTGTGTTGGATCAAATATTCATGTAGTGTGTAGCATTTATGACCTAGTAATGGTGTAAACAGCTTTGAAGTTATTAGAGATAGGTCCTGTTAAAAGCACTTGCCAAGTTAGAGACAATGAGCAGCACTTACAGGGGCTTGTCTAGCTGGTGTTTACATGCTGGTTAGCCTTGTTATGAAACATAGGGGACACATCAGTTTACAGTTAACACCGCTTTGGTTTAGGCCATTTGCTTTTCCCTCAGCAAGAATGTGTGTAAAACAGAGCACCTTCACTTTATCACTGGAGTAGAGAAAACTGTCAAAATCTGTGCAGAAACCTCATATTTTCCAGATGACCATTTGTAAGCAAGTTTCAAGAATTGTAATTGAAAATGACAGCTTATTCTGCCAGCAGTCATTGTTTATAGGTAGTTAAAAAGGGAAATCCCACTGGAATTACACTGATTTTTCCCCCAAAGTTAATTCTACCTTGTTACGCTTAGGTGGTTTCCACAATTTTTGTTTAAAAGAAACAGCACAGTTTGAAAGAAATATTATCTAATGTTTCAAATCCCCTCATAGCTGATACAACCAAATGCTTTTTTCCTACAGCATCTATAATAAGCACAGAGAGATGTTTCTGTGTCCGTGGGATGATGTTTGTTTTCCTTTAATGCAGACAGGATGGCAGATATGTGTTCGGAGGGTCTTGTGTATATGTTTGTACCCTCTCATGCTTGGCAACGCAACGGCTGCCGTTGAGCCGACAGGCGAACAGCACACCCCCAAAGATCAGCTGTCCCTCTTTAACACCTCCTCAGTGTGTCCTGCACAGAGCCCATGGGGTCTGATTGCTTATGACATGGTTTCTCAACTCTTGTCCTGGAAACCCACTGCCTGGCACAGTTTCAAGTTCCTCTAGCTCCCAGCACACCTGACCCAACTCCTGGAGGGCTTAATATGTAGCTGACATGTTGGGTCAGGTGTATTCAGAAACATGTAAGCAGCTAGGAAACATAAAAAACCTGCAGGACAGAGGGTTGGACTTGGTTTTATAGTGTGCTCTTAGTGCAGCTCTTTGCACTGTAACTTTTAAAATCTTCTTCTCCTTCTTTCGTCTGCTTAGGGGACGCCACAGCAGATCATCTGTTTCCATTATGGAAATCTGGCTTATTATCCACATATTTGATTGGGTACAGGTTTTACAGTACGCCGGATAGCCTTCCTGACACAACCCTCACATTTTATCTGGGCTTGGGATCGGCACTGAGTGCCCTAACTTACGCAACTCGGTGACAAACTGTGGCTGGGTTTGGTGCCCAGAGTGGGGCTCAAACCCACGATCCTGAGTTTAAGAATATCATGATCCACTGACTGATTTTTTTTTTTTAATCATAAATGTGCTAGACAACTGGCCAGCTAAAAGCTCCAGTGTGCTTTCTCACTCCCATGGTTTGGTTTCTTGGAAGCATAACTAACTAGGCTAACACAAAACATATGATCTTCCCCAAACAGAGAAAACATACAATCAGTTTGAAGACCCTATATCTTCAGGCACTTTGAGATAATAACCGAAGATGTTCCCTGAATCTTATGTACTTAGACCTCTACTTAAACATATACAAGGAACTAGAGGGCTCCTATATTTAGTGCTTGGACCCCTAATGAGCGAACATAGTATCACTAAAGTGCTCCTGCATGTGTGGGGCTTAACACCATACTTAAAAAAACAAAACAAAAACACTACAAGGACCCTTGACAAACAGTCAGCAGGTCAAGATCAAGCAGGTCAAGGTTTCATCTACAAGAATTGGTGTTCTGCTCTCACCTAAAAGTTGTTTAACCATGAAGTGACTGTGTGTAGGAGAGTTATATGACTGCTTTGATTGAACTTTTTTTCCTCAGTTTCGTCAGAGTTCCCACATACCTGTGTGTTCCTGATTCAGAAGAGATGGTTTGGCATCCATGCAGGCAAAGTAGTGCACCTAGTGAAAACAGACAGCCAAATCATGCCTCAGCCAGTATGCGTAGTGCAGAAGGCGGTTGTATTCGCAGCAGTTACAATTACAGCATCGAAGTCCGTCACATCACCATGAAGCGCAATATTTTTAAACATACCAAATCAAAACTTGTATTTTGTAGTAATTAAGGGGTAGGGTTTTATTGCTTTTTCTCCATGGTGATCCAACTTGTCCCCCAGGCAACTACAAATTATGAACTAATAGCTCGGACATGAAATCTGCCAGTTCTGCGTGCCCAGACTATTGATTTGCTTAACTTTATTTATACAATTGATACTTCACTATAGGTGCAGTTGTGTGGTTTATACTGCATCATTTCATGCATGTTTGTATATCAGACTGCTTTATGTAATAAACTTGTTGAGGTCGGCTACACTCCCATGGAACTGTGATAGTGCATGGGCATGCTTATTCTGTAGCCCTTGTGTAGATGCATGTCTAGGTGTTTAGTTAAGTGTAGTCTACACTGAACAGGATGGAGCAGTAATGGGTGGCTGTGTTATAGTGCAGTGGCCAGAGCTCATTTGGTGGTGACATTTGTGTAAGAAGCCCGTGGGTTGTCTGTGGGTTGCTCTGCCAGCAGCTAAGCTCTTGCATTTCAGTCATGCATTGTTGCCTGGTATGAACATGCACTGAACGCAGGGCAAAGCTTGACCAGTTTCCACTGCTGATTTCTGGCATTGAAGCCAGTGACTGGGTTGTACACTCTGGATTCATTAGTGTATAATATAAGATACACTAAAAGGAAACCTCCCATTTTAAATCTTGTTCATCTTGGCCAGGATTCAAACTACAACCATTTTCTTTTTTTTTTCAGCTGGGGACCAAATGTAATTTTAACGAAGTCACACATCAAAGCAAGCATATTTCAAACCTGACACGGAAATAAAAGCTCAACCAACAGTAAAAGAAAAAAGCTCTCCTGTCATGCTGTTGCATCTTTCATTTGTCATGATGCTACTAATAGGACCATAGAACCCCATAACATATTGAGTGGTGAGATTTTAAAAGGAAGGTGTGGGTGAGACTGAGAAAGCACTCAAGGGAGGTATTTCTCTCAGCAGGGAAGCCTTCCTGAGCTAAGCCCCCTGATCCAGTAGCACGCTCACTGGCAGGGGAAAACAATTAGCATCTCTCATTTTCGGGCTGAGAGAGTTGAACTAGAACTGCACTGAGCCATAAAGCTCTGCAAGGTCCATCTTTTAGCCCGGAGCATGGAGCCTGGAGAGGCAGCTGCTTCAGTTGCCATGGTGTTTGGTGCATTTTGTAAGAACTAGCCACTGTCACTAGTGTCTCATCTGACCCCTGGCTAATATTAACCATAGCTCATGTTTCATGGAATATCAGTTGTCTTTTGAAAATGTCCAATTAACCCCCGTTGCATGGTTGCTCTTAAGGAAGATAGGTTTGGGGTGCTCCTCCAGTGTGTAGCTGACTTGATCAATTATTTAGTAGTTGACTCCGTGATCTTTTTAAAAATGAGACCTAAATACAGCGGCACACGTGTTTAGTCTTTTGTGTTTTCCCTTCTCTTTAATATTTATGATCCTTTCAGCTCACCTCTTTTTTTGTTATATGCAATAAATAATGCAATAATAAATGGGGAAACGATGTTACTTCTTTACTTAATTGTGTTAATTCTGTTTTTTATTTTGTTTAAGTTTAATTTAGTGTGCCTTCTCTCTCGTAACTGAGTGTAGAAAAATAGGAGCTCGCACCTTGAGTGCTCATCTACCAAAACGTCTAATATTTCACTGTTTGGGAGTTGACTCTCCAACTGGAGATGCTGCTCTTCAGAAGATATTTGAGCTGTGACTGTGATGGCCAGCTCTGACTGATCAGCATGCTGACTGCTGATTTGCCTACATCCGAATGAGCTTAACATCTCAATTGGTGCTCAGAGCAGCGTGCGTGATACAGATAGCTGAAGAGAGAAGACGCAGAGGCTAGAGGACGTTTCAGTGACCTTCAGGCATGTGGGCTGCTTATGCTGGAGCTGCTCACTCATGTGCTTCCATTTTTCCCCTGTGTGCTGAGACGCTAATAACAGGTTGTAGCGCTGATGGCAGGAAATGTTAATAACCTGTTTGGATCTTGGCACACCCTAAAGTACATCAGTGTGATTGGATGAAATGGTTTCCATGGGTCTTTAGAGGTTAAGTGTTTGGTTGCTGGAGTTTTAACGATGTTTCATCCTGCAGTCTTTTAGGTTAAACCACATTCTGTTTTCTGTTGTTTGGCTAAATAAAAGCCTTGTTTTATTTTGTCCAAAACCGCTATATTGTTGCTGACCAGCATATAAAAGAGGACTGCATTATAAAGGTGAGATGAGCTTTTATAGAGTAAGCTGTAGCCCGGCACATTTAATCGAATATCAATCTCGATTATGATTTTGACTGCCCACGATTACATGAACATGATCGACTGCGATACTGACGTTTAATGTTCGTCCTCCACCTCATAGGAAACTCAGTTGCAGATCATATCAAGCGCTTCTTAAATTTACAGCCAGTCACCATAGAGTGGCGCAGGGATGATGTCATTTTGTAATGCCATAACCCGGAACCGAGTTAGTATTTTAGCGCTCGTGCTGGCAGCTTTGCCAGTGCGCTGCGTGCTCCAGCGCTTGCGCGAGGGGAAATTGTGACACTAACAAGTTGCTAAATGGGACTACAGATGTTGTTGGGGACATTAAATGTCATCACGCCGAACAGGAAAAAACTTTGCAGATAAACTGGTTCAGGTATATCTGTGCACAATTCCCCCCGAAAAATGTGGATGAAGATTCATCCACAGAGTAAATCTGTATTATGGAAAATGTTTTTAAATAAAGTTTGGAAAAGTTTGTCGGAAGCTTGGTGATGGTGACATTGAAGTCGAGTGAACGTGGTGTAGTTTGTTTATAGCGTATGGTTAGATGTTTATTTCTGGAGATTGTATTTAGGCTTCAATCTTCATAAAAGTTGTGTTCATTTGTGCAAATTATTTTGATGGACAAAACGTGTTAGTATTGTAAACCTTTGTTGATCACAGAGCTTATTTTTTCCAATAATCCAAAAGCCTATTGAAAATCGTATTGGGTTTTTGTTGAGGGAACCAGTGTGATGCTAACTTCCGGGTTCTTTTCATTTGGTGGCATATTGTTATATTGGGTTGCATATTTTGGGTTGATGGAATTTTTATTTTTACTTATCCTATATTTTGGGTACAGTTTTATTTATATTTTGCTTCTACGAGATGATTCACTTTTAGGATCAGTCTAATTTGATGTAAACATTTGTATATTAGCAGGAATGTAGCACAACATGGACGTGAAATCAGTGGTCTGTTTATTTAAATGTGAAAGTGCAATAAGAATATGTTGTCCCTAAAATCAATGAATAATCATGATAAATAATCATGATCTCAATATTGATAAAAAATTATCGTGATTATCATTTTGCCCATAATCGTGCAGCCCTAGTAAGCTGTCATGTTTCATTTAAATGACCAGCTGTAGACATTGTGTATAAACACTGTAGAGTGGAGCTCAGTTTCACTGAGAAAACCTCATTAAAAATAGATGATAATACACTGCCATGTTGTTTACTGATGGATGCTGGCATTCAAAGTATTAATCAATCAATAGTCTCTGTGCTATTGGGTTTCACCCGTGACCCCTGGGGGACTGGGGAAGGACTGTATGTTTAGAGTTAGAGTGGGAGGAGTGTGGCAATATCTAGCGCTTCTATTTGAATAGTCTAAAAGCTATTTTTGTCATTACAGCTTTACGCCTAACTACCTTTTAGATTTCAGATCTGTTCTGACTGTAGCAGCATGTCCAGTTTATTGCTTCATCGATTCATTGATTAGGTCTTATGTCCTGCTGAGATCTGTTGAATTGCTTTCTTAATAAAGGCCACAAGATTTCTTCTTACAAATATTTCCAGTATGAGCATTAACAACCTTACCCACGATAGTGAATACATCTCCAGTAAATCTCCTGGCTGGTTATGAATTTATTTACCAAATACTCAATAAGTTCTAAATGTTGACCTTATGGAATATTTACAGGTATTCTTGCTCTTAGCTAGTTGACCTGTATGTATGCTATATTAAAACAGAATGTGCTGCCCCCCCCTTGCCTTTTATTATTTTGCTTGAAATTTATAAGAGAGATTTCCATGATCCAGGTGATGGAGTTGTCAGGTTTCTGAGTGTGACCTTTTTCTGGTATTTTCTGAAGGCGCTTTTTATTTCCTTGCCTTATTATGCAATGCTCTGCAGCTAAAGTTGCATAATAGGTTAGAATACATAATGCCTGAAGAAGCATTTCATCAAGTGTCTCAGTAAAAGTAATTGCATGTTGTTATAAACATCTCTTACGTGCATTCCTCATACAACTTTAACAATCTCTATCTGAGCTGTGATCTGATGCATGTGACACCTAATAATCCTAAAACCTGAATAATAAGCTTTATAAAAATAGCTTGCGTAATCGTATACAACACACATACATGGTGACTTTCTCACAGGCATACATCTCACAGGCTCAGCATTCAGATACCTGATGAATATATTTTTCTTTCAAATCCAAAAGGGGCTTGCATTTCCGCATGGTGTTTGTACATTGTTGTCATGTCCTTGCATACTAATGCATCTGTACACATCTGACACAGCCATTCACAATCCTCTTCTCACTCATGGATTTGAGTCGTGCTGCGGCACTGGGCTTGTTAGTATTCAGTCACTCCCCCACATCTAAAGCGCAAAAAGCAATTGCTTTGCTTGAGTGAGAGTGTTAAGTCTCACAGTCCTGCGAGCGTGCATAATGCATAACTGTTTTCCAGCCTCAGTGATTCTGCTGAAATTCAGGCTTTCAGCACCATGGAGAGCTCCATCGTCTGTCGACCTGCAGTGTTTCTCAGCTGCTCATAATGCAGAGAATGTGCGCTGTTTCCTCACAGCACCGAGACTTTGTTCATTTTGGAAATATTCAGAATATCTACTGCACAAACCACTGAATTTCAAAACAAGCTTGAATTGCACATCGAATGTTTGGGTATAAAGATCATAATCTATTTAGGGCGTCTGTAAGTGCAAAACACATTAATAAACCAAAAACAGCAAATCAGGAAACACAAAATCCTTCACTCAAAATGGAAAGGGTCCTTATTAAACATCACATGCTTGTTGCTGTTTGGACACGGTCTATGTCTATCACAAGGAAAAAGACATGCACTTTATTTTCTAGTCTGTGACACAACAAAACCTTTTATGAAACAACAAACAATATGAAACAATTTAATGCAAATTTATTTATGATGTTATAGTGAGGAGTAACTTTTTTCCCTCTGAATAATCCAGTTTCTTTTAGGCAGGTTTTAGTGTTCGCCTACTCATTTTAATGCTGTATAAAGTTGACTTCATATCTATAATGATATATATATCGTATATAAAAAAATAAGCATGAGTAAAGGCATTAGTAGATTCATATTTCCTTGTCCTTGAAACATTTTCCAGCTTCTACATCCTGTGGCCTCTCAGAGACCCCTGGATATAATGTGCTGTGTAGCCAAGGACTTACCCTTTCGATTTTTAGCTGATATGTTTTTGGATTGTGTTTTTGTGTTGTGCACCCACGGTTTGTGTCACCATAGTCTATTCAGTTATTTTGTCATTTTTCTTTGTGTGCTTTTTATTTATAGCGACCTTCATAGATTTAATACATTTCTTACTGAATCTGCTACTGACGATATCACAGAATCTCCTGTCTCTTTATTTCTTGAACAACATATGAGGAGATGTGCTGTGATTGAAAAGAGTGCATGCACATGAATCACTGGTTTCAAGGACGGTGCTCAGAATTTCTGTCCTGCATAGTTCTGTGTTGAAATATTGTGTGAGCAGCACTGACTAATTTTCTGTGTGCAGAATAGTAAATGATTAAATATATTCAAGCAGTGGTTGAACATGAATTTCAAAGCTTTTCTTAAAATAAAGATTGGGTTATAGATATGAATGGTATGCAGTAGAGCGAGTTATCATTATAAGGCTGTTTATCATAAGAACAAACTCAATCCACCCTTTGTGTTCAGATAATGACTTCAGGCATTTACCATCAAATTACCTGCTCACTGTTAAAGACTGTACTGCAGTATGCAGCGTGATGAAAGACTGATATAAAAGCCGGCTGATATAATGCATTTTGTATTGTATAGTTTTTATTCAAAGCACTGCTTTGATATGCTAATTGTGACTTGTGAAGACCATTGGTTAGCACACTTAGTGGAGTTGAGTTTAAGAGCTAAAGCTACACAGCTGCTCTGCTTTTCTCAAATGAACACAACTGCTGAAAGTTCTGGCACATGCTCAAAAGCTCGGCTCGCTCTCCCTCCACCTCCTCTTCCGCCTCCATTTTGAATTTTCCTACCCGGTCCTGGCAGAAGCACATCTCTTCCTGAATTGTAACCATGTCTGTTGTTTCTTGTTCTCTTTAACCCCTTAATGTTGAACTGTAGCTCGGTTGTTCTTTAAACATATTTTTCAAGTACTACTATGAATTATGAAAAAAAATTCTACGATAATTAAAAAAAAACAAAAAAAAAAAAACAAAAAAAGAGGTATGTAGTTACAAGGGTGGGGAAAATAGATCTGGACCTGGAGATGAACCTTTTGAGTTTAATAGGCTAAGAAGTGGGGAACACAAGTCATAGTCTCAGGTCAGAGTTGTCTTACTCCACCAGTTGCTATTGAGTAACAGCACAAGCACGTCCTTTTTTACGATGTAACCGAAGATACACCGTGAGTAGTTAAGTCGACTCTGGGGACTCGCCAAGAAAATGTAATGTGCTCTTTAATTACTCGGCCGTTGCAGAATCCAATTGTGTTCACTGTCCATCAAGCTACTTCCTTTCAGCTGCCCGTTATTTTCCATTTCATTTATTTAAAAAAATGCAGTGTGTTAAACTGAGCTACTACACTAATAGCCATGCTGCATCTCTCAGAAATTAAACCAGCAATGTTATGATAAATTGGCGGGGGGGGTTTACAATATTACTGTTCTGCATATAGAGCAATATCTGTACGACAGCAGAGTACAAAGTCAGAGCACTTTATAAATATAAATAATAAAAAATATATATTTACATTATGTTAAAACATATAGGTGGCATGATGGCACAGTAGGTAGCTTTGCTGTCTCACAAATACTGGTCACTGGTTGGACTCTGAGCTTGGGTTACTGTCTGTGTGGAGTTTCTGTGCATGTTCTCCCTGTGTTCATGTGGGTTTCCTCCAGGTTTTCCAGTTTCCGCTCACCTCTTATGCAGCTACGTGAATTGACATCTCTATGATGCCCCTAAGTGTGAATGAGAGTGTAAAGGTGTGTGTATGGTGGCCTGTGATGAATAGGTGTCCCATCTAATAGGTATTCATGCCTTATGCCCAGTGTTCCTGGGATAGACTGTGGATCCAGCATGATCCTGACCAGGATGAAGCAGTTACTGAAAATTAATGAATGAAAATAAATATACAAATTCTGTCTTGCTTATTTGTTTCCATCTTTTCTAGCCTGAAGGTAATCTTGAAAAAAAATAAAAAAATAAATCACATTCTGTGTCTTTATGCATAATAATTTCATATACTATCCATATGACATTTGTGTGCTTGCTCACAGCTACTTTCTAGTTTCTTAGCATAGTATAAACATAAGAGCCTGTCAGGTCAGCTTACACTACTAAGCTAAATTTATCCAGGAGACTGGCAATCTGTACAAATACACTGTTAATGGCTGTTGATAACATACTAAAATAAATGATCTCTACAAAGCAATTAATTTACGTTTGTCAACATATTGCTCTTTTGCAGAGGGACAAAATGACAATTCTGTTCACTACTGTAATGGATCTCTCATTGGGGGAAGAGCATTATGGTGTTGAGAGTGATGCATGTGGTGCAGCTCTCAAATTTAGCCCAAATAAGCTTAGAGCTCAGCAGTCTTATGCTGCCATATAAACAGGACACAACCTTTACTTTCAGGCATAGAAATGCAATTTACCTAGGTAGTTAGTTCTGGAATGGAGCACAGGGGTAGAGACAATATCCATATAGTGCTTGTGGTATATTACTGTATATATTGTCAGCACATTAATAGAAAGGAACACCAGTTGAAAGTTATCTATTTTATTCCACAAACACCTGTAGCTCCAGGAGTTTTAGCCAGTTTAATGCAGAGTATAAATGCATCCGAAACTGGCAGCATTACTGTACAGTGCTGGATAGGCTAAGATAGATAGATATGCATACAGATAGAGCGTTCAACCAGACTTGAACATGATCCATGTACAGTAGAATCCTATAGCTATACAATCAATCTATAAGGAGATGTGGAATATTAAAAATGTATGTACTAGATAGGATATGAGACCAAAGTCAAGAGCAGCAATGGCAACGTGCATGGTGCGATTAGATGTACACTAATTATGCACTAGTACACTAAGCACACTAATGAGGTGTTTTAGGTGTACGCACGCACACATGCTGTTTTTGAAAGTCTTTTGCTTCTTTGTTATAAAAAGTTTAAAGTTTTAGAATCGATTGACATTCTAAAAAGTGTTGTTTCAAACTGTGCTGGTCATGGCAATTGATGTTGAGTTGTGCTTGGCTTGTCACTGCTCTGACTCTGATGAGATGTTTGTGCTTTGTGACAGATTGCATCTGTCTTTTGTCATCCCAATTACCTCAGAGACTGCAAATTTACATTTTGCAGAAGCAGACAACAAACACACTCATCAGCCAGTGGAAATGCTGGGAAATTGGGTGTCTCTGTGGTGCAGCGTGCCTTTTTAAATCAGCTAGCTCATTTTCTACATGTCCATCTGCACATGGCTTTCTGCGAGTCCATTAAGTCTGTTTTTCTCAGCAGTATAATTTCATTTTTATCCCTGGTCCACTAATTATTAAAAACCTACTCAAATGCTTCATTTATTCAGTCACAATATTTCTGAGTATTTGGACTTGTTGGAACTTTTAGTTGGCACACTTTGGTCTCAACAGAATATAGACCAAGAAACAACCACCTAAGAGAGGACTCCCAGATGCATAATTTATTATTCATTGTGTTGATTTGTTGTGTTGTAGACAAAGATACACACTATCCTGCATAATTCATAATGTTTTGTGGTTGACTGCATGGTGGATGTTTCTTGCCTTATGCTACTTAAATCATGTCCTTGGTGACATGAGTAGCATCGCACAATATTACTGATTGCCTGGGCATGATTAATCCAGGATAGCTGCAGGATATTTATCAAGAATAAATATCAAATCTTTTTCATCTTTTCCACAATCAGTTATATCCTTGAGCTGCTGGCTTTGGGATACATGAAGTGTGCAGATGGTATTATTAGTGGTCAGACGGTAAAGTGGTAATGATGGGTTAAGACAGTGGGTTAAGGTAGGGGTCACATTTTCTTTCGCAAGTACAAAATTCTACATTGCAAAGAGTCTTTACACATCACTGTTCATGAACTTACGGCAAAAAAGGTAACAAATGGGTAGAATCAACATCCATCATGTTTAAATTATTCCTCTGTCTTGCTTAAGGACCGTTGTGTTGCAGAAATGTGTGTGCACAGCATGTTGATATTTTCTGTGCTTAATTGGCGACTGATGGGGATGAAGGATTCGCAATCAACTTTAATTTTAGCACTCACATCTTTAAGTGTATCAAATGCTCCCGCACAGCCAATTTCATCTGTTTGGGGGAGCATATTAAAGCTTTTGTCACAGTTGCTAATATAACTAATGTTATTAGAGGAAGGCCATGCAGACATGCAAACAATTATTATTCTATGTTGTTTTGAGAAATTTTAGGTTACTTTGTTGTTTAAAGAGCTCGAGGGAAAATAAACATGTAAGTTGTTAATAGGCACAAATTTTTATTTTGACAGACACCAGTGCAATGATGATCAGATTATATACAGTAACTGTGACTCCATAACAAGCCTACTACACAGCCTAGTAGTGTACTAGCCTAATTAGTGATCTAGCATAATTGGATAATTAAGCCAATCCCAAAGATTGTATGTAGCTAAACATTACTAAATAAGTCAGTAACTCAAACACTGCTGTTAATCATCACTGTTTTTCATACCTGTCCCAGATCTTGTTCACTTAATCAGATGTGAAGTCTGAACCTACAGCACTTTGTGTAAATATGTGGATAGAAATATACACACTCACGACCACTTTATTATGCAGTCAGCCAATCAAGTAGTAGCAGAGCAATGCATAAAATCATGCAGATACAGGTCAAGAGCTTCAGTTAATGTTCACATTAAATGTCAGAAATGAGGAAAAATTTGATCTCAGGACTTTGTGGCATGGTTGTTGGTGCCAGCCTGGCTGGGTTGACTATTTCAGAAACACAACATAGAATGGTGCTAAAAAAAGGTTAGGGTAGGGTTAGTTCCTGGAGATCGGAGAGATTGTGAAATTAGCATCTCTTTTGCAGTGCCTTACGTTTTCACAAAGCTTCCACTATGGCTTAATGCACACAGTACTTAAATGTTTGTGTACAAGTTTAAACATTGTCTGGTGTGATTGCAATTTTGCTGTAATTTTTGTTAAAACTGTTCTATCCAGACACATTAGTGCAAAGGTTCTTTAATCATGAATGATTCCTAGTGCCTAGAAGTCTATATGCTTAGAATGTGGGTTTATTTAAACTGTATAGCAGCATAGGTTTCTGTGCCTTTTTCTATTGCTCTATAATGACAATTTATGCAGAACCAAATAAAGTGAACAGTAAAATGGTTTTGACATTCTGAGCTTTTTTAGTTTGTGTGTTACATGTTAAGCACTACAGCTGAGGGCCACTGTGCTTCCAATGCCACAGGCTCCTTATGTCCTTTTTGCTAGGGAAACTGCTCATCTAGCAGTGAACAGGAGCCCGGGGCAGTGTTAGTGGGGAATCAGACTCTAGTGTGTGTTTGGAGCGTGTGAGGATGCCTAATGTCTCCTCCCCTATTTCCAGAAGAAACATAAGAACAACAGTTATGGAAAATTAGAAATGGCATTTAGTAGTAATCCCACAGCTGGAGTAAACGACCTCTGAAGCAGCTACATATTTCAATTAAAAATGTATGGGTTAATTTGTGTATGGCAATGAAGCAAGATCTTGGTCTATTAGCTCAGAGACAGTGTCTGACATTTCTGCTTCTTTGAGGAGTTTGAGTCTTGCTAAGTAAGACCAATGCCTTTCCTCCATATCACATTGTGTAGTGATTGTTTATTAACGACTTGGTCAACACAGTGATTGAGCTAACTGTATGTCTTATCAGGAGCACTGCTAATGTGGGAAAGAAAGCTTGTGAAAGCACCGTAGCCTGCAATGGGAGAGACATTAAAGGCCAAACATTACCATATTGGCCATAAGCAGATAATCAGAAAAAAAATCTATCCATCCATTTTCCATACCGCTTATCTTGTACAGGGTTGTGGGGGAACCTGGAGACTATCCAAGGGAACTCTGGGCACAAGTTGGGGGACACCCTGGACGGGGTACCAATCCATTGTAGGACACAATCGAGCATAGACAATTTAGAGATGCCAGTTGGCCTTCAACGCTCGTCTGTGGACTGGGGGAGGAAACCGGAGAACCCAGAAGAAACCTCCAAAGCACAGGGAGAACATGCAAACTCTGCACACACACACAGGGCGGAGATGTGATTTGAACCCCCAACCCCAGAGGTACGAGGCAAATGTGCTAAAACAAATAATAATGGATAATTAAGTGATTAGAAATTAATTGCGCTTTTATAGATTTTTTCCAAGAAAAATAATTTTTTTTTTTTTTTTTTTCTGAATGCATTTTGAATTATTATGGCTGGTTTGATCTTTTGAAACACTGAATGTCATGACATTCTGTTCATTGCATTCGACATTTAGGTATCAGGCATTTCTCTTCTTGCTGTGAGTTGACCTTTCCCATGAGGATATCTTCCAGCTTTGACAGCTTTTTGGACATATTTTATTATAGCCTAAATGTCATAACTTAAGGACTTTGTGCTGCATTCAGAGTTGTCTACTTAAGTCCAAAAGTTATGCCAGTATTTATGCAGGAAAACATATTCTTGTTCAGAGTTGGGTTACTGAGCTGCTTAAGTTGATTTTCTGGGATCCCCATTCAGAATATGCTTAGGACCTGCATGTAGTTCACACTGCTGAGGCTGCCAGATTTCTCTTTATTAGAAGGGTCTAGACCAGTGCCTTTAAACACAAAACAAACCCGAAACGAAAATGTGGACTGAAGAAAGAAATATTGTTTGAATAGTTTTTCTTTATTCTCAAATGTAATCTGATGCAACATAAAAGTAAGAGACAATTTGGGCAGTGGGAGGAAACTGGAGTACGTGGAGGAAACCCACATGGAGAATGAGAGCACAGAGAATATGTACAGAAAGTAACTCAAGTCCAAGAATGAACTCTGTACCCTAGAGCTGTGAGGCATTGTTGTCATATTTATGTATTTAATATTGGCCTCAAATGGCATTCCATAAATTTTTTTGTGTATTTACAGCCCAAGAATAATCTGCAAGCTCAGAATAGTGTGCAGCTGAGATGCACCTCTGTGTTAAGCTGGGTTCACACTGTACGATTTTGGCTGCAATTTGGTCGTCTGAGACAAATTTAGTGAATCCTAAAAGATTCCCATTAATCCTAGGCCAAAATCTGTAGTCTTTGATTACTAGTTTGATGTGTTCCCCGACAGCCGATTAACGGCCGTTACGATCAAATTTTTTCTCTGATTAAATTCTGGCCGTGTCAGAAGATTTGAGGCACAGTCCTGTAGTGTCCTCCGTACGAGTCTTCTTGCGTGCGTCCTTTTTTCACGTCTTGACTGTCGTACAGTCTGACATTAATGACATCTGAGATCCTACAGAGTGACATGGCTTACAGCGGGGATCAAGTTCGTACAGTCTGATGAGCAACAGTTGCAAAGGACTATTAAAAATCGCACAGTGTGCACCTGGCTTAACAATCCACATTCATAGCTCTCACACAAATTCCAAATAGTGCTTAGGACTGTGATTATGTCTCAGGACTGAATATTGATGTGACTGATTTCAGTATTAAACCCTCATTGAGCTTGTATCTCTGAATACGGCCCATACTTTTTAGCTGGTATGCCTTTTTACCAATAATTAAATGTATTAAAGCTATAGCTTTTTAACACGTTCCGGTTCAGCTGGTTCGGTGGAAACTTGGAAAGTTTTGTTATTACTCAACATTACATGGATCTGTCACTGCAGGAGATAGTGTTACAGATGATTCTGAGCAGACTTGATTCAATAATGTTGTCCTTGTTGTTGTATATTGTGTTGTACTGCAGGCAGTTCTGAGCTGCGAGTGATGGGTTGGCTCTGTGTGACTCACTCTGAGCTGTTCTCCCACTCCAACTTTGTCAGCAATGAGAGGAGTTGAGATCTCTGAGCCACTGCTGGGTTTTTCC
Source organism: Ictalurus furcatus (assembly GCF_023375685.1). Taxonomy (NCBI): domain Eukaryota; kingdom Metazoa; phylum Chordata; class Actinopteri; order Siluriformes; family Ictaluridae; genus Ictalurus; species Ictalurus furcatus. Next base: position 16,854,991 of record NC_071257.1, on the reverse strand, counting down.
CCTATCTACTGCTATATGACACTTTTACATCTGGTCTGTCGTGGACCACTTCTGTCTATATCATTATATTTGCATCCAAATAATATACAGTCATGTGAGAAAATAAGTACACCCCATGGTAGGGGCTGTGATGGTGGCCATGACAAAAGCACCACCTCTGTGGTAGTTTGCCACCACGGTGGTGGAGTGCCACCTCCGGTAGTGTCACATCACATGCCACCTTAATGTTTCTGCTTGAGTGGGCACTATGACAAGTACAAAATACAATGTTTTGTATACAAGTGTAATCATAATAACAGTTGCAATATTAATTTGTACTTATAGCCTACCATATAGCCAGAGATTTGATATTAATACACAAATTACATAATCATAATCAAATGCCTTATATGGTGTTGTCTGTTAATTTGGCACAGGTGTGTTTGAGCACCGCGAAATCCAGTCAGTCGAATTCTGCTATTTCACTTCGGGTTCTGCCGCTGCGATGGATCTTGTTGGGAAACCAAATGTTACATCGGTGATCTGGAAACATTTTGTATTCGTGCCTAAGGGGAGAGAGAGAGAGAGAGAGAAAGAGAGAAAGTGTGTGTGTTTCACTCCATCTCTTTATTATCCACTTCTTCGTTGCGGGTCATTCACAATACTGTATCCCACAGCGCCCTCAGGCTGTTTCTCATTGCAACAACACGACACAACAAGATTGTACTTGAGTTGTTTGAGGGAAGTGTTAAAATAAAGCCTCATTAAATTTTTTACATTTTATATTTAGGTTTTATTTAATTTAAGCCTATAAAATGATATACTGATATAGATTTCACCCCTTAACATTTGATCCTTTTTGAAACAGTGCCTATAATAAAGTTGATAGAGGTATCAAATGACACACAAAATTTACATTTTGTAGTAATTTTTACAATTTAAATGAACAAAAAACATCAGTCACATGGACAAAGTAAGTACACAGCTACATTTATCACGCCTTCAAATCCATAAAATTACAATCGGGTGTTCAAGAACCTGCTTAGGGAGTGCCGGTGGAACCCGTCTTATTTATACCCCACTCATATCTAGTGTCTGGTGTTCCCTTTGTTATTGAGGTGTGTTGTCATCGTGCCAAGATCTAAAGAGTTCTGTAAGGCCTTCAGAAAAATGGTTGTGGATACCTATGAATCTGGCAAAGGATTTAAAAAGATCTCCAATTTATTTGAAATACATCTTTCCACTGTAAAGAAAAAAAAATCTACAAATGGCGCAAATTTCAAATGACTGCCAGTTTGTCCAGGTTTTGCCGTCCCAGCAAATTGAGCCCAAGAGCAGACCGTCTGATGCAAAAAGAAGTCTTCAAGAGCCACAGGATCTGCTAGTAATCTTGCAACTGTTGGTAAAGTGCATGTTTCTACAATCAGAAAGAGATTGTATAAATTTGACCTGAATGGGAGGTGTGCCAGGAAAAAGTCTTTGCAAGACTACAGTTTGCCAATGAGCATACAGGCAAAGACCAAGCCTTTTGGAATAATGTGCTCTGGACAGAGGAATCAAAGAAAGACCTGTTTGGCCACAGTAATAACAGACATATCTGGTACAGACCAAAGACAGCTTTTCAGGAGAAGCACCTCATACCAACTGTGAAGCACGGTGGTGGAAATGTTATGGTTTGGGGTTGCTTCCCTCCCTCAGGGACTGGACAGATTCCCATTGATTCAACTATGAATTCTGCATAATATCTAAGAGTGCTTGAAGATAATGTGAGGCCATCTGTCCAGAAGTTGAAGGTTAACCGAAAGTGGACATTTCAACAGGATAATGATCCTAAACACACTAGCAAATCCACCAAGTAATGGTTCAAAAAGAAGAAATGGAGGGTCATGGAAAGGCCTAGTCAAAGTTTGGATTTGAATCCCGTTGAAATGTTATGGGAGGATTTTAAATAGGCAGTACGTGCAAGAAAACCCTCAAACATCTTGCTGCTGAAAGAATATTGCATGGAAGAGTGGTCAAAAATTCCTGTAAGCCTGCTGCAAAACGCCTACAAGAAGTTATTTCTGCTAAAGGGGGCAATACTAGCTTCTGAGGCCAAGGGGCTACTTACTTTTTCCACAGAAGTATATCACATCTATTGATATCACTGTTGAATAAATGATTGAAAAAGCTATTTTTTCTGTTTCAAAGAGGATCAAATGTTTGCTTGTCCAAATACGTCAAAAAAGCCAACAATTTCCATGGGGTGTACTTATTTTTTTTATTTTTTTTAACCATTTAGAAGGTGCTGTGACTTACACAGTGAAGAAACCTAAAGTATATTCAGTCACGTGGATCCTAACCCATTAACACTGGACACACACACACACATTCAGTCCACCTACTCACATGTTTCTGAGATGTGGGAGGAAATCAGAGAATCTGGAGGAAACCCACGCGTACAAGGGGAGAACATGCAGAGAAATTCCACACAGATAGTAACCCAAGCTCAGGATCAGACCTGGAGTTGTGAGGCAGCAACGCTACCCACATTTGTGTTGTTTGTTACCATAGCTAAGACGCATTGCTGTTTTTATTTTGTCCCATTCTGTATTCTGACAAATCCACATCTTTGTCTCAGCTTCTGCTTTCGGCTGAACATTTTGCTTGTTTAATTTTATTATTGTATGTGGCTTATTTGATGAAATGAACACCAGGAGTTACTGAATAACCCGTCATTACCTATGGTTTTATGGCTACCATGACAGACCTAACTGTAATTGCTAGGGTACATTGTTTAGACAGTGCTTCTTATTGTATAGTGTTGAATTTCATAAGTGCAACAAAATGGCAGATTCTCAAAAAATAGTGCAGTAGTGAACAGGAAGCAGTTTTTAACATGCAAGTAAGTGCAACTAAGCAGTCAGTGGACATATTTTCCTTTACTTGAGGTATGTGAAATATGAGATTCTAGCTTTGTGCTGTTGTGCTGTGGTGTGAGATGGGGGACAGTAGGACAAAGGGTCCTACTGTGATCTGTTTCTTAACATTGAAGCATTTAGCAATCATTCAACCTGTGACCACACTGTGGTGTCCAGTTACACTTCTTCATGCTGTTTGTTTTGCTACACAAGATACCGTCCTTTAAATGTGCTTACATGCACTGTGGTAACCTGAACTCCACTAATGGTTCATCATTTGGAAATGACTTGAGGTGTTATACACCTTATTTTTGAATAATTTATTGTAATTATTCTAAGTTTGCATTCTGTAGATGGTTGTTCAGTCAGTGGCTATATTAATGTGTAAAAATATCCAGGCTGATCTAGCAAGCGGGGGGGGGTTTGGTTTAGTTTATTGTTTTTATGTGTGTATGTCAAACACTGATCTAAAGTTATTAATGTCATTTTTGTAAGGTGTCCTTGTCTTTACAGGGCATTTGGCAGGGCAGTGAAGGATGCACTTTCTAAACTTTAGCATGAGGCTCTGTGGTCAGGACCCTTCTGCACTTCTTCATAACTGCTTCTAAAAATACAGTGACAGTATTCTGGTATCCTGTCACCTGGATATGTGAACCTTTTTATGTAGCCTCCCATCTAGTCTTGAGTGACACTGTACAGTGGGATGGGCTCCTTCTTGCACTTCAATTGGTGGCAAGCACTTGCCTCTTTTCTAGTTGAAGCATTATCTTTAAGAATGTGGGGTGATGTTTTTTTCCCTGTGTAATTTGTATTGAAAATCACTCATTAAACTTGCCAGATGTCTGTTCTAAGATGAGACACAGTTCAGTGGAGGTCCTTAGGGTGAAGTTACTTCATTAAAAATGAAGGTCAGAGTAAATGGTTGCTTCTGCATAGCAATTTAACTACTTGGCGTTCTCTGTAGGATGGACTGATTAATTAAATAGGTCAGTTTGTCTATGAAGCCGATGACTTGCATTTGAATTGCATGTAAGTGAGTACTGATCTCACATGCTACTACATATACTCATGTCAAATCGGTGAGAAGAACAGAATTGGCTTTCTTGCACCCACAGATAGTATTTTGCCCATGCTCTCTCACGTTACAGTTACTGTAGCTGTTATAATGTGTCTTAATTGTTAACAGGTGTTAATTATGTAAGTGTTCAGCATTTAATTACCAGCATTTCATAATCATGAATTTTTGAGCTATAAACAAGCTCTGAATGTTTGCTACTGCCTGACTCTGTTTCATTCAGTCCCTCCTCCTTTACTCTCTCTCCTCCACACATTTTTCATGCACACACCTACAGTCTACCAACCAGGTCTCTGTTGCTAAGCGACAGGCGATGTACGTCGGACTGCTCTTATGAGGGTGGCGTTGGTCCATCATGATTTTATGAGAATTGATTCTTACACTCTGCGTGTTTCAATGAAGTCATTGCGTCCTCATAAGTAATCTGTTGCGATAATGAGAATGAACTTGACATGAAAAAGGCAATTGTTATTAATGACCAACCTGGAGGTTTCAGTAGAGTCTGGATGAGTTTCTGGTGTAGATCCGGTTGATATTTGAGGTGGTTCCATCTGCAGCACGGTTTAGGACAATATAACGCGCACGTTTGGTTTTTATCATTTTTGTTGGTCTTTGAAAACCTTCCAAGCTTTTATTTAGATAAGTGAGTGTGAGGCAGTGATGGTTTTTCTAAGTATTGATGAATGCTCTATTAACTAAGGCAGGGAAATGTGTTCTGTGTACCACCGCACTCTCGTGCCCTCATATCCTTCTTAAAGCGGATATTCAAGTCTGGGATTAGCACTAAAGGTTGGCTCACAGTAATGAAAAAAGGCAGTGCTTAACCCTCTTAAGATGATGGCTGCAGGCCCAAATTTAACATATGAAGCACATGAAGGTCTCGACTTCTCTGACTCTCACCCTGATAACATGAAAGCTTGGGATTCATAGAATAGAAAGCTGGTAATATTATGGAGTAATCTGTCTGAACCTATACTCTCAGCAGAATGCACAGGTGTACTGTGAAGCTTCAAATGAGTGCTGCTCGCACATATGTAGAATGCATACAGTATATCCTTTTATTTTCATTTGTAAGCCTGGAATATCTGTGTATCTATCAGAAATCTTTCCTAATATTAACAGTGGATATATTTTTGTTGGATTGCAAAAGGGGTACTCTCTCTGTGTGCTGCGTTGTTTGTTGGTGACCAGCCAGTGGTAGCAGCATGAACTGCTAGTGTGTGTGGGTGTGGGTGTGAGAAGAAACTGTGTGATTCACTGTTAAAATTTTCTCATAGAAAACTGTTGTCACTTCATTCTGTAATTCACTTTGACATGACCTTTTTTGTGCAGTATGTTCATGGCCTGAGCAGTCACTGTGTTTAAGTGAAACACTGCAGGACAGCTCAGGTTTGATTCAACATGGTTAAAGCCTGTAAGGTGTGAACTGAGGGGTTCTTCACCTGGTGTCTTCCATCTCAGAAAGATAGGATAAGGCAAGGCTAAGTTTACATACATTAAAGGTCTGTCATTACAGTGCTCACACATGTGGACCTAGAGATCTGTTGTGACGAACATCTCCCACAGTACTCTCTGGCAGATACATTTCTTGGGTCTTGGGTTGGTCTTTATTCATTTTATTCTACAGTGGCTGGCTGAGTTTATCCACAATTAAACAACTAGCTAGCTAAATTTTAGAATCTGATTTTAAATGTTCAGATTGTTTTCTCCTTATATTATTTTAATATATATTTATTATAATATTATATTTAATATAATATTTTGAATAATAGACATTGTCACAAAGCAGCTTTACAGACATCTGGATTTTTCAATTTCCAGAATTTCCAAAAACGTCTGGAGCGTGTCTATATAACCTGACTGTTCGGAGGAAATCAGCCATTGTTAGGTGTTTAACAGTTTTTTCCATGTTATTTGTAATAGTAGGAACAAGTAATCTCACAAGACCCAACACGGAAGATGCGGGAAAGGTTGGACAGATATGAAGTTTGTGGGACAAATAAACTCCACATTAATAAACATGAGACCGAAATGTGTTTATTGAGTTCATTCATTCATCTTTAATAAATGCTTTAAAGATTTAAAAGCTGTAGTAGGAACAACGGAATTATTGACCTTTGCACTTTTAGTGCTAACATCCTGTACCTATTACCTTCTCATGCTATCAGTAACTAACTCTTGTTGGAGGAATCTGCAAGCACACAGAAGGAAACAATAGTCAAGCTAATTGACACCATCAGAGTAAAGGTCATGAGAACACACAGTTTGGGATCATAAAACGTTGACCGTTGTGTTTGTGGCTGCCAAATTAACCTGCTAGCAGTGCAAGTGCTTTAGTGAACTGCTTGTGTGTAAGTTTAGAGAGAGTGAAAGTGAACTGATGGGACGGAGGGAGAGCTGCTGAAGAAGATTTGCCTCTGCGGTAGGATTTCCATTCTGCAGAACACGAACGCTCAGCTGCCCTCAGAGCAATGACCTTTCACGTGTACTGCTACAGTGTCTCCACTTATAGCACACAGCCACACACGTGTACAGTTCACAAATGAATAGAGGCTTAGGTATTCTGTACATCTGTCTTTCAGAACAGCTGCGCTCTCCTAGTCTGCATAATAAAGTATATCCACAACTAATCCAGGACTACACAGTCTTTATTTATGTTAAATTATTATTTTTATTCTACCCACTTATTTTGGGGAGAAAACTGCACTGGAGACAGTAATTCCCTGTTTAGACTGAAATACCACTTTAGACTAATATTTTCAAATATTACGATCAAAATCAGCAGAAGGCTTTATTTTATTGGCATTGCCTTTTGAATGTTTAGATTAAAGGACAGCTTGGCTGTTTCCTACCGTGATTTTATAGTGTTGGATGTAATGACAGCTCAGTGACGCAAGAGAATCTTTCACTGTGAGCATTTAATGCGAATGGCCATAAACAACCATACTCTAATTACCATCAACAATGTTTCTATGATCAGTAGCACACATCTGCAAAATATATATATTTTTCCAAACACAAAAGGTCATGCACACCAAGCAGGATTAAACATAAGGCTATGTCTCCTTCCATTTTACAGTAGCCTTCTGTCTGATGTTTGACATCTGTTTTCTGCGGTGTTCTTTGTTCATGACAGTATATAAACATCGTCCTCAATTTTTAGTGAGTGCATCCACCAGAGGAGAAAGCATGGTATCTGCAGAAAGGTAGCAGTAATAAAAGCAGCTCCAGTTGAGCACAGTATTATCCCGTCTGTGGCCTTGCCAGTAAACCAGCTTCATTCAGCCTTTATCCCCAGCTGGCTGATTTACAATGTAGCTGGCAGTGAAAGGGGGATAAGATGCTTTGAGGTGATCGTGTGATGGATGGCTTGTGGAAGAGGCATTAAATGTTATGATATTTTATTTTTAAAAGGGTATTTCAGTAGGAGCGTCAGTGTCATGTTAGTCTGAGGAAGTGCTTGTCGATTGTAAACACATGCCATCATAACAGCAGTTTTGGAAGTTGGCTTGCTCTCAGAGTCCAGCCGTTAAAGGTTCTGTTTGTTTAGATGTGGTCAGTGTCTGTGCTGGTGACTTTCAAACACTACTATGTAACTGAAGCAACGGTAGACTTGCCCACAAGGTAGTAGCTGTCATGTCTTGGCAAACTCACGACTTCATTTCCCAGAATGCACTGCAAACTACAAACATGTCCAACAACTACAACTCTCAAAACTACACACAGACGCGTCACCTTCTCCTGAGGACTAATCAGAGACATCTGTTCCCAACTACACTCAGAGTCACACCACACATAAAAGAGACTCATACACAATGTCTTTGCGAAGTAATATGCTCAGTTGATTTTTTTCCTCTGTCGTGTACCAAGCCTTAATCTAGTGTTTGTTAGCCTGGTTTTTGACTTTGTTTACTCCTTTGACCTTGATTTCTGCCTTACCTGCTCTACTGAGGCCGTCGCTCTGCCTTCTCGCCCTGCTGAAGCTGATGACCCAGCTTCCCATGCCTGTGTGCTGTCTAGTGACCCTGGTAAGCTTACCCCAACCTCATGCCTGCCCCGCAGCTCCTTGAGGAGCCTGCTATCTGTTGGACAATGCCTACCTCGGGACCTAAGGGGCTGTGAAGACATTTTGCCCAGAGGGCCAGGACCGCTGGTGGGAGGGGGATTTTGCACTACGTTGGTTGTCTTACGTTTGTCTTTCTTTGCCGTTGCCTCTGCTGCTGTGTTTATAGTTTTTGTTTCACAGTTAGTCTTTGCCTTCGTGTTTTGCCACAAGCTCTATAGCTACTATTTTGTGTTTTGGTTGTATTTAAATAAAATCTAATCTGCACTTGCATCTGTCTTTGTTTCCATTTCATGACAGTATCAAGTGTGAGAGAAGACCTTCTGAGCTATCTACAAAAGAATCATTAGCCTGAAATAATTCACATCCATCCTTTTATGAAATATTAAAAGGCTGCCAAATTCTGGCTCAATCAGTCATAATTTATATCATCACTAGGCTCAAAATTATTAATATGACCCATCAGAGTGCAAGTCAGATGTTCAGTGCCCTTTAATATTTCACATAGTCACTCAATAATGTGAATAGGTAATGGACAAATTACAATCAGGAGGCAAATGCCAGCACAGGATCATATATGATCTATCACCTTTCTTCTGCTTGAATCAAAACAGGCCATTAGTAACAAGGTCACCTTCAAAGATATAATTGTTCAAAGACCTTTAGTCTAATATCATTGAGTGAGGCTTGCTTTTAGCTGCGGCTGTTTAAAAATTCATTTAAAGGTCAATTTAAAGGTCTTTTTATGGGCTGCTTTTAGACAAGGTCATTGATTAGCACAGGTCACAGTCACTGGACAGTTAAATGCTTCAGCTTTTTCCTCTCAAGTCTTTAAGGACAGGGCCAGGTCAAAACCTCTTTGATGCTTCTTGCTTTTCATCATATTCTCCATTTCAGGCCACAGCTGACTGTGACACAGGTGTCTGGTTCATCTTAAAGGAATAGTACAGCAATCTAACCTCTGTGTCTCCCATCTGTAGCATCTGTGGGATTACCACATACCAGAATGTCCATGTTTTCATGTACAGGAAAAAAAGAGCAGAAAACTTGTTAATTCAAAGGTTGCTTATAATGGAAATCAGAGCAGCTGTTGATTCCTGCATTTTGTGTAATCACTTGGAACAATTGAGGCACTTTCATTTTGACTGTAAGCTGTATACATTGGTAAAGCATGACCCCTGAAAAAATAATCTTGTACATGAAAGCGTAAATTATACAGAAATACAAATGTTTTGTATAAATGTTTATTGTTAACCTCCACAGCTGCCCTTGGACCTATTCTGTAAATATGATTTGATTGACATTTTTTCTCTCTCTCATTGTAGAGAAGCTTGTTGTAATTATTGTCTGTGCTGAATTATTCTACAAATCCCATATGAAGATTGTTCCCTTAAGAATGTAGAGCATGGTCATCTTAATTATGTGATTAGAGGAAAAGCTGGTTTCGAGATGTTTGTGTCTATAGTGCCCTTGATTGATAACCAGATGGTTCTGCATAATATTTAATTAAAAAAAAGTCTAGTGCCGCTTTGGGCTGTGCATGTGTGTGAGAGAGTGAGAGTAAGAGTGACGGGATAAAACAGAGTGAGGTCTGATGAACGGATTAATTTCTAAGAGCTATATGCTCCTCAGTAGTGAAGTTAACTTCTCATCCCTATTTGGACCAGCAGGACTTTATACTAGCATAATAGCATGCATATATATATTCACATAATAATAATAATTATATATATATATATATATATATATATATATATATATATATATATATATATATATATATATATATATATATATATATATATATATATGCGTGATGGCATGCGCTATATAAAAGTTATTTTTTTCCATAATTTAATTAAAAAAGTGGAACTTTAATACATTCTATATTCATTACAAGTGAAATATTTCAAACCTTTTTTTGTTTTAATCTTGATGATTAGGGGTTACAGCTCATGGAAATCCAGTATCTCAAAATATTCGCATAAAGAATTTATAATATGGAAATGTCGACCTGAGAAGAACTCTAATCAGCTAATTGACTCAAAACACCTGAAAAGGTTTCCTGAGCCTTTAATCTGTCTGTCTGGTTCAGTACACACAACCACAGTCAATTTTCAGATGAAAGTAAATTTTGCATTTAATTTGGAAGTCAAGGTCCCAGAGTCTGGAGGAAGAGTGGAGAGGACCAGAATCCAAGTTGCTTGAAGTCCAGTGTGAAGTTTCCACAGTCAGTGATGATTTGGGGTGTCATGTCATCTGCTGGTGTTGATCCACTGTGTTTTCTCAAGTCGAGAGTCGATGCAGCGTCTAACAGGAGATTTTAGAGCACTTCATGCTTCCATCTGCTGACGAGCTTTATGGAGATGCTGATTTCCTTTTCCAGCAGGACTCAGCACCTGCCCACAGTGCCAAAACTACTAGTAACTGGTTTGCTGACCGTGGTATTACTGTGCTTGATTGACCAGCCAACTCGCCTGACCTGAACCCCATAGAGAATCTGTGAGAGACACCAGACCCAACAATACAGACAAGCTGAAGGTCACTATCAAAGCAACCTGGGCTTCCAGAACACCTCAGCAGTGCCACAGGCTGATCGCCTCCATGCCACGTCGCATTGATGCAGTAATTCGTGCAAAAGAATTAAAACCCCGGCTAAGTATTGAGTGCATAAATTAACATACTTTTCAGAAGGTCGACATTTCTGTATTATAAATTCTTTATTGTAATATTTTGAGGTACTGGATTTTTGATTTCCGTGAGCTGTAAGCCGTAATCATCAAGATTAAAACATAAAAAAAATCTTGAAATATTTCACTTTATGCGTAATTTAGAATATATGAAAGTTCCAATTTTTGAATTAAATTACGGAAAAAAATGAACTTTTCCATGATATTCTAATTTTTTGAGATGCACCTATATACTAGCAGTACACAAAGAAATTTAAATTGTTGCATGATATTCCTGTGTACTACAGAAATACAAAAAAAATCATTACATTAATCCTTGTTGCTAAATATGTGAGGGATGGTACGTTTAGTTAAAGCCTCACGTGTGATCAGTTGCATGTTTACGGGTTGCTCATGGCAGAGCTATGGCAGTGCAGATGGGAGCTTCATGGTGAGGAGATTTGGACGGCTCTGATACCGGAGGGAGGTAATCAGCCCCTGACTAAGTCTAACCCAGCAAAAGATGAGAATCAATCCATGTGCACACACACACACAGACACCCACACCCTTGTTTGGGGGTATGCCCTTGAGAGGACAAGTAGTTTATTGGAGAAATAAGAAAAATGGAATCACGCTCCAGGTTGGTGAACAGCTATGGGAATAAGAAATCTGAGGTGAGCCCAAGGGAGGAAAAATAACATCAAGTTCTGACAAATTGCAGACTGTGAAAAGGCCTGGGAATCTCCTTTCTATTCAAAAGAAAATAAAATCTTTTGTCTTTCCAAAGGCATATGCAAATTGGACTAATTTAATTCTTTTACTTCTTTATATGTTAAATGAGATTGATTAACATTTTGGATATCACACCTCATGGGTAAAGCCTGTTTGAAGCCTCTGAACTTTTAAATAATAAACTGCAATTAATTGTACAAGTGACTGAGAAAATAGAGAACTGAATTCCTAAAAGATTTTACAATCTTTACAAGTTTCATAGTTGGGCTTTTTGTAGATCTTTATATCAGTTCATTAGATTGTAGTGTTTTTCTTTGATGATTAAGCAGTCACTGCATTTGAATTTGCATTTTTTTAACAGCTGACTCTAATCCCTAAAGACTATTTAGTAAACACTACATATTACCCCCAGATGCCCTCTTTGATCTAAATATTCTTTACATAAGAGTTAAAATTAGCCAGTCAACCTCAAAGTGAAATTGCTATCTACCTTTGTCATGTTTTAAACAATGACTTGCAATCTACTCTCATTGAGCACTTTATTAGGAACACTGTACTAATACTGGGTTGGGCCTCCCTTTACTCTCAATACAGCCTCATTTCTTCGTGGCATGGATTCCACAAGATGTTGGAAACATTTCTTTGAGAGTCTGGTCCATGTTGACATGATGTCATCACACAATTCCTGCAGATTTTTCAGGTGCGCTGTGAATCTCCCGTTCTACCACATCCCAAAGATGTTCTATTGGATTCAGATCCAGTGACTGGGAAGGCCACTGAAGAACACTGAACTCATTGTCATGTTCATGAAACCAGTTTGAGACGAGTTTTACTTTGTGACACGGTGCATTATCGTGCTGGAAATAGACATTATAAGATGGGTTAATTGTGGCCATGAAGGGATGCACATGGTCAGCAACAATATTCAAATAGGCTGTGGTGTTTAAGCGATGATTGATTGGTATTAACGGCCCCAAAGTGTCCCAAGAAAACATTCCCCACACCATTACACCACCTCCACCAGCCTGGACTGTTGATACAAGACAGGTTGGGTCCATGGATTCATGCTGTTGGGGCCAAATTCTGACCCTACCGTCTGTGTGCCTCAGCAGAAATGGAGATTCATCAGACCAGGCTACGTTTTTTCAGATCAGTTGTCCAGTTTTGGTGAGCTTGTACCCACTGCAGCCTCAGCTTTCTGTTCTTGGCTGACAGAAGTGAAACTCGACGTGGTCTTCCGCTGTTTTAGCTCATCTGCCTCAAAGTTCAACATGTTGTGCATTCTGAAATGCTTTTCTGCTCACTATAATTATACAGAGTTGTTATCTGAGTTACTGTAGGCTTTCTATCAGCTCCAACCAGTCTGACCACGCTCCGTTGAACTCTCTCATCACCAAGGCTTTCTGTCTATAGAACTGCTACTCACTGGATGTTTTTCTTTATTGCACCATTCCAAACTCTAGAGACTATTGTGTGAGGAAAATCCCAGGAGATCAGCAGTTATAGAAATACTCAAACCAGCCTGTCTGGCACAATCAAGTCGCAGTCAAAGTCACAGAGGTCACATTCTGTTGGTTGATGTGAACATTACTAGAAGCTGCTGGACCTCATCTGCATGATTTTACTTCAGCCACACAATTGTATAATTGCATGAATGATCAGGCATCTTTTGGCCTAAAAAAGTGTACTTTTTTGTTATAGTATCATCTTAACATTTGCTTTTGCATTTTAAATTTGGCAACAATTTGTAACCTGCACAGAATTTCAAGGAATGTATTGCAGTTTAATTTGAATATCTTCAATTATGGAAATTAAGGCAATATCACCATATTGCGTGTTACTGCCTCACAGCTCCAGGGTCCCTGATTTGATCCTGAGCTTAGTGGGCTTACTCGCACTGTCCCAAAACATGCCAATAGGTAAATTTGCTAAGATAAATTGTCTCTAGGTGTGAATGACTGTGTGTGCGCGTGCACGTGCGTGCATGCGTACAGTATGGTGCTCTGTCCATCACTGGTGTCCTATCCAAGGTGTATTCCGTACTCAAGTCTGCTGTTCCCAGGATATGCTTACAAGTCAATTCAAGTGGGTTTTTGTCATTCCTCTATATAGCTTGCATACATTGGAACGAAATGACGTTTCTTCAGGACCATGGTGCATCACGGAACAGTATGCAAGACTACATAAAGTGCAAATACACAACAGTGTGAGACGAGTGCAAAACAATAAATACACAGAACAAAACAATAACTACACAGGACAGTAAATACACAGGACAATAGATGCACAGAACATGGACTGTAAACATGGACTAAACTGTAAGCTATTGTGTAATGTAGCACCACAGTATAGCAGCGATACTGGCAGCAAAAACAAGTTCCATAGTATAAAGTGAGTGATGCAGCTATGTAAACTATGCAGTGTGCAGTAGTCTTACTGGTTTAGGTGTTCGACTAGCCCAGGTGAGCCTTGGGAGGCAGCAGGGTGTTGAGTAATCTGACTGCTTCAAGGAAGAAACTGTTGCAGAGTTTGCTGGTGGTGGCACGGATGCTCCTGTACCTTCTGACAGATGGCAGGAGGGTGAATAGTCCATGAAAAGGGTGAGAGGGGTCGTCTGCAATACTGGTGGCTTTGCTGATGCAGCTGTTGTTGAATGAGGTGTCTGGATAGTAGAGAGAGCCCGATGACCTTCAGATGTCCTCACAATTTCCTGTAGGGTGCAATTCCCATACCACACAGTGAGACAGCTGCTCAGGATGCTCTCTGTTGTCCCTCTGTAGAAGGAGGTGAGGATGGGAGTGTGAAGTTTGGCTCTCTTCAGCCTCCGCAGAAAGTGGATGCTCTGCTGGGCCTTTTTGATTAGGCAAGTGGTGTTGAGAGTCCAGGAGAGGTCCACAGTCATGTGCAGACCAAGAAACTTTGACTCTCTCCACAGTTGTTCCATTGATGTGCAGTGGTGAATGGTCCACTTGGGTTCTCTTGGAGTCAGCAATCATCTCTTTAGTCTTATCAACATTGAGATGGATTGTTGTCTCTACACCATTCTGCGAGATGGTTCACCTCCTCATCCTTGTTGCCGGTGAGGCCCACAACTGTAGTGTCATCACCAAACTTTATGATGTGATTAGAACTGAACTTTGCAGCACAGTCATGAGTCATGAGGGTAAACAGCAGTGGACTGAGCACACAGCCCTGGGGGGCGTTGATGTTCAATGTGGTGGTGCTGGACGTGGACTTGCCGATCCTGATGGACTGGGGTCTCCTGGTCAGAAAGTCCAGGATCCAGTTGCAGAGGGAGGTGTTTAAACCCAAGAGGCTCAGCTTTGTTGTCAGTTGTTGTGGGATGATAGTGTTGAATGCTAAATTGAAGTCTATGAACAGCATCCTTACGTAATTGTCCTTTTTATCTAGATGGGTCAGAGACAGATGGATGGTAGCAAATATGGCATCCTCTGTTCTGTGCGGTTGGGATGGTATGCATACTGAAATGGGTCCAGTGTGGTGGGAAGACTGCACTTTGTGTTTCATGACTAGCTGCTCAAAGCACTTCATGATGATATGCTGATGATTACTTCAACTTTGATTTATATTTTCCAGTTATCACACAAATCTGTGATTGCTTGCTAATAAGGTTAATTATGTTGTTATGGGCAAACAACATATATGTACAGTACATGTACAGTATTAATAATTTGTGACCCTACAGTGTCTACAAGATCTCCCTGCATTTGTGGCTGGTCATAATATTATAGCAAGTAACTGCTCTTACTAATCATAAGGCGGTTGTTGCTCACCACACCCATCTAGCTTTTGTCAAATACTATGCACTCATGCTTGAATAGACTCTTTGTGGCTGAGTGACCTACCACTTTTGTTACTCTTCCTTTGGCTACCCACGTCTATCTTATTTTTTCTGTAAAAGAAAACATGCTTACCGTTCTTTCAGCACACTGTAACACAGGTTGTGGCAGAACTTGCCTGATTTTTAAACTCCATATTGGTAGGTGTGTATATGTAGGCTTGAACAATCCCTACAGCGTGAGCCGTAGTGTAAATTTGCACTTGTGTGGCATAGCAGACTTGGAGTCCTAGACAGTGGAATGTCAATCAAATCTACACCCAGATATTTCTTACCTCTCAGTAAATTCAGCTGGCTTTGACCAGTGGTTTGTTACATTTCTGCATTGGATTTATGATATTCAATTCGATTTGAATAAAGAATAAAACATGGCAATCAAATATCACAGTAGTACTGGGTTTGAGCATGACACCAAAGATTATGGCAAAGATTGCGCAAAGCACAACTGCTCTGGTAATAGTGCAGCACAAAAAATTAATTGTCAACAGGTCTGCCTGGGTGCATTTGTGGTGTGTAGTCTTTTTTTTTCAACATTTTTCTTTCATTCATATACAGTAACCACTTTATTCTGGTCAAGGCCACAGTGGGTCCAGAGCCCATCTGGGAACAATGGCCGCAAGGAGAGTTCACTCTAGATGAGATGGCAGTGACCATGGATCATGCGCACACATTCACACACTCATTCATACCAACGGACAGTTTAGCATAGCCAGTCCTCCTTCCTACATGTTTTTGGGACAGTAGGAGGAAACTGGAGAACCCAGAGGAAACTCGGAGAGAACATGCAAAACAGCACGCTGACAGTAACTCAAGATCAAATCAGGGACCATGGAGCTGTGAGGCAGCAGCACTACCTGCTGTGCCACCGTGCCACCCCTTCTGAACATTTTCTGCATTTTTAATCATGCTTCTGAGCTTGCATCATCCAACAGGTCACCAGACCTTTACCTGCTCCGACACATCAGTAAGCTGATATACTTGCTGAAAGCACATCTGGTGAGGGTTTTCTTTTCCTTGTTTTAAAAAAAAAAAAATCCTTTTTCTCTTTGCTTAGCTGGATTCTTGCGGTCTTTTACAGTGTTAAGTTAGCACTGGGCAACCAGGCCAAAGCACTTTAGTCACAATTAATACAGCACTGCATTACATAGCACACTAGACTTTATTAAAGACTGCGGTCTGCTCATAATCAGAAGGCATTAGGATTATTAAAGCACTGCAGGCAGATGTCTATAACCTGACCTTGTCCAACTACACCACTCTACAGTGAGGGTGTTTTGTCTGAGAGTACTGAGCCTGAAAATCTCCTCTTAATGGATGCAGTGTTATGAATTAGGTAGCGACATCTGTGGCTTTACACTAATGTACAGGCCTTGTCTCACCATTGTCTGTTGTGGGTTGTGGGTTGAAGGTATGGCTCTGTGATGCACTTCTGCCTGTTCTCCAGTGTGAATTCCCATTAACAAAGACTGCAGTTTTGGCAGAAAAAACCTCTAGCTAATCACTTGTCTATTACTAAGGTGGATACTCATATTGTTCACTTACACAAATAATTAAACTCTATCCAGACCTATAGAATTCAGCAAGGACCAGAATTTGACTCTACAATTTTGGTGCCAACACCAGAACCATGGTTAATAAACAAACACTAAAAAATGTGATGCACTGAATGTAATTATAGCTAAATTTACTCTGCAGCCCAGGCTTTGGTTATACATGAACAAACCAACAGCTGTTTATTTAGTGTTATTCATCCATATGCAGGGGAAATTAATATGTCAAGTTGGTTCTTTTTCCAATCCATATTGAAGATACCTTTAATAAAGTAAAGACACCTTTAATCATATTTGGCATGTATTCCTTGCGAAATAGAAGAACTTGTATTGGGTATATGTCGTACTATGTCCTATGTAAACAATATTTCTGTTGTGGTTTTGACTGAGTTTTCCTGAATAAGCACTTTGTGTCCAGGCAGTTAGTTATTATTCACAGTTACCCAGCAGACAAGTCGGTTCAACAACCAGAGAAAGAAAAAAAATAATTTGGTAAATTTGTTTAAACTTAATGCAGGCCTTGCTAGGTGGATTAATTAGTATGCATGGATGACAGATGGTCTTTTCAGGCTCAGGGACATGCAGATATGAGGATACACTAATGAACCAGAGCAGTATAAAGTGCAGCGCAAAGCTGTCATATACTATAACACTCTGGCTAACACAGGTTACCTTGCAAGAGAAATGAAAGATGCTAGTGAGACTCAGTTTTTAATTTAAGATGAGATGGGATGAGAACATACAGCCAAAATGTTCAACAGTAACTTGAAGACTTTTGGTTGAGGTCACAAACACAAAGGGCTTAGACTTGCCTGGTGAGCTAGCTAATGGTTTTATCATTTGTCCTCCCTTGTGAATGTAAATTTACTGCATTTCAAATTTCCATATTTTGAATACATTTTGTGATTTGGCATCACATTTTTGTATTTTCAGCGCACTGGTTTTCTCAACAACTGTGCTTACTGAGAAAACCAACCATGCATACAAATGCATATTTTACCAAAGAAATTCCTGCTTCGTGCCTATTACATCATTTTGACATAGTCCTAATTTACAGCGTCTAATATGATTTGTCATTTAGCTCCCTGGGAAAGATTTACCACACTATTTTGTGCACATATGAATGTAATGTTTACAAGTAATAATTAGTTGTTGTTTTGTTTTTTAGTAGGCTACATGTGCATTGAGACTTTTTACATTTTACATCATGACAGCTAGCTCAGCCCAGAACAGAAAGTCCTCTCAGTTTTAGCCTCTAGAGCCAGTTTTGGTTGTCGAATTGATGCAGACTGAAGGTTTGCTCTACATCCTTTTCTCTTTGGGCTTATTTTAAAATGCCTCACATTTTTTGTTAGTCTGTTGCAGGGTTTTGTGTTTGAGAAGTCAACATAAAAACTCATGCTAGTGAAGATTTATAGCATGCTTGTTTTAATGATTGTATGGTATATGTGGGGTTATTGTGCTGGAGAAATAGGATGAGATAATGAGTGAGTCAGTATGAGCAAACATGGCAACCTTCAGGCAGTTCTTTATACCTGTGTAGTCTTTACATAACGGCCTTGGTTTGTCTTTAGATCCTACACCTGTGTCTGTGAGGGAGTTCAGTTTGACACCATCTTAAATCTGGACTATATATGCAGTAAAAACAGCAGTCTGGAGATAGTGCATTTGTTACACTTGTGAAGAAGATGCATTTAAAATGTCAGAGAGGTATTACAAATAAAGATGAGCTGTTTGAGTAGACATAGTGGAAACTCTGTGAAAGCTCTATAAATTTTTTCTTCTTCTCAGATATTGGGTAGCTGTAGTCAGGATCGTGTAGGGCTTGTTAGTTTTTTTTTTCTTGGCTCCTGGGGGAAGTTAAAAATAGAGCTTGGCGTGGACTGCAGTTACCCCCAGCGACGCAAATGGAAGTGGCTGGAGCAGCTGTGCCGAAGCCGTGTCGTGTTCAAACAGTCTGGAGTTCATGACCTGTTCTCTACCATTTCTTATTAGTGGCGCTCCTAACTATATTCCTCACAGCGCAATTTTTTGTAAAGATAGTATGTTTGTGTTTCATATCCACGTATATCCTTTCATGTAGATGTGGTTAGTTTAGAGGTGGGTGTCACACTTTGGATGGAATCCTGGCTACCCCATGTGCTGTCCTTGGCTGCAAATCTGGAGAGGATGCGACTGATTCGTTCCAAGACAGGAGAGAGCACTAAGCACTCCTCCACAAAGTGCTTTTTGTTGCGAGCCGAATAGATCTTGTGATGCTCAATGATGCTGCATGGGTAGTGGCTCGGAAAATGTGGCAGGCCTAACATGCCTTGAAGGAACACTGTGACCCCTGGTAGTGTTGTCACGCAGTATAGGGAGAGAATAGGAGATTGGTATAAACAATCCATAAAATGGTTTGAAAATATTTAAACATTCAACTTCACCTATTTGCACATCACCTGTGAATTAAAAAAAAAAAGGGTAAATGGCCAGAAACTTATTAGCTAGATAAACAATGGAAAAGGTCAAAAAACAAGGTCAGTGTTGCTTCTCTCCATTCATTAATGAAGGAACACAGGAAAGAGCGAGCGAGCGAGAGAGAGAGAGAGAGAGAGAGAGTCTCCTGGGCTGTTTGTCTGTATGGATAGTGAAAAGGGCCAGAGTGCAGTTAAAGGCTTTGACATCACAGGCGTAAAAATAGCAGATGGAGTATCCCATGGCATGCTGCTCCTGAGCCCTTCTCTGCAAGCTGCTCAGAGCAAGTAGAAATTGTTTCTTGTTTGCATTGTTCTGGTTCGCTCCAGCCATCAATGTGAGAGGGCATAAATAATTCATGGGTTAAGCCACACGGCAGACCATCCACATCCATTTATACTCTGCCAACATTTTCTGCTCTTGTAATGTTGCCTGTCAGGAATTGTGATTGTAGCAGTTACCATGCAGCAGCCCTCTAATCATTCGTAAACATGATAAATGCCTATTGACTGAGCAGCACAATGACTTTGTGTGAAGCAGATTAAATTAGATGCTCAGAAAAACCCAAAGTGCCTGACTGGGAGTTCCACTGGTGTTTCTAGCATTGCTTTTTCTTTAATGTTTTTATTTTAGTTTTTGGTAAGGATTGTATTGTCTTAGAATACTTTTACTTGTCAGCGGGAGATTAAGCTACTTAATCACGAGGACATTTTTTTATAATCTTTTTACCCAACTTTACCAATGGTGTCAATAATTTTGGCACTGACTGTATTTACAGTATAAGCTTTGTCAGTCTAAACATGCCTTAAAAATAACAAAACCCAGAAGTCTGCAATCATAGCACATCATCACTACGTACCTTGGGTGCTGTGATCATTCATTATTGATGGAAGCAGAAAAGACGACGCAGATGAGGATGTACATGGCTCAAGTTTTATTCACACTTAACTATAAGTCGATAATTTTCTAGCCTGATAGAGAAGTTAGCTGAGTTAACTAGGAGCGAATGCCAACTGCTTCTCCCTTCATTGAAAAGGCTATTTGGATGCTAATTAATATTAATGAGAGTCTGCTTTATGAATATTAATGACTAGCAATCAGTCTAGGTGAAAACAAGTTGTGAGGTGGAGAGGAAGAAAAGGCTGCATGATTTTCTGTGTAAAAATCATAAAAGTTGTGTTTTATACACACTCAAGAATAAGTCTTTTACTTTTAGCTGAAAGTTTGTTAGTGAATAAAATTGTCACATTTCATAGAACGCAAGCTGACCTTATGTAATTATGTTTAAAATGTTATTTTCTTAAAATAAATTAAAGATTAAAAAATTCTGTATTAAGTTAATTAACCATACTCTCCAATTTTTCATACTCTCCTCACCAAGGCTGCCAATAATTCTGGGGTTGATAGCAGTGCTCTATATTCTGGTGCAGCTTTTTAAGTGTAAAAATAGCAAGACCTATGACAAATAGGGGGGGAGACCAGCATGATCAATGAAATACAAGTTACTGTACTAACTTTACTGTCAAAAGGCATATACATGGGCTGTGTGTGTGTGTTTTATTTATATATATATAATATATACATATATATAAAATGTGTGTGTGTGTGTGTGTATATATATATATATATATATATATATATATATATATATATATATATATATATATATATATATATATATATAATTTACAAAAGGATATCATCATAAGCATCATAATTAATTTTAGCCATCACCCAGCGATACAGTAGTACTCATGTTACATGATGAAATGCCAGGGGATCACTGAGGAGGGGCATCTCCTCTAAATCAATATTTTTCTGTCTGTGTTCATGTTGGACACGACACTTTGGGATAATGCTGATTAGATTGGGGGAATTTTGACCTCTGTTTTTAATTTTTGCCAGCAGACTACAGTTATTGGAGTGTCCTGTTATTGTACATAGTATAGAAACACTATCCAGGGAGCACTGAGAAGACTTTTTAGGTTTATCTACACTGTTTTTTTTTGTTTGTTTGTTTGTTTTTTTTGACGTAACTAATTAGCGGTACACCAGCTGTCTCCTTGGCACACAGTTATGGAATATAATCCAATTTCAGCAGAAAATCCCCATGCAGCAGATCGAGCACCAGCCCATTTGCTGGGTCAGGGTTTGTATTTGGATATGTGCAGAGGCTAGTTAGAATTGCTCAAATGCAGCATCTGGAGCAGCCACATAGTCTGTAATTATTTCTTTCCGTGTCACGATGCACCTGACCTGCTGTTATTTAGTATTTCTGTAAGTCTTAGCTGAAAGTGAACTATGGAAGCAATGACGAATCAGTCATAATCACTAACAAGACATCTTTTAGATAGGAATCTGTAGCTGAAAATCAGCACAGCACTTCGTCTCTGTACTCGTAATAATTATGATCTGTGAAGTCTGAAGGACAGGGAAGGAGTGGCTCTGTAATCTGACTCACATGCACTTCAGAAATGCATCACTGCTGCCACATGCAGAAGGGAAGCAGCACACAGTAAAGTCCGAACGCTGTTAGAATGCCGGAGATTGCAGACAGTCACTGTGACTCTGGTGTCACTTTGTGGATTGTGTGGCCCTAGCTGTCTTACACTTGTTGTTGCCTGAGGTTATTATATAGAGATCTTGTGCCTCGCCTCTAGAGTTTGGTAATGAAAAACATCCTCATTCCTTGTTCCCCATCTGGGACTTTGTTTAAACATGATTACAGTTTGGGCTGTATGTCTTCACATATTAGTTATCTGTCAGACAAATCGTGGAATCAGCGCCAAAAGCAGTGTTTTACTGACAAGTTACATGTATCTACTGAGGAAAAACTACATGTCCCTGTAGACATGTCTCTGAAATGCTGCTGTTCTGCAGCAGCATTTAGTTGGCGGTTAAGGCTCTGGGTTACTGATTGGATGGTCGGGGGTTCAAGCCCCAGAACTGCCAAGCTGCCACTGTTGGGCCCTTGAGCAAAGCCCTTAACCCTCTTTGCTCCAGGGGCGCTGTATCATGGCTGACCCTGCGCTCTGACCCCAGCTTCCTGACATGCTGGGGTATGCGAAGAAAAGAATTTCACTGTGCTGTAATGTATATGTGATTAATAAAGACTCATTATCTGAACATACTTTTAAGCATTTGTCATGATTTATAAACCTCTTCCTGACATTTGGGGGAAAAAATATATACCAAGTAAAAGATGACTCTTATCTGTGGCGATATTGGACGGGAGGATTATCTGGAAATGTATCGCTCAGTTTAGTTCTGTAAGCACGTGCTCATTTTGTCAAATTCTATTGACACATGTCACTTAAAGCTGTAGACACCTGCAGTTTGTTATTGCATTAATTGAGAGATATTGACTATATCATTAGCCTTAATTGCTCCTGATTTTTTTTCCAGTAGCATTTGAAAGTTAGAACCAAGGTTTCAGTACATGTTTATGTATGTTTTACAGATAACGAACACATCACCTGAAACAGTTTGACATTTGATGACAACATTATTAAAACATGTAATTTCCACATGCAGCATGCTTCTTACCTGTTTCTATTCTCATGCAGGTGGGAGCAGGTGGTCACATATGAAGCAAAAGGGACTGCTGCTGGGTGTCACCAGCTGGCCGTAGCTAAAAGACAAGCTCTTGTTGATGGGTGTTGCTCTTTCCTCTGGTACTCAGGAACTGTGACAGTCACGCAGATGCTTATAATGAAATTATTTTATTCTCAACACATCTGTAATACTGAGCATTTGCCAGTCACCAATACTTCCGCCCAAACCGCATACTCTCGTACTAAATACTATGTCGCTACGCCATTGGTGTCTTTACAGTTTAAGCATACTAATTATGCATTATGTGGTTTGGGACAGTGTGTACTAAATAGCCTTGAATTCTACATGTGTGCCTTGCAGCTGTTAGATTAATGTGCACACTGGAGTGCAAACCAACCCACAGTGTGAAACAGCCTTCCTCATGTAGCTTGCAATAGCATTTTTGAGAGAGCAATTTTAACAAGAAAATTCTATAGTGAACAATCAAGAGGTGCTGTTCAACAGACCAGTCTGGCAGAAATGCACAAACGAAAAGCTAATGTTCTGAATATTCTATTAAAACGCATTTTTCCAGACTAATTATTTCCAAGCCAGTTCTCTGTCTGCTGTACTGTTTGTGCGAATTTGAGAGAGTCACAGCCTCTCGGTTGAGGTATATGTAATTCTTGTTTAAATCCCACTCTCACTCCTTCCTTAAGGAATTCGAACCAGTCCAGTCCGCTCCTGTAGTTATTTTTGCATGCACCTGTACGGTATTTTCTAATGAACTTGATTGGTTCTATTTCATTGGAGATGTCTGTGTTGGATCAGTTTTGGCAAACATGTTATTTATTCCAGTGTAACTGCCAGAAGAGCTGCTGTGACATTCACATTTGGTTGTAGCACAACGGTGAGGTTGTCTATTATCCATGGCTATGTATGGCACACACTGATTCATGTCAGATAAAGACCATACTGAACAGCGAAGACTGTAGGTCTTAAAAAAAATAAATAAATAAATAAAAAGCATATGTGATGGCTGTGCTTCCATGCACCTACCTGACTGAGAGTTATTGTGTACCCTGCTGATGTAA
Source organism: Ictalurus furcatus (assembly GCF_023375685.1). Lineage (NCBI taxonomy): Eukaryota > Metazoa > Chordata > Actinopteri > Siluriformes > Ictaluridae > Ictalurus > Ictalurus furcatus. Next base: position 16,831,078 of record NC_071257.1, on the reverse strand, counting down.
GCCCAATATTCTGCGATGACTTCCTGAGCCTGTGAATCATAGCAGTGCACTATTTGGCCTACACTCTGCTAGGTGTGCTGTATGTGTCAGACAGTGTGATATATCTCACACACACACACACACGCACGCTCACGCAGCCTCTCCACACTTGCGTGTTCATAAACTTTAGTGTGAGTCATGGCCATGAAGTTAGAATGGTGTTTTTAAAGCACCATATTGCATCCTTCTTTCCCATAGGGCTAAAAAAAATTATTATTTATATGTATATTTTTAAATGATCTTTTTGATTATTCTTGGTTAGTAATTCATTAATTAATGTAACGATTATTCCTGGTTCTAGTTACAGTCAATAATTTAGCTATAAATTAAATAATAGCAAAGGAAACTTGAAATTTGAAGATAAGTTTAATTTATGTAGCACCTTTCTCAAACTCGAGGTCGCGTTACAGAGTACAACAATAAGCAAGTAACAAATGACAAATAATCATCATGTTCAAACAACTTATACAACTATTAAATACACAAATGTAAAAAGTGTGTACAGATGAAGAGTAACTGCTTACTTATTGGCTGTGTTTATCCTCCTCATTAAACATTATAAATCAGTTGGCTACACATACACATTACCTTACAACTAAACCTAGCAGGCCTTTTAAACTCACCTTCATATATTTTGTACTTTCACCAAACTTTTGCATGATTCTTGAGCTCTCGATTCTAGTTGGTTGTTAATTTTCTGCAACAGTATGGCTCTAACAGTAGTTCCTGCTACAAGGCAAATCACAGGTTTATATTAATGCACTCATTGTAATGTTGTTTCTATAGTAACAGTTTAGACAGATGTTTGTATGGCAGATGCTCCACATAAATGGATTAAATATGTGTGTAATGTTTCATATGGTGAAGTTTTCTGTATGGAGTTACTTAGCATTTTTGGAAGTAGTCTCCAGTATAACAGTAAGAGAAAAACTGTAACTTGAACTTTTTCAATATGGGAGAATCTTCAGGGTGGAAGCTTTGTGGTTTCTCAGTAACACAACAAAGCTGAATTTTTGCCTTATTAACTTCAAGACAAAGAGAAAGAAAAAAAAAAAGAAGGCTGGTGAAGTGATAACATTAGTGAAAGTTTTTTTTTTTTTGGAAATTCTACAACTTCAGTTATAGTTATTAAACATAACTATAACTGTATAAAAAAGTACAATGTGCTGTTCTCTGAAAAATTATACATTGTTAGCATTGGCAAGTTGTGGTATAAGGGTTATCACCATGGACCATGCTGTTATTGGAGAATAATCACTTTTGAGGAGGTAACAACCTCACACCACCCAGTCACTTTTTTATATATCCTTATATAAAATATATGTATCCTTTTTCTTGGTACTAGACATGAGCATCAGTACTGACATCCTGTGCAAAGTTTTTACTTTCATGCTGCGGTCAGAAATGAAAATGAATGAGCAGATAGTTACAGCCAGTATGAGCACTAATAACAGCCTGTCATTTTAGTTCTTTATTCTAGAAAGAAGAGAGCACGGCTCGACCTGATTTTGGTTTTCAAAATCAGAATTTGACAGGACACCTTCTTTCTGTACTATGTTGAAAGTGTGTTCATTAAAAAGAAAACAAAAACTTAACATTGTTTAAGTGACTGAAACCAGTCCTGTACACCGCACTATATGGTGAAAAGAAGCAACAGGAGCAGTGCTGTTGTCCTATAGCGCTTCTTCAGTGTATTACCTTCTACCCAAATATAAGGGCTAATGTGCTCGTACATTGTAATGCATTCTTCCTGTTGGCTACGTGACACATGGGCTATAAAAATTCATGTTTTTCAAGTTAGACATTATGTTCTAGCTCCACTTTCCTATTGCATAAATGTCAGGTAGTAATGAATGAAGGCAGGGAAGGTTTCTCTCCATCTAACCCTCTCCTAAAGTTAAACTGTTATTTACTGCACTGAGCCATGTATGAAAAAGAACTGTGGAAGTGTGAATTGTAAAGTATCTTGTATTCTTTGTGATGATCACTTTTGTTGATGCGTTTGCATGTGTTTTTGTGACAGGAGGCCCAGAAAGTGAATAGCGGGCAGGCAGATGGGCCACTGAAGAGCCAGGATGAGAAGGATGATGCCCCAGCTAGTGAGGTGGGCTGGATGACCTCGGTGAAAGACTGGGCTGGGGTCATGATCTCAGCACAGACTCTCACAGGCAGAGTACTGGTGAGTGTACAGCGACACAGAGACACGTCTCTCTCACACACACACACACACACACAAAAAACAGGCAAATCCAGTCTCAGCCACACACTCATCAGCCGCTCATTGAAATTATCCATAGACAAACCTAATGTCTACTGATCACATCCCTGTCTCACGGATTACTCACATGTCTTTTAAACATCTACAATATACGGCAATTCGACAGTACTGTCAGACTAGTAATTCACTATATTACTTGCATCAACACACAAAGTGTGGTTGAGCTGTAAGAAGTCTCTGTGTGTGGTCTACAGTGTTTTTATTATCATGTCTGAATGATGAGTTGGGAACTGAGACTGAATGATAAGACAAACTGGGTGGTCTTTGTTATCTCAGCTATTACAGCTAGCACCTCAGCAATCACTAAACAGGTCAATTAACTATGAATTATTGAGGTAATTTACTACATAATGAAGATCGTTTACTTTGGGTGGACTGAGCAAGTGAGAGCTCATCCATTTTTATGACCGTACGAATGAAATCTCCTAGGCCCTTTGCTTTAGCACATCGGCTCATTGTGCTTACTGAGGCATCTGTGATACCTCATGTATCACCAAGCGGAATATATGAGGTTGGATTGCAGCATTTTGGATTGCAGTTTTACATTTCATGTGCATTGTGAACACAGCCAAAGCAAGTGGCTGAGCCTTCACTGGGCCTGGACTAGTATTTCTGTCGTTAATGTCACTCAGCTGCTCACAATAGTGCAGCCAAGATAGTTATATTATATGGTAGCTTTGTCAAGTACTGTGGATGTTTTTATGTGTTAAAGGGATATATTTTCAGGGATTAGTGGAAGTCATTATGTATAAACGAGCTTCTTCCTTTTACCAGGAACTCATTAAGCTTGTAATTGTCACAACATTTTGTAAAGTGAATAAGCAACAGAGGTACTGTGTGAAATGGACAGAATAACTGTAGAAAGTTTGGATACACCTGACTGAATTTAGCTTTTCAATATCTTAAGGACATTTTGATCCAAAGCCATAACTGCTTTGAGTTGTTTTCCTGTGAATTATTTCCAAATAAAAGGTATAAAAGGTCTTAAAATATTTCTAGTGTTTTCATTTTCAATGTAGGAAGAGCACTCGGGATATGTGGGCATTTTTTCAGAACTGATAAAAAGTATCAGCAGTGTTAAACACTAAATAATTCTATCTGAATATGTATTATTTTATAGAATTTATGTATACAATTATTGGAAAATGGAAAAAAATAGTACAAATATTTAAAAATATTTATTGAGTGTGTCTCAGATCGTAGACTAACACACTGTTGTTGAATACAGTCTATAAGTAGTCCATAAAGCATAGCCATAGGGCCCATGATGGATTTTTTTTTAATCCAAAACGTTCAAAGTTATTATGTTTATTATTGAGTCTTTGACTACGTTTACATGGGCAGCAGTAATCTAATTATTGACCTTATTCTGAGTAAGACAATATTGTGATTAAGGTGTTTACAAGAGTCGCTTTTAGAATACTCCTTTCATGTTCTTGTTTTACATGTTATAGAACATAGATCGATTAATGGCACACGTCATTACGTCACCGCCACCGCGCCACATACAGTTCGTCTTTATGGTACCGTATACAGTTTTGGTTGATTTCATTTAAAATTTTTACGAACGCTTCAAGTGAGGTTAATTATTTGTCATGCTGTACGTGCAAATAGACGACTGCTTGAAACCGTGGGCTGCATCCTAAACCGCCTACTTACCCTCTATATAGTAGCCGAGATACATGTATTTCTCCTACTACAGGTCTATAATAGGAAAGTACGTGGTTTGGGATGCAGCTGTGCTCTCTTGTTTGCCGTAAAACGGTTGAGCACTGCCGTGTGTGATCGTGTCCTGTCACAAAATGCGGTGAAAACTCTCACACAACGTTAATAGTGTGATTAAGGTGTTTACATGTCTGTAATACACCTCGATAATGCAACTAAAACACAAATACTCCACATGTCTTTATTCGATTTGTGTTTACTTCGAGTATGACTTCAGTGGCATTAAGGTAATTAAAAATTGCTGTTTACATGGTAGTTTCTTAATCAGAGAATTGTCTTAATCGGGTTAATATTGGATTATTGTTGTCCATGTAAACATACTGTTTGTGATTATTAGCCTATTTAACTGGTTACTTGAATTGTGTGTTAATCCAATAACTTAAAAATGCATAGGTCTATAAATAAAGTCACCTTGGCACCTGTCAGTGAAAGGTCTGTGGCTCCAATATATAGCCAAAATATTATTGTACATTTGAATAATTGGATTCTAAAATACATCTGTACTGATGGGGTCTGTTGGATTTATTTTACAGTTAAAGGGGTCCCTGGTTGCAAAAAGTAAGCGAACTCTGTTTAATATTATTCCGGTGATTGTCCTCTTTAATGGAATGATTACCCCGTTTAGTCTGTGATTATTCTGATACACACAGATTCAGTGCATATGTTTGGATGAGCTGTAACACAAATGTCTCTGTCATAGTTCAGCAACTGTGTTGACATTTAAACACGATTTCAGCACAATCCATCTGTACTGTCTGCCTGTCAATTATTCTGCGCATACATTGGCAGTCATTTTATAAAGGTAAGGTAATAACGACAGGAAGTATAACCCTAGTGTGATGGAGCAGGAGAGTTTGTGAGAAATCTTTTGAAACCAGTAGCAGAAAAAACTGACACTCAGCCAGACGTTTTGGTTTAACCATTACCCATAATACCTTACACTTAAAGTCTGAAAAAATGAAAAGTGGATTATGAAGAGTCCAGAGATCTGAAGGGTTTGAAAACTGATGCTGAGCTTCCACTACTTCTGTTTGACATATGAAATGTTCCACCCTCACAAACTCTAGCATTAAAAACCAACACAGCACAGTTTGCTAGACAAAAACACAACACTTGGAGGCATGCTGGTATTTAGTAGTGTATCATAGCCTATGTTGTGGGTGAGCAGACTTTTAATTCAGCTAAGCAGATACACACAAAACTAATTGTACACCTTTGATGGATGTAGGGATAACTCATTTTGTAAATCTGGAATGATGTGCATAAGTGCAATCTGTGAAACAAAAGGCTGCACCTACACTGGCACACTCTGGATCATGAGGTGACATGATGATATCAGTGTACTGCGTATGTGCATGTTTTTGAAAGGATGGGAACTGGAGAGGGATTTAGATGGAGGTACAGGCTGAAGAGAGCTGATGGATTCTGGGTGGCAGCTCTTGGCAGAAGTTGGAAAAAATTTTTAAAAAACGGTTATGAAATATAGATAAACATAACACAGGCGAGAGAGTGTGCTTGTACTGTATAGCATACAGTAATATACAGCCATGCTCAGACATTCTCCTGATGCAGTTTTTGAGATTAACATCGTGATGAACGCAGTGTCTGTACACGTTACCATTCAGAACTGAAAATAAAGTGCTGTTGATTTCAGCTATATGTATGTTGTAAGCTGATTTATGAACCTGATGTCTTGTGTGTCATTACATAAACTACAAGTTTAAGTTGGTTATATATAGAGCGTGAGCATGTATGTGTTCATATGTGTATTCTGGAGGATGTGGAAGATGAGTTAGAGGTCCCAGCGTCCTCTTTCACTACCTCCATGTTGACCTTTCATTTAAGAGAGGAATATTTCATTTAAGATTTAAGGGCTGGGCCATCTCTCCACTGTAATGAAGGGAGTGGGAGAATTGTGCTGGAGCTCTGGCAGCACTGCGAGCATTATACTCCTGACTGCAGGTCCAGCTGGACGACTTTATCACACCCATAAATCATCTCCCAATCTTCTGTGTTCCACCAGTCTGTCCCTCCTGCTATAGCACACTAACCACTACAGGAAAAGAACATCGGAGTTATATGGTGAAGAGGATGTAGAAACACTTTCATTCTTTTTTTTTTTTGACCTTATCTACAGAAGTTGTTCCCAGCCACCTGTGGACTGCCATGTGCTTGTGGCTAATCTTATCACTAATCACCAGGGCATTAGGACGTTAAAACTGCACTGCTGAAAGAACGTTCTGGACAACCAACACACACACCAGTGCATCTTGATGCCTCCAAATACTTGCATGCTTAGAACTCTTTTTTACACACACACACACACACACACACACCGTTATACACGAACTGTATACATACCACAGCGCATCATGCATCATATGGACAGCTCTCCAGCATATTCACCGTACCAAATAGTCCTAATGAACCCTGCTTTCACATTCAATACATGCTGTGAATCTCCCGTTCTCCCACATCCCAAAGATGTTCTACTGGATTCAGATCCAGTGACTGGGTCTGTCACCACTCACTGAATGTATATCATCTGTACAGTAATGGTATCAGTTACAAAGTGCCAATATCACATTGTATCACACTGTATATAAGACTGAATAAGTCTCTTGATATTTTTTATACCTATATTCCATATATTTACTCTACTCACTGAGCACTTTATAAGGAACACCTGTACTCCTAGGCATTCATGGTGAGGGGGAAAGTGATCTCAGTGATTTTGACCGTGGCCTGACTGTTGGTAGTATTTTTTATAACTGCTGATCTTTAGGGATTCTCTAGAGTTTACTCATAATGGTGCATTAAAGAGAAAACATCCAGTTCTGCAGACATAAAGCTTTGTTGCTAAGAGAGGTCAACGGAGCGTAGTCAGACTGGTTGGAGCTGACAGAAAGCCTACAGTAACTCGGATAACCCCTCTGCACAATTGTAGTAAGCAGAAAAGCATCGCAGAATGCACAACATGTCGAACCTTGAGGTGGATGAGCAACAACAGCAGAAGACCACCTCAGGTTCTACTTCTGTCAGCCAAGAACAGAAAGCTGAGGCTGCAATGGGTACAAACTCACCAAAACTGGACAGCTGACGACTGGTCTGATGAATCTCTATTTCTCTTCAAATCTGTAGGAATTACATGATGCAATCATGTCAACATGGACCAGAATCTCAAAGGACTGTTTCCAACATCTTGTGCAATCCATGCCATGAAGAATTGAGTCTGTATTGAGAGCAAAAGGAGGCCCAACCCAGTATTAGTATAGTGTTCCTAATAAAGTGCCCGTGAGTGTATTTGTACAGTGAAATCCTGTGCTGCGGTTCAGGTTTAATGAAAAGTGTCCATTGTGGTTGATGAGAGCTGTGACTCTAAGGAGGCGTTAGCAAGGGGTTTTCACTTTTAAAGGAAGTGTATGTGAAATTAATTGCAACCAAGTTAATTTCACATACCACATCCTCTTCTATTCAAGCAAACAAGCTTTTCACCAGGCGGACTTTATTTACGGCCAGTGCGGCTGCTGCTTAAGGAAAAACTGTAAATGGAAAGACTGACAAATTATAATATCCTACATGCTATAACATTCTCCTATGACATCTAAGGGTAATGATATTTATTTTGTATTTGTATTTCATTTCATTAACAAAAGGGATTGTAAATGTAAACATCTTTGAGAAAGTAAGAAAGTTTTGTGGGATGGCCACAATTATGTATTTTTGTGCGGTTGAACACTCACCTGTGTGTGTTCATTTAAACACCTGACCTTCACACATTATTACAGCTAAATCATGTCTTGGAGGTAAAACAGAATAAAAAAATAAAAACCATTGGAAAGGTGGAAAAGATGTGTGCTTCTTTTGGACACTGGTCTTTATTATGGGAGTAAAGCTCTGAGATGCACACTTCCTCCCTCCTCATCACACCCTCACAGCTACTCTCTTTCACTCATCCTCTCTCTGCCTCTGCCTCTCATACACTCCAGGACAGAGGTGGGACTCCACTGCAAACTGTGTATGTGTGTGTGTATGTATGTGTCTAAGTGAGGGAGAGGCAGCATGAGAGGTATGTGTGACTCTCTCCTTCCCTTCCACGGAGTGTTGCTGTTCAGTCCAACACCTTTCTCTCCTACTGTGATCTGAGCTACTTTACAAATGCTACACTTTACATATTTCATACACACTGAGGCACTGTGACTGCATTCATCATACACATACTATCAGAAGGAGCAATATGTGGGTGTTTTTGTTTACATAATTGATGTAACTGTTAGCGTCTATAGGTACTCTCTGTGTGTGTGTGTGTGTGTGTGTGTGTGTGTGAGAGAGAGAAAGAGAGAGTGAGTGTGGGTGGATGGACTCATGCCCTCTATCAGGGTTCTTCTGCAGCTTAAAATCGCAATGAGCATCCGTGTACGGCAAGCCTGGCCAGTAACCATAGAAACAGCAGTTTACCTTTGCTCCTGCATGCATTGTGCAGGAGTTCCAGGCTGTTTAGATTCACAGTAAAGTTGAGGGCTCTCTTCCTGCTGCCTCCCTCCAGCCTTAAACCTTCCCTTTGCAATGGGAAAAGACAAGAATGCTGAGAATAACCTACTCTGGCCTGGATTGCAAGATAAGGGCATTAAGCTATGCATCTAGGGTGACGTTGTGGCTAGTAAAGACTGAAAGCAATTGCCCTCTGACAAGCCCCCCTTCTTTGATCATTTGAATTACTCAATGACTTTGTAGGCTGTGAAAGATCAAGTGTTTCCTGAGGGAGTTAATTTAATTACAAAATCTGTCTAAATCCACCTATTGTAATTTAATGTTGCTACCAGTTTCATTTTCCTCAGCCCCTGCTGAATTTTACATGTCTGAATACATGTCCTGTTTTGTCGCTCTCTATTATATGTAAATTTACAGGTCTTTCTCTTGTGACATTACACTTCATACAACATGTCAGTTCGGCAATGGATGTGCATTTACTGCGTCACTTCTTCATGTATCAGTCACACACAGTAATAACCAGCATGTGGCTGAACAGGTGTTAATATCAAGGTCATGCCGGAGGAATGTCAACTGTGACTGAAATGCACACGTGTTCCTTTTTGTTTCTGATTGTTTACTCTTTGCTTCTCCTTTGAAATTGTACACAGGATACTCCAAGATGGCTGAGAAGACATCCCACTTATCTTGGCTTGCTCACCGTGGTGCTAAAACATTAGCACACACCTAAATGAGACTTCAGTTTTGTCAGAAAGGATTACAGACTGGTTGGCCTGGCCTGTAAATGTGATTTATCGCTGTGCATGTGTGGGGGTGGAAGTGATGAGAATAACAGCCAACAGGAATAACAGCCTTGGGCCTGAGCACTGCTGATCTGAACTCAGATCGGCTCTTTGTATGTGAATGTTATGCTCAAGATTTAAGCCACGAAGTCTGTTCCTAGAGCTGCATACAACAGAACACTGCAATGTGAATTTTATGCTTTCATTGTTTATTATCCAATAATTATCCATAAATTCCACTATTCAGAGGTAAATGAGTAAACATTCACTCCATACACTTTACCAAGAAACACATGTAGGGCTTATTAAGGGCAATTTTAATATATTTTTTAAAAAACTTGGACAGGAAGCCCATGATCCTGTGTGTTGTGACCACGGCCCTCTGAGAATGAGACGTAGGAGAATGTTTGGCAGTGAGAGAATAACATGATGTCTCGGCTCATTGGAAGCATGACTAAACTTCAGCTGCAGTCTGGCATGCCAACATGGCATGTACAAATGGACTGATGTCAGTCTCAGATGTCGGTCACATAATGTCTGTGAGAGAAAAGACAAAAATCTAATAATTACCATCAATATGATGTTCTCACTGAGAGATTTAAAAATGTTGCCATTCAAACTTTACTAGCTATGCTTACTTAATCTCTCAAGTGTGTGAGATCTAAACACTGCCTGGTTGAGGTTCCAGTGTTCTTTGAGAGTGATGAATTTTTTTGCCATGGAGCAGAAACTGAAAGAATTTATATGCACATTTTCTTGTGCATTTAATGCATTATGCATTATGCATTTAATGCACAATGCATTCTTGTGCATTGTGCAAACTTATCTAAATTTGACGATATTTAAAATTGTCATCCTAAGAGAAAACTGGAAGAATTTATGAAACAAATAACATGTGCAACTTACAGGGTGTAAAAGAGTATTTTTAAAAAAAGTTCACTCATTCATCTTTATTGGGCGTGAAGCGGGAATCACAGGGCACATCGCTCACACACAGTCACACACTCATTCACACCTAGGGGCATGTTTTTGGTGGATAGAGGAAGCCTAATATCCCAAAAGGAACACATGAGCAAAATTTCACACAGATAATAAACTCAGGATTGAACTGGGAACCCTGGAGCTGCATCACTGTAACAACAACAATAATAATAATGTCATGATGATTATCAAGTCTTAACTTCATGGCAGAGGCAACCAGGTTTAGACTAATATAAACTTAGTACTTAGCAAATATTGGGGGGGGGGGGGGGAATCAGTGATGACAGTTTGAATTTAATTGAGGAAAGTAATTGTTTAAGTGACTGATTGTGTTTTATTTTATACAGCCACATACCTTTTTCTTGAAGGGTGCCTATAATGCTAGATTATATCTTACCATTGAAAGCTCTATAAATGAAAATGGAATTTTTATCCATTAATTGTTTTATTAAGCATAAAGTTGTAGTTCTAGTGTTTCTTTAAGTGTGTGACTGAATTTGCACAGAATTTGTGTGGTCAGGGAGCCACCTGTGAGAAAGCATGTGAGGGCAGAGGACACTTAAGACGCACAGCAGAGACAGGCTACTCAGGGCTCTTACAGTTGCAATCAAAATTATTCAACCCCCATTGCAAATCGGGTTTATTGTCAAAATTTACAGACTTTCAGTTGTTTGCAATGAACAAATCAAACAAAAGCAACTGAAATAGATCAACACAACGAATGTTTCAAGTGGTTTCCCCAAATTCAACTGAATATGCAATTTATAATGATTTCTCCAGTCTCAAAATTACTCAACCCCCTGAATAAAATCCCTCACAACAGCACAAGTATGCAAAATGGGTGTTGCCCCAAGCACACCTGATGCAACTAATCAAGGGCTTCATTATTGCACCAGGTGTGCTTGAGCTGGAACACATGAAATACCTGAACTGGCTAGGGGTTTGTTGAGTGTACACGACCTGGATGGAGCAGAAAAAGGAAGCCATCAACTGCTGCAACCGGATTTCTGAGAAGGCAGGTTGTGAAAAACCCTCGAGTGACTGCAAAAGACCTGCAGCAAGACTTGTTGGCAACAGGCACTGAGGTTTCAGTGAGCACAGTATGGTGCGTACTAAATGCAGAAGGTTTCCATGCCAGAGCTCTATGGCGTACACCACTACTGATCTAAAAGCACAAGAACTTTTGCAACTTTTCAGCACAATGGATCAGCGATATGTCTGGAGAAAGAAGAATGAAGACGGAACACTCTGTCCATAGTCAAGCATGGTGGAGGCTCGGTGATGCTCTGGGGCTGCTTTGCATCCTCTTTCGCTGTAAACCTGCAGCGTGTGGAGGGTAAGATGGATTCATTGACGTATCAGAAAATCCTAGGCGAAAACGACATGCCGTCTGTGAGGAAGCTGAAGCTTGGGCGACATTTGACCATCCAACAGGACAATGATCCCAAGCATATCTTAAAATTCCACCAAGGCTTGGTTGCAGAAGAAGTCCTGGAAGATTCTACAGGGCCATCACAGTCACCTCTCTTGAACCCCATAGAAAATCTGTGGTGGGATTTGAAGAAGGCAGTTGCAGCATGCAAAACCAAGAATATTACTGAACTGGAGGCCATTGCTCATGAGGAATGGGCTAAGATTCCTCAATAACGCCAGAAGCTGGTGTCTGGCTTTGCGTCTTGTTTGCAGCTGGTTATAACAGCAAAAGAGTGCTCTACTAAGTAGTAAAGATGCTTGCCATGAAGGGGTTGAATAATTTTGAGACTGGACAAATTCATTTGAATTTGGGGAAACCACTTGAAGCATTTGTTGTGTTGAACTATTTCAGTTGCTTTTGTTTGGTTTGTTCCTTACAAACAGCTGAAAGTCTGTAAATTTTGACAATAAACCTGATTTGCAATGGGGGTTGAATAATTCTGACTGCAACTTCTTGTGTTCTGCTATATTTCTTGTGTGGATTTTTGTGTGTATCTTTTCTGGCACAGACATTTAGCTCCATAGCAGAAAATGGGTAGAGTGGATAAAATGACTGTATATTAGTAAGTACTAGCTCCAATAGAGGATATTTCCAAGTTGGAGTTAATCCTTCACTATTGTAAACTAATCAACAAGGGGTTGTGCTGTCGTCGCTGGTGCTGCGGGAGAAATACAACAAAACAACATTAGCAGTAATAAAAAATGCATTACTTTTGTGCGAAGGCTTTCTTTGTCAATTGACACATAATTTGCCTGTCATTGTTTGGCTTACAATGTGAATGGTTTTTTTTTTTTGGACGCTTGTAGAAAAGGCAGATCCTCATGCGTCTTCATTACTATTTTGTGTGATTAGTTTTAAGCTGCAGTTGGCTGTATTAAAATGAGCTTCTATTTGAATATGATGTGCGTGAATACTAATCGAGTCATTTGAAGTGCTGGGTTTAAATTGCAGAATATATGTATGAGGCCGTGGGAGGATAACAGAAGTGGCTGGCCAGTGACAAGATCAGATTTGCATAATTCAATATCCATTTGTGTTTTTTTTTTTTCTTGAACACATTTTCAGGCAGAAAAACAAACCCTGTTTTTGAGGAGGAATGAGTGGGATGCTCTAAGATGGAGCACTCTCAGGAGATGGCCAGGACTACTTCTGCTGTTTCTCTTTGGTCATACTCTCATACTTGATATGCTGTATAACCTCACTAACGTTAGCTATGGTAAGTTTGTTTAGTAGCAAAAAGATTCTGGTTACTCTCCTTATTGTCTGGTATTTGTTGATTTGGCTGATACCTTTTTATTCAGAGCAACGTAACAATGGAGAGAGGATACCAATTTAATTCAACTCCAATTCTATCAAGTTCAACTGAATTTCAAATGCAGTGAAAAATTCCCCGAGATGACTTAAAGAGGAAACTTTGAGAGTAACCAGATTCAATAGGGAATTGATCCTTTTCTAGGTCACACCGGGTAGCGGTATTATAGATCATTACTCTTCCACAATTATATACTTAGTCACACAATATTAATTGTGTTGAAAAGATGTTCAGTATGAGCATCAATGTCTTTATGATTACAGCAGCAGTTCTTGGGTACAAGTGCACAGAATGCAGGTGAGATTATCCACTGAATAAAGCTTGAGACTTGGGCATAAACTGTTTTGGGAAGTGCAGATCCACAGCAGCCGAAAGTGAGTCATAAATGCAGAAGCTTTAAGCAGAAGCATAGCACCAATATAAATCAGACAGGTCCAGGGCAGCCACAGCAGTAAAAGTATATCAGGATCTGGCATTCAGGATTCAGATTACTTCTTCTGATTACAAACCTCCATTTACATAATAGATTGGTTTAAGCTATTAAAGCTATTTTTTTTAGAGATCATAAACTGAGCTCATGCTTCATGATCCTTTAGGGAAAGTCTCTAAATTTAAAAATTTGAATATAAAAATGTGCCAACAAACTTGACACATATATAAATGTATACTGTCAGATTTAGCCATCGAAGACGAGTTGACTGTGATCGCATTTTTGAGTGCAGTGGTACGTTAATTTCAGTAATGTCAGAAGAGTTAAACCATTCTGCCATTTATGATTTCACTAGCTAAATGAGAGAGGATGCATTTCTGCCGTGAGTGCCATTCTCCCCATGTTAATGCTGCCAGAATCTTCTCTACACTGACGTATGAGAAAGTCTGCATATTCATTTGTATTGCGCTAATCTGTCAGTCCAGTCAATGCCTATTGAACCCTATAGTGATTATAGTGCTGCTTTCCGAGGAAAGCTTGTTTGTGTCTGTGTGGCTATAGGTGGTTCAGTATACTCTTGGCTCAGGGTGTCATCACACACAGCATTCAGGCCACCTCTCCAGCCTTCCCACTGGTGTGATTGCAATGGGTGTTACTGCTGAGTCAGTACTGCAGTTGCTTTGGACTCTCAGAGCCTTAAACTGGCTAGTGGACTTTAAATAAATCGTATATACTAAACTGTAAATTTTGAAATAGAAATATTGCTTCTGAATGCTCTCTTTGCCTTATAAAGAGACTTACATAGGGGAAAGATGAACTGTTGACATTTGGAGAAAAGTTCATCTTTAATGTGGTAGTTCAGACAGAATCTGCTTTTCCACATCTGGGTTATACAGTCCCAATTGCCCTGCCACTGAAGCATCCCACAAACAGAAGAATCCTGGTCTAAACTTGTTTGTTGTAGTTAGTTAGTTAGTAGTCTAACTGCAAGCTGCAGATAGGCAGCAGAATGACAGTGGACAGTTGAGTTAAAGACAAATAGCATAGTGGGCTGAACCTGCATGAATAAATAAGGTTAAAATATGAATCCGATTCATTCTCCATTACCACCTATGCGTAGCCTCTGACCTATTCATCTGATGGTTCCATCTGACCTACAGTTGTAGCCTGGCCTGTACACTCACTAATATCATATTTAAGGATTAGCAGCATGCCGGTCAAGCTGACATCTCAGACCCCAGAGTACTCTACAAATAAATATCTTTCAGTTGAAGCCAGTTTATTTAAAGCACTTTAGGTATCAGACTGATTGGTTGCTGAGTGATTTTTTTTTTCTTTCTTTCCCAGAGCCTTGCCTGAATTCTCTTGCAGAAGAATAATACAAAGCTAAGCAAAGAAAAGCCTTGGGTCTTAAAGACACTTTCTGTTGTTGTTTAAGTTCATCTTGCCATTAAAAAAAACAAAACATTTTCTTCCTATCAGGAATAAAGAATACTGAGTGCCTGAGAGTAGCTGAATTCTTTCATTTTTGCTGCTTGCATTCTGTAATTGTGAATCAGATTGTGTGACCTTTGTGGTTGATTCCATGGTTATACATGAGCAGTATGCTAATGGCAGTTTGATAGACTTTCTTTGCTGACAAAGCATCCTGACTTATTGGGAAATAGATTATATTTCCCATTCCAATTATAAAACCTTTTTCGGTAAACTAAAATAATGAGATTATGTATGTTATTATGTAACATATTTATGCTTCACATTGAAGGAATCTTGGTAGTAATTCTTCATTGTGTGTGCATAACTCAACTATAAATGTGGACCATGAAGTCTTAATATCAAACGATTTGATCATTCAGCCAATATATTAGTTGTGCCCTCTTTTTTTTCCTGCTTCATCTAGTGCACTTATATCGGGTAAATGATAAACATTTGTACCACAAAATGCATTCATCAGATGGGAAGGGTTACAATAATTGACAGATAGTTTTGTTAAGGAAGTGAAAGGGTTGTCTGTTGAAATTAGAAATACAAGGTGCATCAACAGTCCTCAGTTTTTAGGATGCAACTCAAAAAAACTGTGGTGGTGCCGTTATAACGTTGGATGCACATTCTAGCTCCTGCAGCATCGCAACACAAACATCTGCCTATTGGCAACTAAAAATGAATAATTAAACCATATGTTTCCACTTGACATTGGCCCAAGGGAGAAAGAGAAATATTCAGCACTCTTAACTGTATAGGTATGTATATTCATTTACTTTTATGGTGTTGCAGGTCTGTTTTGTGAACAAACTGTATTCTCCAATACTGCCACAAGAGGATTGTTGTCATCCTTTGTTCCCTGTGCACTTGATCGAAAACAAGCCCCTCTCCCTCAGATTATCGGTTTTGCCAGCAACCCACATCCTGCAGATAGAGTTACATATTTACATATTTAGATATCTCCTAGCTCAGGTCTTTTGATAGATTGAGCATCACCTTAGTTCGAGTTTCAAAGGCCTCTTTGGCTAGTCATCACTTACAAAGTAATTGCACATGCAAGGTCTTGTGCTATGATAGTATATACTGGTTTTATGTCTCCCTCTTCTTGAATTTGCCGGCTGTAAAATCCATATTGGTTATATTAGTACTATAAAATCCAGACAGTGTCTATTGCATTAGTCAGCCTTGCAGATTTAGAACAGCTTTCATGAGTTCTACATTGGGCATTCCTCATCAAGAATCACTTCTAATTTATCATTTCGGATTGCATACTTGTTAACTCCCCCTCCCAATAAGCTGGGATCAAAAATGTGATTATTCCATTTTTTTGCTGTTCATGTAATACGAGCAATAAAAAGCATGCAATATTGTTAATAATAATACTCTTCAGACAAAGTCTGTTGGAGAATGTCATTGTAAATGCCTCACACTGAATCACACTTTTTATGAATTAGATCAGGATTCAGTCATGATCATGCAACTTAAAGCCATTGAAAGCTGTTAGTAGTTCTTGCTAACATTCCCCAGACTTGTCACCAAAAGAGTATACCCCCTCCCTTCCCACACCCTCAATTAAAGTCTCTCTCTTAAGTCCACATGTATACAGTAGGTACAGTAGATACCTAGTGTAGCCTACTAGAGGAGCAGTGCTTTTGTTTAATGCAAGCTGTTACAGTCCTTACTTCAGATCATGACACTTCTACACTGAAATGTCTACACTGACTGATGAAACAAAAAGCCACTTAAACACCTGAAATAATCTATAAAGACGGCTAGATGATCATAAAGTGGATTCTAGTATATTAGGCATCCAGATAAGAAGGTACTAAACCATTAAGAGATTTCATAACTACAACATTTTTTTTATTGTTTTAAATAATTTTTAAGTCAAGCCATTAGGGCCTTTACCCATCTTGTAAACCTTTCATTATCAGTTTGCAGGAGAAATGAAGTCAGGAATTAATTAGGTAAAAAACTGTGTCACTGTTGTCTCTCTTCTGAGACCAAATCAACCTAATTTCTCAGACTATATGGGATTATTTGTGAAAAATGAAGAGCAGGAGAACCTGGTCTTTGCTTTTAGGAAATACAATTCAAGATGAGCTTTACAGATGAGTTTTAAATGTAAAAGTTATATCTCATCAAATAAATGTTTAACCCAGATAAATACTTTGATTGTCATTTTTGAAGAACTTACTGTAACAAAGAATCACCACATGATGTAAAAGAAAACGTGATTCATCAGACCAGGCAACCTTCTTCCATTGCTCCATGCTCCAGTTCTGATGCTCATGTACCCATTGTAGATGCTTTTGGTGGTGGACAGGGGTCAGCATGGGTGCTATGACTGGTTTGAGGCTACACAGCCCTATACGCAGCCATCCAGTGAGCCTTGGCCGCCCATGACCTGTCGCTGACCCTGTTGAATTTATTATTGTATGATATGCTGTGTGACATGTTGGTGCAGTGGGTTGTGCTGCCTTCCTCACAGCTCCAGGGTCTCTAGTTCAATCCTGAACTCACATTGCTGTCTGCACATGGGTTTCCTCCCACCTCCCAAACATATGCATTGCAGGAGGATTGGCTAAGATAAATTACCCATAAGTTTGAATGGGTGTGTGAATATGTGTGAATGGTGCCCGGGTATGGACTGCCCTCCATCCCATCCAAGGTGTAGTCCCATCTCACACCAAGTGTTCCCAGGATGCACTGTAACCTTGATGAGGATAAAGTGGTGTACTGAAGATGAATACTCATTTGTCCTGAGAGTACATGCACATAGTTAAATGTTGTTCCAGCAACAAGACCTGAGACTGTTGTCTGTGGTGCATACGACTTTCAGCAACCAACTGAGCACTTGAGCCCTGAACAAATGTCAAATTGTTTTGGTTCAGCAGCGCTTCCCTATGAGTAGTTTTGGGAAATTTGTTATAGCAGTTCTTTTGAATGTAAGTTCAGAATCTAAGTAAGAATGTAAGAATCTAAGTTTGTAATTTAATAATAGGTCTAATAATAGGAGCAACATTGTATTGGTTTTCATTTCATTAATATTTTCATCCCTCTGGCAACCATATTTTACGTAAAAAGTTATTTAAATCCCAACATAACCTTTCCTTCACTTTCCTCTTAATAGAATGATAAAATTAACTTCAGCCTTGTGGAATTGCATTTACTACATTATACCTTTTTGTTAGTTCTTTTGTCAGGTGTAGGAAAGGCTTCCTTGACTCTCCCATGATGGTAGAAAGAAGTATTAATGATGCAGTGTAGAACTTTATTACCAGATGCTTAGAGTACTGGGTTACCAGTGTGACGTTTGTTCAAATTCATACAGTAGATGTGTTTTAACTCCTTCTATTTCTAAATTGTACACACACACACACACACATATATATATATATATATATATATATATATATATATATATATATATATATATATATATATATATATATATATATATATATATATAAAATATATAAAATGTGTGTGTGCGTGCGTGCAGTTTACCAGTGAAGGCCTGTGCTGAATATGTCGACGATGTTGGTCCAAGCATGAATCAGACTGCTCTAATCACTAATGACAGTTCACACGGTGACTCACACTAGCAGCAGTGCTGCAACTCAAATAAAACCACAGCACCACGCATATCCTCACATATAAAACGTCTCTCTTTTTGGCTCCTCTCCTTAGAAATAGTACCATGTTCCTAAAATTATTTTTTACCAGTGAACACAAGTTTACCAAAACATCTTGTTAACATGTAGCAGAACAGAAAGATCCACAAATGATTTCTGGAGTCGTTTCGTTCTAGGATGGCTTTCCTGTAATCTTATCTGCTTCAAGAGGAACAGACAGTCGGCAGTTTGAAACAACTTTTTCATCTTTACAGTTCTGTCTTTGTCTTTTTCAGTCCCTAAAAATAGAGTAAAACTATGAACATGTACAGTATACAGATTTATATGTCCATGACAGCAGTGTGCCCATATATTGTAATGCTTCCCCTCAAAGTTTAATCGCCAGAGGAGTATATATTTATTTGATTTAGGTGAAGGGAGGGAATGAGAGAGGGATCCACCATGATGAGCAGTGGCTGCTGGGATTTTTATACAGGTTATGATAGGGGTTGAAGAACCATTTTTCTCAGGGAGTCTACAAATATGGAGTGAAAAAGCAGCAAAGCTCTGTAGGTTCACATAGCAGTTACTACTGGCTCCTTTCATTCCTCCCCGACGTGTTTTAAGTGGCTGCTCTTCCTTTGGCACAAGCACACTTAGTTATAGTCTCTCTGTTCATAGTGGTACTAGGCCGGCTATCAGTATTGGTGTCAAGGTAGTCTCAGCTTCCTCAGGACCTTTTGGTATGCTTGGATAAGGCATAGCTTTTCAGTTCCACCCCCATAGTGCAAACGCAAGGAAGTTGGAGGAAGACACCCAGGTACTCCCACATTTTCATGCTGTGCTTCCACCTGGTACTCAGCATGGAACTCAACACCTTGTAGAGACAGGAATCACCTGGTAATGCATGTATTTCTGTGCTTTGTCTGATCATCCATTGTACCAGCATATTGGTTGGTGTACCATCATAATGCTGGTAACCTATGTGGCTCGGAGTGAGTTGCTTGTAGTAGGTAAATTATAAAAAAGTTGCTACCCATCAAAATGATATGCGCTAAATGATTCTGAGCTCATTTTCATCTTCAGTGATTTTACGCAACTGAACAGATTTTTTATAGTCAGCAATGTAATTACAGCTAACATTTTAAATAAGCTTTTTATTTCGTGTAGTTGGTTTTATTTGATGTCTTACAGGGTTAGAATTCTCATGGCGGGCCTTGATGATTCACCGTCTGTTAAAAATAGACGTTAAATACAAAAGTACAAAACAAGTACTCAAATTACCCATAAGAAGTGCACGAGGGAGAAAAATGCACAGTTTATACCCATAGGCTACATGGGACATGGTTTGGTATAGGGTAGAATAGCTATAACATGATGACAGAAGGCTTGATAAGCAGGGCTACTGCTCCGCGCAAATCTCAGCAGGGAAATGTCACACACTTCCTCTACAGGTTCAGCACACACAGCTCGATGCTGAGGAACAGAATGGCTGTTCACTGCTTACAGCTGAATGACTGTTTGGATCCTACTGTTCTGGTAGACCTTGACAGTAGCATTTTATGAATGTAACATATGATGTAAACTGAGTGTTGTAGATTATAGCCCTATTTGACAGATGCTTTTTGATGTGGTTATAACATGATTACAGTAGTATCATTGATTAGCGTTTAGTTCAAATACAGCGATTATATAACAATGTTGTTTTAGAGAGAAACTTGGTCCGGGATGTTACCATTGATAGGCCACTGATATTTAATACATTGCCTTTATTTATTGTGCAACTCAAGCATTTGAATTCAAACTGGCCAGGATATAATTCATTGGAGCCCAGAACTTCTTTAGTTTTAACATTTTAGTTTTTCACTATGAGGAAAGCCATTATATGTCAGATTATGTAATAGTAAAATTACTACATTCAGTCATCAATCAGCACAATCCAGGCTCATGCAGAAAATGGACTTGCATAAACACAAACAAGCCCTCAGTATAATAGTAGCAATGTTATGCCTAGAGCAAACACATTTTAAAAGGCAAAGAAGAAGACTGGAGCTGTTCTTGGCTGGGTAACAAAGGACAACATGTAATACCCATTCTTCAAAGTTAAGTTTAGGTAATGGGGATATATTTTTTTGTCTATGAGCATGTGCGTAGCTTTGCAACTCGCTGTATCAGGGGCCAGACATGTAGGCTGGTTAGGTTATATTAATGTGAGCAGGTCAGCAATTTAAATGATTGCTACTCAAACATAATTTCATTTCACATTTTATGTTCTGCATCATCCTGCGCTGTCTTCCTGTTGGTGGCTTTTAGACTAAATTGGCCACTGGTGAGCGCGTCATGTAATGCAGTCTAAGACCGCTTATCTCATGATAAAATGGTAAATGGTCTGCACGTATATAGTGCTTTTCTCCAAAGCGCTATACACTGTGTCTCATTCACCCATTCACACACACACTCACGGTAGCAGAGCTGCCATACAAGGCGCTAACTTGCCATCGGGAGCAACTTGGGGTTCAGTATCTTGCCCAAGGACACTTCGGCATGTGGAATCACGTGGGCCGGGAATCAAACCGCCAACCCGCTCTACCACTTGAGCCACGGCCGCTCAAAGGATTCTTTTGCAATGATTTTCATTTGGGATGGCAAAATCTGGCCAAAAATTGTACCGGATAAACCTGGATTAAGTAAATATATTTTGCAAATTGTCTGTATTGGGCTGTCCGAGTATTATAGCCATCCACTACTACTGTATACAGTCAAAGTTGATTACCCCAGTGAAACAAGCTTAGTGTGTGCAAAGCCACTTTACATTCATGTGATCTATAAAGAGAGTTTATTAAATCAACACTTCAGTGAGCTTTTAATTCAACTAGTACAGTGTGCCGTTGCCTACTGATTAAAGAAATACAGTAAAAATGAAGACGAGAGACAACACAGTTATACACTTACAGAACACAATAGGCTTTATAATGTCACGTTCGGCTTGTGAGAATTAATAGACCTGCTCTTTTTGTGCGTACTCAACCTATGAAATTGACCAAAATATCCATTTAGCTACCAGCAAATAAACAACATGGAGTATCTTTGCATTGCTGACATCCCTTCACCTGTGATTACATCAGGGCTGGTGATGCAGATGGTGTTTGAACATCGGGTGTGCCATTGGAGTTATGGTTTTAATTACTGTGAACTGTTGTAAGTAGACACTGTCAAGATTTTGATGACCTTATGGCATAGCATTCACACCAATCCACCTACTGCCTTGTTTTTGGAAGCTGAAGGGAAACTGGAGGAATCACACACAGACGTGGAGAAAGTACACTGAAACTTAAACTAGGGACCCTGGAGCTATGAGGCATCAGTGTTACCCACTGTGCCACACTAATATCAGTCAAAACTGCAGAAATGAGTCTGTTTGTTTGGACCAAAGATGTATGTATAGCTATAAGTTACCAAATGTCAATCAGCTGGTCTTTTTAATAAAGGTTCAAGCGGAGCTTTAAAGTGATTGTTTTACAAGAGTTTGGAATTATTCTACAAAATGGATGCAATACCCTGCATAGTTATTCAGTATCTTTGTTTGCACCACAGGGTGATCCCATGGAGGCAAGGTTTGGCAAAAATAAAATAAAAATCCAGTTGATTACAAATCTGTAACACTGTGCTTGAATATTGGCCTTTAACTATGTCTCTGTACTTTCACCGGACTTTAAACCCTTGATATTTAGTGATTGTCTTGGTAGAATTCTATCTCCTAGTATATGTTAATGAAAAATGTGTTCATTTGAGTATTTACTCTAAATATATCGACATGTTCAAAATAAGCTTCTAACTGTGAAACAAATCATATTCCGGTAATGATTTTGCCAACATATATACTTTGGGTCTACATGAGTCAGTCAAAATTTTGGCTGGTGCAAAATTTGAAAGATGGTCTTGTAGTCTGTAAAATAATATTTTGTATAGAACATAAACCAACCCATGCTAAACCTATAGTATGTCTATAGAACATAAATCATTCATGCCATGTTTAAACAATTATTTTGACTCATGAAGGATTAATACTCGAGACCAGGACATGAACATGTGCTGTGATGCTTGACTATGGACACACATGTTCTGTCCTTGCTATACAGACAGTGACCTGTGCACCAGCACTTCAGGGAGCCAGTCTGAATTCTGATCACATGCTGTGCATCCTCCCACCTCCAGGCTGGGCCAATCACGGTGCTCATCTTTCCACATGCGTCACAGGCCAAAATCCCATTATAATATCCACTGTGCTTCTTTAGGCCGGTCATCACTCAAGGTCAGCAAAACAGGGTTGTGGCCCAGCTTGACGTAGTGCCTTATCCTATCAGCTGGAACTCCTCATTGTCCTCTCCTCTCATGCAAGCTTGCTTTGGCACATTATTTTTGGGTATGTCATCCTGTCGGTGCGCTCCTCAATATCTGCTGTCAGCCATCATCTAAGATGAGTGCAGTGTTGGGGCATCCTGTGCCTATGGTATTTTGTCTTGGATGGATGGGCTAGACGATTTAAATAGTTATCTGACACAGTAATGGAATTTTTTTCAGTAAATTGAGGATATTGCAAGGTTGTTATTTTTGTAGAGATCTCATTATGTAGGCTAGATGCATATGACAGCCTTGACATGGCTGTAATAATTATTACTGAGCTGTAATTGGATGCACTGCTACGATGTATGGGCTGCAGAATAAAGAGTGCCATTGGGCTGATTTGAAGATATTTTATGTTTGTTTGCATTAGAGAGCACATAGCCTAGGGACGATGAGCTTGCTAAGTATTAAAGCTAGGACTCTACCATATGGGATAAAAAAAATCCCCAAACAAACTATGTGTTATTATTTTTACTACATTTTAATTGCAGCATGACTTGCAGTGTATTAAAATATGTTAATTAAACCTTTGCTGATTCATTGTTTAAAGGGTCATGAAACCCCCCTCTTTCAGCTCAAGTCATCCTCACAATCTTTTTGGAAAATGCAACTTAAATGGGTGTGGATAGTTGTGAGAAGAAGGGAGGGGAGTGGGTGTGGCAGGTCAAGAGAGAGGGGCGAGCAACCATCATCTGTCAGTGCCGGCCCTCACTAAAAATGAGGGGTAAAGTGTGAGGATTTGTAAGATTTTTATAGCTGGCAGTTAAATGAAATACATAGTTTTTTCCCCTTTAAAAGTAACTGAATGCCCTATTACATATATTACATATATTAGATTAATTGTAATTTTGTATAATTGTATACATATAAATGTACATATATAATCATTATTATTATTATAAATGTATAAATATGTTTATATACACACTATAAAGCCATATATTTGAAAATAAGTTTCTATTTATGCACAAAAAAACAGTTCCGCAAGTAACTCTTTAACCCAATTCCAAAAAAAGTTGTGTAAAATGTAAATGAAACAATGCAATGATTTGCAAATCTCATAAACCCATGTTATTCACAATAGAACATAGAAAACATAACAACTGTTTAAACTGAGTAAATGTACCATTTTAAGGAAAAAATTAGGTAATATTGAATTTGATGGCCGCTACACGTCTGGAAAAAGTTGGGACGGGGCGACAAAAGGCTGGAAAAGTGAGTATTACTAAATAGAAACAGCTGGAGGTTAATTGGCAACAGGTCAGTAACAAGATTGGGTATAAAAAAATAGTATCTTAGAGAGGCAGAGTCTTTCAGAAGTAAAGATGGGCAGAGATCCACCAATCTGCGAAAAATTGCATCTACAGTTTGTGGCTGTTCTATTATGAATAACATATGGGATTATGAGATTTGTAAATCACTGCATTCTGTTTTTATTTACATTTTACACAGTGTCCCAACTTTTTTGGAATTGGGGTTGTATGTACCTTCAGTACCATCACTATAAAGATGGATAGTGACATAGAAGTTTGCAGTGGCAGCAGTTGTCATGGTCCAGGCCGGACCCTCCATGTGTTTTCCCTGTGTTCCCCCTGTTTTTCCCCTTCCCAATGTTTCCAGTGTTTTTTCTCCCTCTTGTTTCTGTTTGCGTGTGTGCATGTCCCTGGGCGTGGCACACCACTTCTCGTGCTTTCTAATAGCATCATTGGACTCGCCTGCTTCTCATCAGCGTGCATATCAGCAGCGTATATAAACCCCGGTTCCTCAGCCACTAGTGGCCAGATTGTTCTGGCTTTCAGTGCGGTCCATTACTCAGGCTGCCTGTCTGCTCACTCCTGCACACTTCCTGCGACACCCCAGCCCACGCCTCACCTCGCTTGTGGCTCAACCGAAATTCAAGTCCCTACACGCTGCGGTCCCGAGTTCGAATCCCGACCTCGACTGCTCTAGTTCCACTCACCTCTCTCACACACCCTCATTTCTGCATTTGAGACCCCCTGTCCCTGTTCCCATTAACAGCAGTACGCAGGACTCTGATGAAGTGGAGGACTTCTCCTGAATCACCAGGGCTAAACGGAGACACAGGGCAGGTCCTCTGCCCCATCTTTTTGAACCATTAGCCTTTTGTGTAACTATGGAGGAAAACATGAATAGCGGCAGTGCGGATGGGAGAAGTGTTGGAATGGTAGCTAGCTAATCAGAAAAGACCAAAACCAGTCATCCATACAATTGGTTGCAATAGGCTCGAGCTTTTCACGAAGGAAAAGGGGAAGGCACTTCTCTTCAACCCGGACTCAGTTTTGTAAGCGTTTTTTTTATGTTGGTGGTCTGACAGAGACGTTGATTGTAGCTGCTGTTGTGATTGTACCTTGAAACTTTTTGTACTGTATCAATCAAATCGTATCTTTCCTAAGAAAGCTTTCTTTATACATAGCATAGTTTTGTACTTAACAACTCTTTAAGTGGTAAATTAGAGCAAAAGGCAAGTTAAACTGTATGATTGAAAATTAGACCCATACCTCCTTTGAAGGGATGGCAAAGTTTTGGGACTTGGTACCGCATCATTGTCTAGACACAAACTGTTTTCATGAGCAAGGCCTAAGTCCACCTTTCTCCAATTCTCATAGCTCTCCTGAGAAAAATGCTTGCTACACACAAACACTTTCAATGCGTTGGTAGTTGATGGCCAACCAAAGGCTCGCAGCCAGAGTCTAGCCCTGGCAGCTTCGCTGGGAAAGCCATGCAACACACTCAAACTCTTACACCACTGAAACACTTGAGACCCAAATGCCTCTCTCATCTACTACGTGATCTTACATTTTGACACATCTGTCATAGGAAAGCACCGTGTGCTGTTATGAATAATTAAGAGACAGCGTCTTCTTATAGGGTAAGAGCACACAATCTCATGAATAATTGAGACAAAGACGCATCATTGAAGTACTATAGTACATTGCCACGTCACTGCCTATGATGTCGACACGATGTAAATTTTAAACGCGGAAGATGAAAATAGCAGAAAAAAGCTCAAAATTAAACAGTTTTCTCCCACAAATAAAATTAACGGATGCTAACATTGTCTTTTATGATGTGAGACACAAACACCCCTGTTAAATCTCAGAAAATGTAGTTTAGTGTTTTATGATTCTTTAAGATCGAACTGTGTTAATTTAAGTGAAAATATCCACAGTAACATTTGTCTGGAACATCTTTTTGGCAGGGAGACTCTACAATAAGGAAAATCTTTTTGTTTGCTGACTCAGCTTTCTGTGGTAATAGTACTTTGAGGCTAGTGTAGTGTTCAAGTATTGATTAACAAACAATACATTTTACAGACCTTAGTTGAAAGCCTAAACGACTTGTGTGATTGTTTTCTTTCACCCCATCCTTTGTCGGTTCATCTGCTGCTTTCTCCCATTTGCCATAAATCAGTCCTCTGTGAGACAGGTGCTTTCCTTCATCACCGGCCTGCCCTGGTCCTTCAGACAAGTACGCCAGTTTCACAGGTTTCATTGAGATGTATGATTGGACATACATCCAATGTCCATCATATCTCACTGTTGGGTTTTTTTTTTTTTAAATACCATGCTTTTTCTTCAATATAAAGACTCTGAAGATATGCTTTTCTGTTGTCTCCTGCTAAAACCAAAAGGAAAACAAGTATTGGCCGAGATTAAAACCAAAAAAAAAAAAAAGAGCAATAACATATAGACAAAGGTTAAAAGGACCCGCCAGAGAAATTACACTTGTGGGGTTTTTAGGTATTAGTTATTGAGTTCCCAGCCCAGGCATTGCCTACACACCTGTTATAGTCATGTGACAAGTGCTTATAATAAAGGTCAAATATTGTATTAAAATGCATGCTTTGTGAAGATCATATTCTTCTCTATATGGCTTTTATTCACTGAACATTGAGGAGCTTTTAATGGTGCTTGCAGGGTTAGAGTGAAACTCTGAAAGGAAATAAAATACTAGGGAACTAATAGATGAAACCATAATGACATACTTTAATAGTTGCAGGCTTATTTATTGTTCATAGCTCATACTTTGAAGATTTTTTCTCATTTCATCACAACCTTTTTTTAAAAAAATAAAAATTGGCAGGCAATTTGTCAATAATTTGATTTTCAATTTTTGTAAACTGTATTTGTAACAGAAGCACCAAAGTGTGGCTGTCTGCCTAGAAGTATATATATTTTTGTTTATTGTTGTGCAAGCTTTTATGCAAGCATGAAGATTGCGTGATGCACTGTATTCACTCACTATTTATTGCATGTTCATTAGCAGGATGACCTGGTTCAAGGGTATAATTATGGTGGAATTGTTGATCTATTAAAGGAGCTAAACTTTTGTGACAGTGTTAAAATAAACTGGATGATTGTCTAATTGTTTGATTTGTCTGTGTGGTTTCAAGTGTGACTAAAAAGTGGTATGAGTTGGAATGCCTGGTGTGGTGCAAAAAGTACAGTGGACTAGTCCGAATCACTAGCCCAGACATCTCGGATAAGCAGATTATGTGTCCAGGTTTGTTGGGTTGTTTCTGGTGTTTTTTTTGTTTTTTTGTTTGTTTTTAACCTCTTGTCAAACCTCCATTCATTCATCTTCACTATCCTTGTCAAGATTGCCATGAATCTGGAGCATATCCTGGGAACACTAGGAATACAGCCTGGATGGAACACCAGTCCATCACATTCAAATGCTCATTCGTAATGTAGAGTAGCCAAACTACTACCTCAATGCAGACACAGGGAGAACATACAAACCTCCACAACCCCAGTCTGTGTGCTCATGTACTGTATGTGGAAGAAGGTAGATAGTGATTTCCTCTGAGTGTGTGATGCAGCATGAGCAGCAGTTTGGAATGACACAGTTGGCTGGCTTCACGTGTCTTGGAGTAAGTCTTCACCCTCCCCGGGTGGTAGTTGTTGTATTATAGAGGAGAGTTGGCTGGTGGGTGTGAATTGGTAGGTGACCAGATTGGGGAGAAAAATAGGGAAAAAACATGTCTAGTCTGCGCTAGTGCTGCAGTTATCTGGCTTTTAAACACAATCTGTCGAGCAAAGATGAAGACGCTAGCCAGAATCAAATAACATATTTATGTCTGATGCAAGTAGAGAACAACACAGCAAATAGAAGAAATGTTACATAAAGACTTTCTACATCAGAGGCAGTATCAGGATAGGATAAAGTCTAGGAATATACTGTAGTTGTCCTTTCCCCAGAGAATTTGAGTTAATTTTCTCTGTTACATCCCTATGCATGCCCCTAGATTATTTTAATGCACTTACCTGGGTAATTGAATTATGTTAGATAATTTTGTAAAGTCTGATTTATTATGGACTGGACTTTTACTTGTAATGGGTGTGTGAATGTGTGTGTGATTGTGCCCTGCGATGGATTGGCACCCTGTCCATGGTGTACCCTGCCTTGTGCCCGATGCTCCCTGGGATAGGCTCCAGGTTTCCCCGTTACACTGAAGGAAGGATAAGCGCTATAGAAGATGGATAGGTGGATGGATGGATGGACTTTTACTTGTCTGGTAGGGTAGCTAATAAATTCATTCATAATCTGATTCTTCCACCTCCTCTTGTTGTTTGTTTTAAGCAAAGCTATCATGCTTACTGATCATGTTCACTGGACTCCAGTTGTGTACCGTGTGCAGGCAGTGAGCTCACTGTATATCATATTTGAGTGTAGATTAGTGTAGCTAACATTCAGCATCTTCTCAAACCAATGTTGCACTTCCTGCTAAGAGGCTAATTGGCAGCCAGTGTCCAGAAGGTGACATTTCCCATGGAGTCAGGTGGTAAATTATTCACTGGTCTAAACAGCAAACACCGCACATAGTCTAGTGATCTAGAACGAGTCAAAGCTTTGTTTTGTGTGGATATTTGTATTGTCATATACTGTACAGGTATATACTATTGCTGATATTCTGCCTGTACAGATAGCACAGTTACAGTATGTACTATTTTGTAACTAGTATTTGCCATTTTCAGTCAAAATGAGAGTATTAAAATCAGAGCTACCATGCATCACAGTCAGCACATGTAGAAAATCTTTGATCTCATGACATTATAAATAGCTGTGTCTATATAGAGCTTAAATGCATAACCTTGAAATATCTGGAATGAATTTGACCATCCATTCAAACCAACTCAAACCAAACCAACCAACAAGCCAGTAGGCAGTTTTTTAAATATTTGAGATGCAGCGCTTCTGAATGTTCAGGTGAGGTTGTGATTCTGCTTCTCTGATTGACGTCATTGGGACTGAAGCACACCCGGCAGGAGGCGCAGGTTCCTGCAGGGACTCTCCCTTGGCGTTTAATGTAAGCAAACCCTGCATTCACATCCCTCAGCTGCCTCTCTTATACAGAGCTAGCTTTGTACACACACTCAGTGTTGTTTACTCTTTTCTGAGATCTTCTCTGATTTGTGTTTAATCAGATGGAGTTTATATGTTCCTTTGGTTACTTAGAACTGGAAGTGTAAAATCTTTTGCATGGTGTAGGGATGGAGCATTTGCACTGTTTTTGGATCTCTGACATAAGTTACACAAATTAGAATAATGGAGAAATACAAAAAGCTAAAAGACTGTTGTGCTATTGGGTTTTCCCAAAACCTAGAGACTGGATTTAGTATAGTTTCAAGGTAGAAATAAGAATAGCCAGATACCGATTGATTGTGCACACCATTCAGAAAGGAAGAAAGCTTTATTTCTGCCTCGCCATGCTCCTTCTGTCCCAGCGGAGACCTGAGTTGGTAGCATTGGCTCCTCTTCTTGGTGATATTGTTACCTGAGAATCAGACTAATAGAAAGCTGTCATTTACCAAGTTTTGCAGTGATGTGTTGTAGGGAATAAAAACTCAGAGCTGATAACGGTGTGTAGTTAACATGTATGCAAGGACGGACAAATCTTAAAATCATTAGCTAAGTAAACGCTCCAGTGTGCTGCCCAGTCCCATATTTTGGTCACCCTGAAACATAACTAACTAGGCTAAAAAGTGGTATCTAACATAAGGTAATATAATACATTGAGTACATTAATACAGACTAAGAGAAATGAATGAGTATATGATTATTATGTTGTTCTAACAATGTTTCTAATGCAGCATGTGATGTTTGCACTGTCAGCAAGCTGTTGGCCAATGTTTCAGCCATGAGATGTGGTGTTTTTATCAAACCAAGAGGTGATGGCATTGTATTGTGATATCAGAAGTGTTATATCATGGTTTGCACTGGACTTCATTCTGCTCAGATTCATCATTGTTTCCACATACCTGCTTGTTCTAGATTCTGAGAAGATCATCTGTCAATTGTTCTTCTAATTAATCTGCATAGTAAAAACAACAACAATAACATTCTACTGTCGACCAGAATGAACCTCAGTTGATGTATGTAATGCAGCAGGCGGTGGGATTGAAGTATGTTGCACCACCATGATGCACAATATTTAAACATAAATACATACAAAATGCTACCATTTATGATATCTGCATATCCAGGGAACCTGGGCTACTGATTTGTCTACAATGGTGTCTGTCTTCAACTTCCAAATGAAGAAGGGGTGTTAGTTTTTTTTATTATTATTTTTATAATATTGTATGTATAAAAGTTTCCTTTAACACATTGACATAATGTTGGTTATAAATTGTACTACATCCTTTCAATTTCATTCTGTCTTTTCTTTAATATATACCATTAATATGATCTAGAAGTGAAGACTAGGATTGTTCTGACTCTTTTAATAATGTGCAGTTAATCCAGTCATACTCTAACCCCAAGTTATCCTAATAGCAGACAGGATGTTTTGTTGTGTTTTTGTTTACATCGGCAGGTGTGTGTATGCTTCTGTGTATACAGATACATGTTTAGGTGGGAGTACAGCATGTGCATGTGTGTACGGAGAATAGATCTGAGGGGCTGATCAGGGTCATAACTGTGCAGCGCATTACCACGTGAATGTTCAGGCAGCCTGTTAACGCCTTGTCCCATGATGCAACCTGAAACGGCACAGTACATGATTGCCGTAATGCCATGCTAGACAAAATACCGCTGTTACTTTTCCGTTTAATAGGTGACATGCACTTTCTTTAAAAACCAGTGCTCTGTAGGCCACACGCATGTATGTGTGTGCTGGTTTACTGTGCTACCCTCAAATAATGACATCATTTCTGTTTGGCTCTATACAGCATTTGACTGGAAATGAAATAATAACTGGTACATTTGAATGCTGTGCGTTGCAGACATAATAATTTTTAACAGGTAGTAAATATGACAGTTTGTTTAGTTTATTTTATTCCTCTACATTGGTTGGAGTCTAAATATAGATTTCATATGATAAAGTGTGTGCACATTAACCTCACAGGCATTGTCTCATATTAAATTCTACTGTGAGAATCAATCATTGTTTCTAGCTGAATAACTGGCTCATCTTATATAATCAAGTATAATCATCTCAGCTCATCTGTGCTCAACTCTCACTTCTCAGTTGTCCATTAACTTGGGCCCAGGCATTTCTCTCCATTTGACATTCTTGCCTTTCACAGACACTTGTCTATACGTTACTGTTGTGTTTTTTCACTGTCACAGTTCAAACCTGTTGTTTTTGATGAAACATAAAAAAAAAAAAATGCAAAGTAGAAAATGTAGTCATAGCAAGCTCACTGTGCCCTCTAGAGTGATCTAAACACAGCCCCTGAAACAGGCTCATGGACTCTCTATTTATATAATATCTTTTTTCACAGGACAGGTTCTTTTTTTGTCTTTTTTAACCACAGGCTGTTGCTCAGATAAAGAAACTCATTAAAAATGCAGTGAGGAGTTTCTCCTTAGATAATGCAGGATATCAGTAAAATAACTAACATGCTATCATGTATAATGAATGATGGGATTCTGCTGTCTGCTGTGTAAGAGTAAAGCCAGGCTGAGTCAACAACAGCTGTGCCTGAGGTATGGAAAGAAGGCCTGGTTATATGTGGAACACTGCTGAGGGGTGTTTATCTAGAAGAGGAAACTGAAACATTTTCAGTGATAATACATGAGCCAGGGAGATGATGGTCACGACAGCTGGGCTTACTGTAGATGCACCAACACACATTATTTCTGATATGATACTGGTTGCCAGCTGCATTAAATTGTCTTCATGTATTATTCTAAAAGGCATCATTGACTTTTCTCTCTTTACTATTTGCCCATTTTAATTGTATCACATTGGTGGAATATTTTGCACTGCCTATTTTAGAGAATTCCTTATCATTTAGAAATCCACCCAGGCTCTTTATTC
The DNA here is from genome assembly GCF_023375685.1 of Ictalurus furcatus. Taxonomy (NCBI): domain Eukaryota; kingdom Metazoa; phylum Chordata; class Actinopteri; order Siluriformes; family Ictaluridae; genus Ictalurus; species Ictalurus furcatus. The sequence continues at coordinate 16,798,774 of NC_071257.1, read as the reverse complement.
TTCTTCACAGACAGCCATCATCAATCAGTGCAGAGTTCAAGTGATAGTATTCCCCAATTACTTTCATATGGGTGTTCAAATCACTTGACCTTGTTCTGAGAACCAAACCGCAGCCAAAGGTTGAAATATAAGCTTGAAAGTTTCAGTATGTCGACATAGGGCTCCAGGATTGCCACCTCCTGTTGAACAGTCCCCTATCACTGATCTGACATGCTGTCAACTGAGGTGCCTGGTTTCAAGTCTTAAATGTTTGAGGCGTCCACGGAGCAAGTAGAGAGGCTTTTTTGGCTTTGGCAATCAGAGCAGGAGCTCCTTCCATCTCACCTTTGGCCAGACTATCAGGACCCTTTCCACTGGACGAAACTTAAGCTTGACCAGTGAGGGATCTTGCCCGATCACAAGGTTCTAGATAAGAACCTAACCATTATCTATACCTGCAACCTTCTTTGATGCACATTAAATTACATAGTGTTGTCATGTGAATTGTGTACTTGAAGGAGTGTAAAAGGTGATATCAAATCCATCTATACACAGGAATATCCTGTTTCATTGAGCTGAGGCTGAACATTCTATGACCAAACCAGGACTTGCTTTAGTTTTACATATTTATTAATGCTGTACTCAATAGCTTTGCTGACTCAAACCCTTTAATGGTGCAGTACTCCGGCTTTCCCATCTGTTCCTGAGATTCTTTTTATTTATTTCTTTAGAAATAATTTGTATTGTTAGTTCCACATGCATTATTGATCTGTAATATCAGTAAAGCATGACAATACCTACATTTTTTTCTAACTATGAAGAAGCCTCATGTTGATGTCATTCTTTGACGTATATTTTAGAGTTTGACAAAGAGCAGCAGTACAATCTTGACATATTTACAGCCTGATTCCATTCTCTGCAGTTCAGGGGCTATAGATCCTTTCTGCTCTTGAGCTGTTACTGTTGGAGATTCTCCAATTTCTCTGCTTGTGGCTTCAGTAAAAAAAAAAAAGTCAGCAAATTCCTCCATCATATTGATGCAGCACTGGTACCGCTTAGCATATTAACAGCCTTCAGTGTAGGTGTCCAGCGTCAGGTTACTGTGAGGTGCAGTAACAGATAAAACATTAGGCATGCTGATAGCGAGGGTGTGTGTACGTGTGTGTTTGTGCATGTTGGTGTGCTATGCCCCATAGCATAGCAGCCATTTGATAGTAGTAGTTTCAATTTCACCTGATCAGGGGATGGTGCCCATCTCGCATGGAGCAGCTGAAACAAGATTAAATGATTTGACTCCTAAAGCTCTGAGCTGCACCTGCTCCATCACTGTGCTTGGCCACTTTCTCCAGCCAGTGGCCAGACATATGATGGATGAAAGCTCTGCTTAACTGTGGAACACTACTCTAATCATCTTTCTCTCTCTCTCTCTCTCTCTCTCACACTCACACACACACACACACACACACACACACACAATTAAATATCATCCTGAAGTGTTCCCAAGTGAACATTTGGTGTGGAGGTGTATGTGCGTATGCCTGTCAATGTTAAATGTTAAGTGTCATTAAAAAAAACCAAAACTGTATTACTGCAACTTCATTAAAAAGTACTGGTATTAGGACTTATATTACACATATGTGTGCATGTTTTCTTCTTTAAACTGTACATCCTGGTGCATTTAGCATTTTGCACCATTTGATGCTCACATTATTTTGCTGCAGACAAATTAATTATGATTCGTCAGCATCTCTCTTCTGTGAAAGCCAATGAGATTTGTTTAATTGTGAACATGCTCTGTATTTAACTGATATATTCACTAGGGTGCATGGTAGCTTAGTGGTTAGCACATTCACCTCACACCTCCAGGGTCAGGTGTCCGATTCCCGCCGCTGCCCTACGTGTGCGGAGTTTGCATGTTCTCCCCGTGCTTTGGGGTTTCCTCCGGGTACTCCGGTTTCCTCCCCCAGTCCAAAGATATGCATGGTAGGCTGATTGGCATGTCCAAAGTGTCTATAGTGTGTGAATGTGTATTTGATTGTGCCCTGCACAGGGTGTACCCCTCCTTGTGCCCGATGCTCCCTGGGATAGGCTCCAGGTTCCCCGCGACCCAGTAGGATAATTGGTATAGAAAATGGATGGATAGAATATATCCACTAATGTAATATTATCAACACTGTTATTAAATCCTTATGCATGCTGATGCAAAAATCTCATTGGAACATCTAATGATTTCTCTCTCTTCTGTCTGTCCAGGTGGTGTTAGTCTTTGCTCTCAGTATCGGAGCCCTTGGAATATACTTCATAGACTCGTCTGAGTGAGTATTACACTTTTCTAGTTGGCATCTCTTTGGGATTCCAATTTCTACAATTGCCAACATCTAATAAATTTTACACTGCACAACAGATGGGCATTATTAATTCAATTCTTATTTTAAACCAAATACGAGTTTAGTTTCCCCTGAGGAGAAGGCCCATGTTCTTGTACTTGTTTACTGGCCAGCATGCAGATTTCCTTTGGTCAAATTTTCGGGCGCATCTTATCTTTCCTTAAAAGGTCTTATGACTCGTGAATGAATATTTTCCCATGTGCTGTAAGACCTATGCTAATGGAGAATTCACTGGCTTATTGTGCCAGCACAGAGCACAGGTGGGCACATTCATCTGTACCAGGATACTATTTTCCCATGTAGATAATGATACATTTTAATGATCCCTCAATTGTCTGTTATGCAAAGTGCACCATTAAAGAATTCCCGATCTTTGTTCTGGTCCCATTGCAAAATAAATCCAGCCCCGGGTAGCGTGATTATTTTGTCAATGGAAGCCAAGTGAGTCAGTTTCCATGGTTACATTACGTGGAAAATCCCTGGTGCCATCTCCTCCCATCCCCCATAATCCTTAGAGACAAGCACAGTCTTCCTTTGCCCAGCTGTTGCCCAGGCAACCAGGTAGCACTGCGTGCAAATGGAACTCATGTTTCCTTATGCTCTGTGCCTGCTGTCATCCTGCCTTGGGGAAGCAATGAGTCCGTCAATTCAGACTCAATACCACAACCTGGAGGATTGAACACTTGCATAGACATGAAGGGATGCCAAGGGAGATGGAGTTATAGTACTATCTTTCTGACTAGTGATATTGTGTCCAAGCGCAAGACAAATGGCCAGTCTTGTTCAACATCTGTATATGCTGAAACCTACCTTACTAAACCAGGGGGTCTGAAATAGCCCTACAAATGAAAATTAAAATGTCACATACAACTTTAGGTACTTGGTGTACTTTTTTTGTCTTACGTTTAAGAGAGTTGCCAACCTCTCTAGTTTAACAGGAGATACCTATAAAGTACATTTTTCCTGCTTTTTCAGATAAATCAACAGTAGGACCAAATGAGAATAAAATTCACCCAACAGAAAAGACGGTTCACTGAGGTGTAAAGGAAGCTGGTAGCGATTACTTTCACTTCATGCCTACTTTATCTAGTTGAACTTTTGTGTGAATTCACAAGGCTTGGTATTTTGAGCTTTGGTCATTAAAATAATGGAGGTGCTTCTTAGTATTAAGTAGCAATCACATTGAATGTTTGCCTTGCTGTTTTCTTACTAGTGCTTGGCGCACATCTAAAAAGAACAATAGCTGTCTTATCTGACATTTGCTAGGGCTTTTGTGGTTAAATTCTGTTTTACTGTTGCCAGCTAGGATTTGTTACCATCTAGAAATGGTGCCGCCCCTGCTTTTATACCGTAAAGCCTAAAGGATGAGTTTGGGGAAAAGTTATACCTATCTTTAATATTCTTTATCCAAAGTTTTCTTATTTACAGTAGTTTTGCATTAATGTTTAATGACTGTCAATTAGCCTTGTGTGACCAACCTGCTAAAGTCATGAACCCATTTGCTTTAAACCATGCCCAGTTGTTAAGTAATGAAATAGTCTTGTCTTCATGGATTGTGAGGTCGTTTGACATATTTAAATTGATGTAATCAATCAAAACAAGAAAAAAAGTTTCCAAGGAATATCTATACTTTTGTAGTATTACTTAACCATTTACTGTGGCTCAAGGACTCATACCATCAGCAGTGTTTGTGTGACTAATACTAATACAGCTGCTGTGTAATTACCGGTGTCCCCTCTGGGTTGTTTCCTCTGGAGGTAAATTACAATAGGGCCATGCTATAAGCACTACTTTAGATTTTCATCAGAATGGATGGAAACCAACATGTAGTTTTCATCGAAGCTGTGGGCGAGTGTTGAAATAATTCTCATTGTGTACAGAGTGTTGTGTTTAATGGGACAGATAAAGTGACTGCCTCTGGGCCTGTTGCTGAGCAAACTTCCTCAGACAGCATACAGGAAGCCCTGATGGATAATAATGCCAGGGTTAGGACACGATCAACATCAACAACAAACTAAATCTGGCATCACTTTATTAGGAACATCATACTAATACTGAGTATTCCTTACTTTGCCCTCAGAACAGCCTCAGTTCCTTGTGGCATGGATACCACAAGGTGTTGGAAGCATTCCTCTGAGATTCTGGTCCATACTGACAGATTTGCTGCAGATTTGCCAACTGCATGTTCATGCTGTGAATCTCCCATTTAACCACATTCCAAAGATGCTCTGTTGGATTCAGATCTGGTGACTGGGGAGTCCACTGAAGTGCACTAAACTCATTGTCATGTTCATGAAACCAGTTTTACACAACTTTGTGACATGGTGTGTTGTCGTGTTTGAAGTAGCCATTATAAGATGGGTAAATTGTGGTCATAATTGGTGCACGTGTTTAGCAACAAAACTTATTCAATTTTATTTGTATAGCGCTTTTTACAATAGACATTGTCTCAAAGCAGCTTTGCAGAAATATATAAACACGGTATACAAATATTAAAACTGCGAATTTATCCCAGTTGAGCAAGCCGGTGGCGACGGTGGCAAGGAAAAACTCCCTAAGATGTTAAGAGGAAGAAACCTTGAGAGGAACCAGACTCAGAAGGGAACCCATCCTCATCTGGGTAACAACAGATAGTGGGAAAAAGTTCATTATGGTTTTATATGAAGTCTGTTTGGCCTTAGAAGCAGCCGTAGTCCCAGCAATCTGGAATTGGAGTAGATGAGAGCTCCATCCAGAGGTAGGACATCTGAAACAGATCAGGCAGGTCCGGAGAGCAGAAAGGATCTGGATCTCTAGTATCTCCATAAAATCGTATGTGGCTCAACAGAAGGTGAGAGGGAGATAAAAGATTATTAGGACTATGCTTAGCGTAACAGAAAGTCTAGTCAGGGTAGGCTTGAGTAAACAAATACGTTTTAAGCCTACACTTAAACACTGAGACTGTGTCTGAGTCCTGAACAGTAATTGGAAGGCTGTTCCATAACTGTGGGGCTCTATAAGAGAAAGCTCTTCCCCCTTCCCTTAATGCCAACAACATTTTCTAATCTATCAAGGAGAATAGTATGATCTCTAGTATCAAAAGCTACACTAAGGTCAAGTAACACAAGCAGCGAGACACAACCCTGATCAGAGGCCAGTAGTAGGTCGTTTATTACTTTAACTAACGCTGTCTCTGTGCTATGATGAGGTCTAAATCCTGACTGATACATTTCATGGATATTATTCCTATGTAGGTACGAGCATAACTGCCGTGCTACAACCTTTTCTAAGATCTTGGAAATGAAGGGGAGATTTGATATAGGTCTATAGCTGGACAGTTGAGAGGGGTCAAGGTCAGGTTTTTTAATCAGGGGTTTAATAGTTGCTAATTTAAGTGATTTAGGTACATAGCCAGTGCTAAGGGAAGAATTGATTATATTTAATAGCAGTTCAAACGTGTAGGTACAGGATCTAGTATGCAAGTTGATGAATTCTCTGAAGAGATTAATGTAGCTAACATTCTAAACATTGACCTGATATTTATAGGGTTAGTTATAATACTGTCTGGTTTTAATTTAATAGCCTGAATTTCACATCTAATATTTTCATATTTTCCTATATAGGCTGTGGCATTCAAACAATGATTGATTGGTATTAAGAGACCCAATGTGTGTGAAGAAACCATTCCCCACACCTACAGCACTAACCTGAACTGTTGGAACAAGACAGGATAAGTCCATGGATTCATAATGTTTATGCCACATTCTGACCCTACCTTCTGCATGTTACAGCAGAAATCTGCATCAGACCAGGCTACATTTTTCCGGTCTGTGCCCACTATAGCCTCAGATTCCTGTTCTTGGCTGACCGGCTTGAACCCCGATGTTGTCTTTTGCTTTTGTAGCCATCTGCTTCAAAGTTTTATTTGTTGTGCATTCTGAGATGTTTTTTCTGCTCCCCATGATTTTAAATAGTGGTTATTTGAGTTACCATAGCTTTTCTGTCAGCTCCAACCAGTCTGGCCATTCTCCTGTGGCCTCTCTCATCACCAAGGCATCTCCACCTGCAGAGTTGCCGATGACTGGATGTTTTTTGTTTTTCACACCATTCTGTGTAAGCTCCAGAGACTCCAGAGTTTAGTGTATCCCAGGAGATCAGCGGTATCTGAAATACTCAAACCAGCCTTTCTGGCACCAACAACCAGGGTACGGTCAAAGTCCCTGAGATAAAAATTTTTCCCATTCAGATGTTAGATGTGAACATTATCGGAAGCCCTGCATCAGTAAGATTTTATACATTGCCCTGCTGTCACAAAATGGATAATTATATGAAAGTGCAGGTTTATAGATGTTCCTAATAAAGTGGCTGGTGAGTGTAATATATAAGCACACAGTCACTGTGGGATCTGGTCTATAATATTACATTGCTAGTTGTGAGAAGTTTCTTTAATTTTAAGTTTGTCTTTTTTAAATATAGGCTAACAGCAGATTATTAAAGCAGATGATGAAACAACCATGTAGTGTTTTTAATGTTGGCTCCGGTGCTGATGGCCTGAGTTTCCGCGCAGACACTTGCTGATAAGTAGGATTATAGTGGAGCCTATCCTGAGAACTAATGTCATTTCTGGTCTTCGTCAAGGATCTTGTCTGAGATCTGACATGCTGTGCTGTGCTAATGTCTTTGGTGTGTGTTTAGCTTTGTGATTGAATTATATGCTATTCTCTGGTCTAATTTTTACACTGGGGAGGCTAAGAATAGAGACAGAGCTGTTGGTGATATGATCAACAGACAGCCTTTTAATCAGTGGCTGTGAGTTTTTGGGAAATGCTTTTGCTGTGAGGGTTTAAGGGTGGGGAAAATGTATATCATTTAATAGTATCTCAATCTTTTGTGGGAGCACCAGCTTGTGTGTTGCGTCTTGTCTGTGCTCTCATTTGTTTAAGGTTCAAACTAGGACACTTCACATGATCCTTCTTAACCCTTCACCTGGTCAGCTCCAAATCAGGCAATGGCAGCAGTGGTGAATGTTGGGACCTTTTCTAATGATCAGAACAGACCGAAGCTCTAAGGTTCCTCATCACAGTCCAGCACCATGGCAGCTAAACCCTCTTCCCCTACTGTTTTCACCACAGAGATGTGTGTAAACAACACACACCTTCTCACTCTGTGTGCCATCTGTGCTTGCACTCATTAACTGACCTCTGCTGCTGGCATGAGTTACACCCTGAGTTTGTAACAGATCATCTTTTATCAAATCATCCTTTATGGCACTATCAAATAACTTTTCTTATTTCTGTTTACTTCTCAGTATATACAGAATGTCCAAAATAAAAATAAAAAAAGAAACATGGCATATGCCAAACTGCCATTGGTGTTCAAATACACAAAGTAATGGTCCATGAAAAAGGCCATCTGAAAATATGAGATGATATTTTGAGTGATTTTCACAAAATGCTGCCTAAGGTAACTCTGAATTTGATGTAGGATAAAATGCTGCACTGGCTGCAGTGGGGAGGGCAAAGATGAGTCTTTATTCCCGCTTCAGTGGCCATGTTTACCTCACAGCGAGGTTTACACAGCTCAGTGGATACACAGCCCTCTCTGGTGGCCAAACAGCATCCTCTCCAGATAGAGGCATAGGCATGATCATGTTTGGATATCTCAAAAGCATGCTGTTCACTGGAAAAAGAGGATAGATATGGCAGTGTGTTGATCAGGGATTGTTTTTGTTCATTGTTGGTGTGGGTGGTGAAGTGGCACAGTGAAACTACAGCCGAACAATTTCGTTCTTTTATTTAATTGAACATGTTTAAGTGTGTAATGCCAGACACCTGTGATAACAGACACCTCAGAATATGGAATCACTGGGCCTCATTTATCAGTGTTTTAGTAAAGTTGTGTGGAAACGTTGCGTGTAAAAGTTTTCGTGGCTAAACCAAAGTAAAATTTCCTTCCACATAGACCCAAATCTGGGAATGCTGATTTTCTTCCTGCTCATATGAGTATGTTGATACATGCTATAAATTACCCAATGCATTCACAGCACAGTTGATTTACATTTAGTGACGCCAACAAAACTCCATAAAAGGCAAAGCACACACAGAGCAGAAAAATAAGAAAAATGATGACTGAACGATGGAAGAGCTCCACCTAAGGGCAGAGGAGGGTGTTAAACCTTCCAGTATTGCAGCTCAGCCACAGCAGCGCATCAGCTACCATTAGGCATGCTGCAACTCTTCTACTTTTTATATGGCATATGTTCATTTATTGGTTTCTTTTGAATTTCTTTCTTCCAAGTCATTAATGAGTCACAAGGCATTCATAAAATGAGTGTGTAATTAAAACAACAAAGCAATTTAAACTTTCCAATGCAATATGTATAGAAAATTTTATTAACCCATGCCAATTATTTGATCAGAAGCCTAATGATTGAGCTTCACATTAGTTACTCTCCTTATATGTGTATTTACACAAACTCAGGAGCTCTTGTAGGATACGAACGCTATGAAAGAACAGCATTTTTATGAATACCACATATTTTGTGCAAATGCGCCTGTGCACGTTTGTATCCAGTTTGATAAATGAGGCTTAATCTATAAATGAAATATTAATACATGAAACATGATTCACAACTGTATTTTTTGTTTTGTCAATCTGCAAAATTTGTTCACAAATAATTTGGATGCACACATTATTCTAATTAAATGCCAAAAAGATCTGTAAGTAAGCCTGTTGCTTATATTTGGTCCTGTGAATGAATACAAGCTATTACACAATACCATTCCTGCATAGCCTGGCCTTGGACAGTACATGCATTTACTCACATTATGCTGTTGCAGTCCTATAGATGCACTTCTTTTTTCACTGGCATATACTGTGTAGTACAATTAACATCTGTAGTGGATATAAATATGGTAAAGAGATATAAAGAGTTGTGTTGTGGTAAATTTTGTTAGGAAATCTTTTGTCTCATTTCAGTATTCATAATGGTACATCCCACCCCTTGGCCATGGGGTCTCTTTTAGCTCAGTCTGCACAATGAAAACAGATATACTGTATGTAGGCCAACAGCAGCGAGGCTCTCCTTCAAGGAATGCCTTTATTTGTGTCCCACTTGTGCTGTATTTATAAATGTGAGCATGGCTGCTCTTTAAAAGACTCATGCTGCTGCTGCAATGCAGGGATGAATAATACACATAGTTAAACACTGGTGGAGCATCCCTGTGCTTTTACATCTCCCACACACTAGGAGCATGATATTTACGCTCAAACTCACTGGAGGAAGGAGAGTGAGCAAATGGTTAGACTGAAGGAATTCAGATAGGTAGAGATGTTCTTCATGTTTAGGAAATATGCACTGATCTTTGCATGATCTTGACTTTACATGATCATTTGCTATAGTGTGCCTCCGGTCTCAATAGAGAAGTCTGGAAGTCATGTTCCTTAAGTTATTCACCGGAAAGAAACGCAGCAGTGCTGACTCAGAAAAAAACTCTCTGCAGTGCCAGGCTCTTATCAGTGAAGCAGAACTGTGGGACACAGAACTTCTGCAAAGCAGAGATGAGTACCTTGGCTCCATGCAAGCCTCAATCAATAAAGAGATAAAGGACATTTAATTTTCCTCTGCTGTATAAAACGTGTAATCAATTTACATGAAAAGAGAGCTCTGTACATGAGAGATTTGTAGCTTGCAGCTTAATGGGTTTGTGTGTGTGAGGATGGAGTGTAACATAATATTATCTATATCTCAGATTTGAGCAGGAAGTGGGCATGGCCAAAAACAATTAATTATTATTTTTTTTTAAAATGTGAATCCTATCACTATTCATCATGTCTCTCATAAGAATGATGTCTTTCCCAAAGCAGGAAACTGTTGTTTATAATTCACAACAATAGCCACCTAATAATATATATATTTTTAAATCAGATTTACTTTCATTTTTGGGTTTGTTACGTTCCATAAAGACCAGAAACATTTGCTGGACATGCTGTCAGATGTACTATGAAGCTGGGACACAGTGGTGCTGCTAGTCAAACTGGTTTCCTACAAGCAGCAGTTCCTTATAATGCTTGTATGATTTTTCAAGGTGTATGGTAATGTGGTTTGATTTTGGCACTCAGTCAAGCAGTGTTTAGGTCAGGCTACTGGAACAAACCACTGAGGAAAGAGAATACGAAAAAACCCAAACAATGTACCTCTTTTTTTTTTTTATCCGTATCAGTTTAAAACACATTATCTGTTCATTCAGAGTAATGTACAGTATTTGTACTCTGTTACATTCTTGTGTGTGTTCTGTGAGGATACCGTACATCTACACTGCAGATCTAAAGGTTTAACATGATAGGCATTGTGAGCACTGGGCTGTCATGTTGTATGGTAGCTACAGTACATTAGTACAGTAAGCTGCTCTCCTTAGTCTTTCATCTTCTAATCTCCTCGATGAGCAATGCTTTGTGTGTTTTCTCCTTTAAGTGAACCACATGCAGAGAGTGCTTCAGGGAGAATCAAAGCACAGAGGCTACAGTATTTTTAGGGTCCCAACTGAGGTTGTATACGTCTGGTACCCTTGCAGGTGCTACAGCATACCTATTATAAAAATGGTGCCTTGACCTAAATCACTCACTGCTGTATTAAGTTGGTTCTATTGCCTTCAGGAACAACTCTCTCTTTCTCTCTTGCACAGGGGCTTGCTCGGGCCTGGGGTCACCTCTCCGTGATGCCCTGCTCCTCCCAGTGCCATTATCAGTTTGTTTTGGCCTGCTGCCTTCTTTTAAATGGTTCAGACTTACAGTAAATATTGTGCACATTGTTAAATAGTTGTAAACATTGAATATTTATTTGCTGTTTAAAATGTTCTGTGGAGCTGAGAAAGGCATTTAAACAGGACACACGATTCCCTGGGTGTCAACACCTCACACACAGTGTCACACTTTTGGCAGCAGAAATAGAGGCCCGAGGCCACCTAGTGTAAGGACGAGCGTTACGGGAGCATCTGTGCAGGTTTCAGCCCATCCGCTGCGCTGTCCCCCAGCATTCTTCACTTGACCTGAAATCAGCCGTGTTTTATATAAAGCCCGTGGAAGACAAATTGTCCAGGTTCTTGTGCTGGGACAGCATTGAAGGAGGTGGCTTACGTAAGCCGAGTTCCTGGTCTATTCTGCCTGGACACCATGTGACACTGTGTAGTGACAGTGCTTCTCTGAACGAGGGTCTTTGTGTTTCCTAGTTTACACTTACACAGAGATGTCTTTTGCAATCACCGATCATTGCATTATTTCTGTTTCCATGACATATTTGCATAAACAGTTAGCAGGGCGCTCTTTCACTGTGACAGCTATAGAATCAACTGTCTGGGAAGCACACTTTCTATACTATAGTGTTCACCCTTCAGCTCTGAGTTTTCGTCTACAAGTATTCTCCTGCTGACGTTTATCTAGGCTGAAGGTCAGCAGGTCACGTTATTGTGAAATGGGAGCAGAATTGTGCTATAAGGCATGTACAGCTCAGACCAAATGGCGCACTGCCTGCAGGAGGCTACATGTGTATGTAAAAGCATCTACCACTATGTGACATGTCTGAGGGTTACTAGGTGAATAATTACAAATGTTAAAGTGTTATCTTTTTCCTCAGAAAGCGATTAGTAGGCATACGGTAAAGAATGACCTAAAGTTAGTTTATGCGCTCACTGAGCACATAATTAGGAACACTGTACTAATACTGGGTAGGACCTTCCTTTGCTCTCAAAACAGCCCCAATTCTTCATATCATGTATTCCACAAGATGTTGGAAAAATTCCTTTGAGATTCTGGTCCATGTTGACATTCCTGCAGATTTTCAGGTGCACTTTCATGCTGTGAATCTCCTGTTCTACAACATCCCTAAGGTGTTCTATTAGTCATAGATTAGGTGTACAGGTGTTCCTAATATAGTGCTCAGTGAGTGTATATCAGCCAAAAAAGACTTGCAAAACATGTCAAAGCTAAATGCTAAACCAGTGAAGAAAAAAATATATAAACACAGTGCAGTGAAAAAGTATTTGATTTCTTCTGTTTTTATGTATATCTCATGCTAAATTGTTTCGGAAATTAAAACAAAATCTAGGGTAAAACAAAGGCAATCTGAATAAACACAAAATACAGTTTTTAAATGATAATGTTATTTATTAAGACAAAAAGTTATCCAGTATCAACTGGGTCTGTGTGAAAATGTATTTGTTACTAATTCCCCAAATCTATGAAACAGCATTCATAATGGGGTTCAGCTGGACTAGACGCAACCAGGCCTGATTACTGCAAACCCTGTTCAATCAGATCAACACTTAAATAGAACTTTTTCAATAGCATGTTGGTTAAAAGGTCTTACCCAGTAACACACTATGCCAAATATGAAAGAAATTCCAGAAATGATGAGGAAGAAGGTCATTGAAATACTTCAGTCTGATAAGGGTTACAAAGCTATTTCAAAGGCTCTGGGACTCTAAAGAACCACAGTCTTAACCACCATTATCTCTAGGGCTGTGATGGTGGCAGCTTTTCACCACTGCAGTGGTTAATGAGCAAACCACCATGGTGAGTGGTGAAATTTATATCACGCTATAATATAATAATAGGGTGTATATATATATCATTTTATAGACATAAATTAAATAATAACGTAAATATAAAAACAATTCAATAAAGCTTTATTGTTGCACTTCCATCAGTGAAACAACTGAATACAGCCGTGTTGTCTTGTTGCAATGAGAAACAGCCTGAGGGCGCTGTGAGATACTGTATTGTGATTGACCCGCAAGGGGAGAGGACAAGAAGTGGATAAGAAAGAGATGGAGTGAAACACAGTCGCAAGTTTCTCTGATGAATACTTTATTTCTTTTACAAGTGTAGTATACCATAAACCTATAAAACTTTGAAAGAAATACCAGTAGCATGGTAACCTAAATAATCTGATAAAAATCAAAATATTAAATAAAATAAAAAATGCTGCTGAGTGACATGCCTGGAGATGGCTCCTGAGAGTGTTGTTTTAACACACATTCTTTCCCCACAAAGCTGACATATGGCTTTATCCAAATTTATTGGTTCACCTCTCTCCTTAGGCAAGAATCCAAAATGTTCCCAGATCTACGATGTAATATTTGGTTTCCCAACAAGATCCATCGCAGCGGCAGAACCCGAAGTGAAATAGCAGAATTCGACTGACTGGATTTTGCGGCGCTCAAACACACCTGCGCCAAACTAACAGACAACACCATATAAGGCGTTTGATTATGATTATGTAATTTGTGTATTAATATAAAATCTCCCGCTATATGATAGGCTATAAATAAAAATGAATATTGCAACTGTTATTACTACACTTGTATACAAAACAGTGTACTTTGTACTTGTCATAGTGCCCACTCAAGCAGAAACATTAACGTGGCATGTGATATGACACTACCGCAGGTGGCACTCCACCACCATGGTGGCAAACTACCACCATGGTGGTGCGGTTGTCATGGCCACCATCACAGCCCTAATTATCTCCAAATGGAAAATCTTGCAACTGGATTCTGCAGCAAGACAAGGATCCAAAGCATAGGAGTAAGTCCTAGTCCTAGAAGTAAGTGAAAGACTGAGCTCCAGTTATTGAAAGCGTTTTCTTGCAGTTATTGCTGCTAAAGGTGGCACAGCCAGAATTTAAGTTTAAGGGGGCAATTAGATTATCACATGGGTAATAGGTGTTACATAACTTTTTTTTTGCTTCGATAAAAAATGAATAAATTAAAACTATTGTGTGTTTACTCAGGTTGCCTTTATTTTATGTTGTATTTCGTTTGAAGATCTAAAACTATTTAGTATGAGATATACAGTTGCAATCAAAATTATTCAACCCCATTGCAAATCAGGTTTATTGTCAAAACTTACAGACTTTCAGCTGTTTGCAAATGAACAAATCAAACAAAAGCAATTGAAATTATTCAACACAACAAATGCTTCAAGTGGGTTTCCCAAATTCAACTAAATTATTCAACTCAACTGAATAGAGTCCCTCACAACAGCACAAGTATGCAAAACGGGTGTTGTCTCAAGCACACCTGATGCAACTAATCAAGGGCTTCATTAGTTGCACAGGTGTGCTTGAGCTGGAACACATGAAATACCGGAACTGGCTAGGGGTTTGTTGAGTGTACACGACATGGATGGAGCAGAAAAAGGAAGCTATCAACAGCTGCAACCAGATTTCTGAGAAGGCAGGTTGTGAAAAACCCTCGAGTGACTGCAAAAGACCTGCAGCAAGACTTGGTGGCAACAGGCACTGAGGTTTCAGTGAGCACAGTATGGTGCGTACTAAATAAATGCAGAAGGTTTCCATGCCAGAGCTCTAAGGCGTACACCACTACTGATCTAAAAGCACAAGAACTTTTGGAACTTTTCGGCACAATGGATCAGCGATATGTCAGGAGAAAGAAGAATGAAGACGGAACACTCTGTCCACAGTCAAGCATGGTGGAGGCTCGGTGATGCTCTGGGGCTGCTTTTCATCCGCTGGCACTGGAAACCTGCAGCGTGTGGAGGGTAAGATGGATTCATTGAAGTATCAGGATATCCTCAGAGAAAACGTCATACCGTCTGTGAGGAAGCTGAAGCTTGGGAATCATTGGCTCTTCCAACAGGACAATGATCCCAAGCATACCTCAAATTCCACCAAGGCTTGGTTGCATAAAGTCGTCCTGGACTATTCTACAGGGCCATTACAGTTACCTGACTTGAACCCCATAGAAAATCTGTGGTGGGATTTGAAGAAGGCGGTTTCAGCACACAAACCCAAGAATATTACTGAACTGCAGGCCATTGCTCATGAGGAATGGGCTAAGATTCCTCAGGAACGCTGCCAGAAGCTGGTGTCTGGCTTTGCATCTTGTTTGCAGCAGGTCATAACAGTAAAATGATGCTCTACTAAGTAGTAAAGATGCTTGTCATGAAGGTGGTGAATAATTTTGAGACTGGAGAAATCATTATAAGTTGCATATTCAGTTGAATTTGGGGAAACCACTTGAAGCGTTCGTCGTGTTTAACTATTTCAATTGCTTGTGTTTGATTTGTTCATTACAATCAGCTGAAAGTCTGTAATTTTGACAGTAAACCTGATTTGCAATGGGGGTTGAATAATTTTGAATCCAACTGTACACAAAAACAGAAGAAATCAAATACTTTTTCACAGCACTGTAGCTTTGCTCATTCGACCATGTCATATGTGCCTTTGCTGTTTACATTTTATCATTTTTTTATTAATTCCAAGGCTCAGTAGTTCATAAATAATTGAGAGTTGGTTACGGGATCAATGCTAATGCCACTGAAAGGGCACCACAACATTAACCTTACCTCCAGAGCTAATGGTTGTTTATGAATCTGCACCTTTTAACTTAATTGAATCAGTCCGCGGTTGTTTTAACCCTTACATTTAAGTTGTAAATTGATTGTCCTGACTGATGTATACTTAGGAATTTACTTTTCTGGTAAAAGCTCAAAGGCTGAATGATGGTAAATGATTGCACCTCAAATTTACATGTTAATTCCAAGTTACATAAATTAAATGTTCTGTATCAGACATCATGTATATTTTGTGTATTTTTTTGTTATTTATTTATTGTTACTATTTTTTATCATGTACTTTGTTCTGTCCTTTTAAGCACTAATTGTAACCACGACAAATTCTTCATAGCCAGTGCTTTTGGAAAGTATTCAGTCTTTGCCTATTTTACTGTGTTATAGAGTTAATTTAAAATTGATTACATTTACTTTTTTGCCATCAGTCTACACACAGTACCCCATAATGAGAATGCAAAAATAAGTTGTTAAACTGCTCCTTAGGCAGCAATTACAGCTTTGCAACTTCTTAGATAAGTCTCTGCAGGCTATGCACACCAGGATTTTGGTAATTTCTCCCATTCTTCCTGTCAGATCCTCTCAAGCTCAATCAGATTGCATGGGGAGTGCCTGTGAACTGCCATATTCAGTTCTCTCCACCAGAAGTCTGGTCTTTGGCTTTTGGGACTTGCCACTCCACTGTTGTCTTGGCTGTATGCTACGGGTTGTTGTCATGCTGAAAGGTGAACCTTTGCCCTAGTCTGATGTCATGTGCACACTGGAGCTTTCTTCGAGAACATCAAGGAAATGGAGATATCAAGATATTTCAGTTGTTTATTTTTAATTAAATTTATAAACAATTCTAAAAGCGTTTTCATTTCGTCATTATGATTGTAGATTAATGGGAAAAAGTATATTTAATGCCTTTTATATTAACTTTATAACACAGTAAAACATGCAAAAACTGAAGGGATCTGAATACTTTCCAAAGTCACTGTATGTAAGGGAACTTGGCCAATAAGTCTGATTTTGTGTATTGGTTTTCTCTCCATAGCCCTATAGAGTCCTGTCAGAATTTCTATAAAGACTTCACGTTACAGATTGACATGGCCTTCAACGTGTTCTTCTTGCTCTACTTTGGTCTGCGTGTAAGTACTTTTAGACGTAAAGATCATTTTACAGTCCATTTGGAATCCAGTAATTGCTTCATCTTACACATTACATTCAAATTTTCTCTAATATTTGTGTGATGTCCCCTCTGTCTCACTTTTTGTCTCCAGTTTATTGCAGCAAATGATAAGCTGTGGTTCTGGCTGGAGGTGAACTCTGTGGTGGATTTCTTTACTGTGCCCCCAGTGTTTGTGTCCGTGTATCTTAACAGGAGCTGGCTGGGTAAGTCTCTACTCTCACACACACACCCCCCCCCCCTCTATCCTGTTCTCCCCCCTCCAGCATTAAAGACAACAGTCAGTGCTCATCCAAGGTGACAGAGCCTCTACCAGTACTGCAAAGACAGAAAGACCAGACTGGAAGAAGACAAGAAGGAGTGATGATGGTGATGAGGAGGCCAAAGCAAATGTTAGGGCAGCTTGTCTTATTAAAATGAAGCCTAGACACCTGGGTACCAGAGTTGATGTCACGTTCTGTATCCTGAATGGCTGAGAATAGCTCAGAAATGCCACCTAATGGACAGGTGCGTGAGTCTAGTGATGACAGCACAAACATACAGGTTGAAGAGAGACTCGCAGAAAGGAAAAGGAGATACTGGGCTGGGTTTAACTGCTATGGGTCAGTTCTGAAAGGAAAGGGGAAGTACTAAGATGCAGTCTTCTGTTTGAATGGATCAGTCAGAATGGCTCCACACTTATTTGCTTCCCTGATGGTAATGATTTTTTTGTATTCTGTTTAGAAGCTAAGAGTGACCTGTTGGTCAGGCAAAAGTGCAATATCACTAAACTGGAGGAAATTCACTTGTTTATTTGTGTGTAGCTGTGAGTAACTGTCTTTTGGCGGGGGAAGAAGAAGAGCACTAACTCTGTCACTCAAAAGCACTGCAGTGTACACAAGAAATAAAATAAAAAAGCAGATCCACTCCTACACATGCAGACAACCACATTACATTCATTCTGTGTCTCATCAGCTAGCAAGAGCAACACTACAGACCTAACTATATAGTAACTAACTCTAAAGTAAATGTATAAACACTTGCTCAAACTGCTATGTGCTGTTTTATTCATATCGCCTTGAAAAATTGCAAGCTTAAAGTTGAGGCAATAATTTGTCATGTTACTCTTCTCCCTAAAGACTGTGAAGGTGTAAAACCATCACGCTAGATAAATCCCTCTGATACCCATTTGCGAGAGCCGAGAATCAAAGGCTCAGAGATGATGAAATAAGCTGAAATAGCCAATGCAGCGTACTCGCATCATAAACCAAATTATAATCAGCCTAGAAAGTGTTCTCTTCATAAGAGTAATTCATCCTCGTTCTTCTGAAAACACACAGCGCAAAAGTCTAATCCTCTCTAGTCTACATGTTCTAATAAAGAGAAATAACCAAACACTGCGTAAACCTATTAATCAAAAAGCGCTGAATGCAGAATTCTTTCTAAAACATATGATGTGCAAGTCCAGTTGCTGTTAAGACAATAAAAAGACAAATAAAATGTCAACATATGAAAAGGAGAGAAGTTGACAATTAAAAGCTATATTAAAATAAGTGTCCAGCTAAGTGACAAATTGTTCTCATTATTTAATAGTGTATGTAGGAGAATTCTTTTTATATATTTGTTTTTAATATTAAATGGTGCTTATACAACAGTTAGTTCCTGTTCACTAATTTGATTGGACAAGCAGCGGTCCAAGAGTGCTGATATTTAGTAAAATTGCTCTGGTACATTTCACTGTTTGCATGACTCATTTTGTTTGTGTTCACTACATTCAGTTTCAGTTCTAGTAAAAATGTGTTACATTGAAATGGTTACAACACTATGGGCTATCAGTCAGTATGTGTGTTGTTACACACAGCGCTCTGTCCTGCTGTGGCTTCATTAGGAACTATTCTCGTTTGATAGAGCAAAAATAAAATAGTTGGCCATATTTTTCTGAAATGTCAGTTACTCTATATTAATTTCTTGTTTATAGACCTGTTGTATAATATCACGCAATAAACTCAATAAAAATCACACCAGAAATCTCGCAATAGTGCTGTTGTGCTAAATATCAGTATTGCTTAAATATTGTGCGATGTGGGATGGCATGGTGGCACAGGGGATAATGTTGACCCCTCCCACCTCCAAGGTTCCTGGTTAGATCCTGAGCTCTGGTTACTATCTGTGTGGAATCCATGTGGGTTTCCTCTGGGTTCATCCCAACTCCCAAAAAACATGCTGTTAGGTTAATTGGTGAAAAAATAAATAAATAAATAAATAAATTGCCCCAATGTATTAATGTGTGTTTGTGGTGCCCTGATATAGACTGTGAAGTGTGGTTTTGAAGAAGAACATCAAGCATCACTTCCTAAAAGAGTTGTAAATTGAGAAGGACTGTGTGGATCTGTTTAAATGGTGAAACCTATGTCTCTTGCTTTGTCCAGCTAATTACTGTATTGTCTACCCACTTACAAAAATGCTCTCTCAGTCTGACTTGTTGTGGGCCACACTTAATTTGTGGGGGGTGGGGGGGGGGGCAGTAATTACATTTACTCACAGGTGGATATCTGGTCCATATACATACCAGGCTGGGATACAGCCTCTTAAATGTACTCACAGTGTGTAAAGCAAATTACTATATGTAACTATTATTTCATTTTAGCACTAAAACAGGTTTAAATGCATTTAGCATGTTTATAACTTCAATCAGGGTGTTTCCTCAGTTCCCTGTGTATTTGAAGGTTACTTGCTGTGCAACACTGCCACCTGGAGGTTAGATGCAGTGCTGTTAATCCAGTCTGTGTTGTCTCTCAGCAATGCTGCTATGCTGTTGGTATAAATCTTTCTGTGCTCTACTCCTGGTGCATTCTGGTAGCTGTTGGCCTGCTGGGAGTAATCCAGGCGGCACAGACGCCATTATCAGCCCCTTGTTGTGAATGCTCATCTCATTCTGATTGAGAAATAGAGTTCTGTGGGGGTGGTGCATATGACATGTTCTCAGTGTGTGAGCGTCCAGATGTGAATGAAACACAGTGTGTGCCCAGATTCTCAATGAATGTAGTTTTTGCACATGTTTCCTAAGCCTGACCCAGCAAACTGCATTGGCTTTGTGTCCTTTGATAGTAAAGATTTACTGGCCATTTGAACGTTTTTCATCCATACCTCAGTAAATCAAATCAACAAATTGGACAATAAATAATGTCTTTTGATAAAATGATTTTTTAATAAATATATGTTCTGTGAGTGGAAGGTTCAGCAATAAAAAGGTTCTATGGTTCGAATAAACAACCAAAATATTATTGTACACATTTAAATAATTCATATTTTCCTCCATCTTCAGTAACTGCTTTATCTTGTTGGATTGTGCTCTTAAATCTGTGCTTAGGGTTTGAGTCTGAAAGATTTATTTTACAGTTAGAGGGGTTCCTGGCTGCAAAACGTTTGTGGACACCTGGTTCTAGTTTTCTGCCAGCTGAATGGCAGTATCTCAGCTTAGAAGTACCTTGTAGGTAGACTGGATATTTGCCATTCTGAAGAGGCAGAGCTTTTGTGGATATGATGTTCTGGAGGGGTAGGATTAGGGGAGAAATCAGAATTAAGGTCTCCAGTAAGATTCTACTATTGCTAATCCTAGGTGCATGCTGTAGAGCACCATAGTCTGAAAAGTCATGACTACTGCATGAAGTCCCAGGATTTCCTTCTACAACTCCAGTGTTACTAAAGTACCTGCCACTTCAGTGAAGCTTAAAAATTGTATGTAATGAGATATTTGTAGTGTCTGGTTATAAATCTTTCAAAGCTATGAAGCCTAGTGTGTATGATGCAGTGTGAGGAGTGTATGTGAGAAAGAGACTGAAAGAATGTGAGTGTCTCGGAATGACGATGAGCATTGGTGTCATGTAATCAGCCTTGTAATTCATCTATTACATCCATCCATCCAGCCATCCATTTCCGCTTATCCTAGACAGGGTTGCAGGGGAGCCTGGAGCCTATCCCAGGGGACTCTGGGTACAAAGCACGGTCACCCTTGATGGGGTGCCAACCCATCGCAGGGCACACTCACACACCCATTCTTACACTACAGAAAATGTAGAGATGCGAATCAGTCTACTACGCATGTCTTTGGACTAGGGGAGGCAACCGGAGTACCAGAAGGAATCCCCTAAAGCACAGGGAGAACATGGAAGCTCCTGACACGCAGGGCAGAGGCAGGAAACAAACCCCCAACCCTGGAGGTGTGAGGCAAATGTGCTAACCGCTAAGCCACCGTGCTCCCCACAACTATTATGTTGTTTCTTAATCGGCACCCTGCTGTATACCTATCTTCTCTCTTTCACCTTCACTTGATATAATGGAAATAATAAGTGTGTGGCATTTAGTATTCAGAACACGTGAATGCAATGTGTTACAAACAGTATTACAAACAGGTCATTTCTCTGTGCAGCCAGGACAGTATTACTTAAAGATGATTTTTTACTATTTCTTTCTTATCTAATGTATTGATTCTATGCAGTTTTCTATGTTTAAAAAAGTCATTCTGTTTACTGTATGAGTGCAGCATTCAGTCCACTTCAGTATTCTGTACACTTGACCTCTCCCTGCTTAATAAAACTGTACAATAATAAATTAAACTTGGCAGACTTGTAGTAGATACATCCTGGAGTTAGAGTTATTGATTCCTTTTATCATTAGAACTGTTTATGAAACCACACACGCCATGATCTACCTTAAAATCTCGGTAGATAGTGACAGACTCCCTACATTACATGAAAATCGCAGTTGGAGAAGTGTTGGAGATGGCTAATGCCATGGGGTGTGAATTCTTTTTTCTTTGGCTAATTAAGCATTCACACCAGGCAGCATACATAAGTTCATTCTGCCATGACTTCAAATGTGATATAATGTTAGTGTCCTCACTGGCTTTTTCTTTGTGTCCGGAGTTTAATAATTCTAGCTGGCCTAGAAATATAAAACTGGCAAACTGAAGTAGGAGCCATCATGGCAACACCTAGTGGCATTTCAGGAAACCCTTTTACACTTACAATGAACATTATTATATAAGTGTAAGACTCTGCATACTCACGAGTTGTGCATTTTTTGCTATTATTAGGGTTGTGCTAATAATCACATTCATTGTTTTGATTCTCAGTCACCTTAAATGATCTGAGCTGAAAATAGCATCTCATCAACACCCGTGCTCTCATTAACGTATGAAAGAATGATGTCATTTCTATACATTTACAGCTTGTTTCGACACATACTATGTACTTACTGTATGTGTATGGAACACGTACATGCATGGAACACGTACATGCATACACACACACACACACACACAACCCACACCTGCAAAATGTAAATGGATGTAACACATAATTGCACTAAATGCGATATTCAGTATTACTTTACAAATTTCACCATACACTAACTTGAGTTAACCAGTCATTCTTCCCTTTTTTCTTTTCTCTTCTTTTCGAGCACCCGACTTATGTGACATTTTAATACAATTGTATAAATGTAAAAACCTATCTAATAGCCAGAGACCCTCTACGTAAGAGAAAATGTAATTTGCCGCAAAGGTTTCTGTGGGTTTAGAAGCTCTTACTGGAAAACCATGACAGACCAAACCATTTTACAAAATTGGAAATATTAACTTACTGGATGAGTCATTAACATTACTGAAAAATGACACCGTGAATATTTTGCACATAATTTTGTTAGTTTTTGTGAAAATGAAGAAAAAAAATTACAGCCAATGTGTTGTTAAATGTTCACACACATTTTGTATACCCCTCCATTTTTACCCAGTGTATTTATCTACCACTCAGTGTGTTTATGTATTGAGTGCATGAAATATACAAACCATATTCAATTAATATAAAACATAATTAGTGCCTACTTGGTTTGGAGCTCATCACTGTGAGGGAGAGTGATGCAAACATGTTAATAGCAAGTTAAACCAATTTTAAACCCATGTGATGTATATTGACTTTAAACATCTGCATTAAAGTGAACAAGAGCTTTGAAAAAGCTGTTTGATACTTGTATTTCATTGCATCTCAATTCTATATGTCTTGTTTTCCAGGTCTGAGATTTCTAAGAGCCTTGAGACTGATACAGTTCTCAGAAATTTTACAGTTTTTGAATATCTTAAAAACAAGGTAAGGCCGTCATTTTCCTTTGTTGCTAAGAAATGTGATGGTAAGACTTTAAAGGTACAATAAGTAGCAAACTGTTTTTCTTCTATGTTACACATTACTTCCTACTTCTGACTCATCACATGTCTGGTCACAAAGCTTGGCAAAATATTCTGATCCTGAATCACGATCATCACCCTGACTACTCTAAATGTTTACCTCAGTACTCCACAGTACATGTTCTCTTCTTATTACTGTATAGCTGTCTGTACCTACATCATTCAGTAGTTTCTTATCCTAACATTCATGTCATCTTACTGTACCTTTAAACTATACCGAGCTCACTTTCCTGATTTCCTGTGTTCATTCTCCCATGCCAAGGAGCTCGTTGCTCATCCCTAGTCCACCTCTCAGAAAGCACTGTATACTTACTACTTCATCCCAGAAGTCAGGTTTATAGCTTAGCGGAGCATGTTCTTTTTTTTAACTCCACACTGTATCTCCTCTTAGCATGCTGTAGGTAAGAAAGCAGGAAGAGTGGTGAGTGTGAACCCTGAAGCTGAGCTGAGGCTCTTTAAAAACAGGCTTTTCATTGATTTCTTCCACAACAGAGCAGGCATGAGAGATATGTTTCCTCGGCTGATATGTTACAGGAGAGGGAAAAATAACTTGAACTCAGTTGTCAGAAGACTGGTAGAAGGTTATTTAAGTTGCCTAATATAAAAATGCCCCCGCCCCTCCCCCTCTTAAAGTCCAGTGGGTACATTTGGCAAAGTAAGTCTCTGCCCTTATGTTACTGAAATGTCTAAGACTGCGACTCTCCCAGTAGAAGCAAAACGGCTAGATGTTATTTATGTTATATGAGTGTACTAACAGCAGAAAAGCTTCAGCAAAACCTGAGATTCGCTATAGACGGGGATCACGTTATATAACTGACATGTTCTTTTGTGATAACCTGTGTATTTGCTCCCAGCAAGAGGTGACGTGGCAGCGTCCATGTCCAGCCTCATCATGTGTGTGTTGGGCTCAGTAGATGACTGACTTATCTGTACGGCAGTGCGATGTGTTTCACTTTGAGAGGTGTGATGTAACTCTCGTCTCTCACAGTAATTCCATCAAGCTGGTGAACCTGTGTTCCATCTTCATAAGCACATGGCTCACAGCTGCAGGATTCATTCATCTGGTGAGTGAGAAAACACACACAGAGTACCCCCCCTCAGCCCCTTCAAAGGAGTAAGCGTACAGGTGTAGGTCAAAATAAATAGAATATTAAAGAGGAACAAACATCTGATCCCATTAATAATTATTCTGAATTTGTAGGAGGGTTTTTTTTTCCTAGCAGTGACACTAAAAATTCAGTTTTTCTTTTTATTCCCTTATCAGGATATGCCAGGGGACATCTGTGCCACTAGATGGCAGCAGAAACTCTGCACTACAGTAAAGCCACCTGTTTGGTTCCTCTCTCAGTTGAAGCACATAAAACCCTTCTTGGGTGCCCCACATTCAGTGGTGGCTATAATATGAGGAAACAGTAGATGGCTGTAAAGGATCAGGCTTGGAGCTGAAACTGAAGGCCTTGGTTTGTCTCAGTAACGCTATTCGTGCTCTTCTCCCACAGGTGGAAAACTCAGGGGATCCTTGGGAAAACTTCCAAAATTCTCAACCACTTTCATATTGGGAATGTGTGTACTTACTCATGGTTACGATGTCCACGGTGGGATACGGGGATGTCTGTGCGAAAACCACCCTGGGCCGACTTTTCATGGTCTTCTTCATTCTTGGCGGTTTGGTAAAATAACTTTCATCTGCACTTTGTCTGAGCCCCTTCATGCACCACATCATCTTCCACTTCATGTAGACAGAGACAAATGTTTTCAATTCAAAGCCCATAACTGTCACCAACCTACAGTCCTCATAAAACACACATCACCTTGTATATTCCCAGTGTCTTTATAACACGGACTGAACTTCTCTCCTCCTGTTCTCCCACCATAACACATGTAGACCTGACATGTATGCTAAAGTGTTTTCTGATCATTCATTCTGAGATGTAACCAATGTCTGATTAAGGATATTATGCATTTTATGAATGTTTTGTAAAACATGTTAAGTTTTCTGACCAAATCTGATGATACTGTAGCTATTTTCTTAAAGCAGTTGCGGTTTCAGGCCCCCACCCTTCTGTGTCTCTCCCCAAATTCCAACAAACACAGTGGCAGGAAGATGACCAATAGTCCTATCTGAACCCTACCACAGCACCTGCAGCCCCCCATACTACAGGCTATGCAGTACACACCACACACTACAACTAGTCTATTTATAAAGTTTACACAGCATAGTACAAATACAGACCAGGCTGGATGTATGTAGGACCCATGGGACCCAACAAGGAAGTCAGGCGCACAACACCACCTTCTACACGGTACAGCACAGTAAACAACAGAAAAATCTGTGTGTGTGTGTGTCTGTGTAGTCAAGTTTTTATAAAGGAGACACACACACAGCTCTAGACCAAAGTATACAGATTACAAAACATGGCACTTTATTATAGTCAAACATGCATAACTACATACAAGCTACAATACAGCCTGAATATTTATAGTCCAACACTCATAGCTTAAAATGGACAACACAGAGCAAATGGTTACATCTGAACATCTGTTTGTTGATTTGTATTTTCTAAAAATTATCATTTAAACGTGGTTTTTTAATTTTGTTTTGGTTTTAGGTTTCTTTGAAATTTTCAGTCACTGTAGACTTTAGATCAGGTCATATTCAAGGTAAATCCGGGCATCACTTGGATATTAATGCTTAAGTGTAGGAAGGTTTTTACTTTTATATGATCATCCTGTAAGCATTGACAAACATGGAAACTAAAGGTGTATTCTCCATCATCCTATTTTGCTTTCGTTCTTGTTGTAGCAGACAACATGGTTTTTATCATTTTATGTTTATCTCAGGTAATTAGACTGGTTAGTTTTCATTAATCATCTGTGTTGCAGTGAGACAGATACAAGTTCCAGACTACAACACAAAATCAGTGCTGATAACTACAGAGTCAGAGAGCAGGAACAGATTAGCCATAGGGCAGAGCAGATCACATGCAAACTGTAATCAGACACAGAGCAGATCGGACGATCTCCATATCACACTGTAGATGAAGCTCCAGCTGTCATGGAGTCACCGTAGTGATGTGTCCTTCCTTTGTTTTGAAGAGGCCTGGAAGTTATCATAGCTCTGTTCCCTGCCTTCTGTCAGCAGCACGATTAATGACTTCAGTATGACGTGCTGTAAAGCATCAGCTCCTGACCCAGCAGATGTCATGATTCATTTGGACCCTGGAGAGAGCAGCAGTGCAGAGTGGAGTTTAGTGGAAGGCCTCAGACAGGAGAGCGATTTCCCCATTTAGAAACAGATACAAAGCTTTCAACACAACAGGTGGCTGCAAACTATGCAAAATACATCCAGCTCATTTCCAGTCACGCTAATGAGTCTTAATGTGTTTTGCAGCTGTGGGCGCTCAGCCTGGACTATTCAAATCAACCTGCCACATTCACAGTGTTTATTGGACAAAACATGGCACATAGGGGTTTTTTTTGTCTTCTTTTTGCCCCTCCAGTTTTGGTGCTGCCCCAGAATGATGGCTGGTCACATAAACATTTGAAAAGCCTTTTCAAACCAGTAGCTTTAATAAATTACACTCATCTTGGCAGATTCCCTTCCCCCGCATTAAATCTGTTAAATGTGTGTTTAACACAGCACACTTTTTGGATCTCTGAGCACTTTCATTTGACCACTACAAAATCGTTTTCCCAGTATTAAACTCTTTAAAAATGTAATAAAATATTCCTAACCTCTACAAAATTCACACACACACACACACACACACACACACACACACACACACACACTTTGAATGTCTACACAAACAACATCTGCTCTTGCGATGTCAGGGAGGTGTATGGAGAAGCGTGCACCTCACGAACTAGTCTCTCCTCCTTTTTTTTTTTAGTCTCTGCTTTTGTCTCCTATCTTCTCCTTAGGCCATGTTTGCCAGCTACGTCCCTGAAATCATAGAGTTAATAGGAAACCGCAAGAAATATGGTGGTTCCTATAGTGCGGTTAATGGCAGAAAGTAAGTATTCCAAGTGGCTCTGCTGCCTCGGCTGCAGTAGAACCCCTCTCTGCATGCCCTTTACTTTTTCTGTTCCATGCATGTAGGCCATGTTTGCTCGCTACGTGCCAGAAATTGCTGCTCTCATCCTTAATCGGAAGAAATACGGAGGGATTTATAACTCGACAAGAGGCAGAAAGTAAGTCCAAATCCAGAAGCAGGTGTGGTTGGGTGACATAAGCCCTCCTGATAGTGGAGGATTCATATTAGTATATAGGCTCTGTTCAGAAATGTAGACTTGAAATGGAAATAAATGTCACACTGTGACTGGAGACCTTGGCCATGAAAGCCACGTCCATTTTGTCTTTTTTTTTTTTTTTTTTTTTTTTTTTTTTTTTTTTTTTTAAAAACATCCCGCACAGCTGCATTTTAATTTCATTTCTGTCTCTAGAGCTTTCATGACTCTTGTTTTTGTCATTGTGTTTGCTAAGAAAATGGAATTTAAATAATTCTTATTTGTTTATAATGTAATGTGAGAGTCCTATAAAGTTCTGAAAGATAGCCATGAAAACTGCAGTATCTTACTACCTTAAATGCCTCTTTTGTCTGCTTGTAGAGACTCCTTTTCATCCCATTTTTCTTTTTTTTCTTTCTTTTTTTTTTTTTTTTTGAATTGACTGACTTTTTGCATGCCCTCTGTGACTGGAGGTCTGCTGTTTTTTTTGGGTATGCATGTTGCTTTGAGACAAGCCTGCGTGGCTGTGGTACTGCTAGCCCATCACCTCATCTGTGTCTGACATGACTCTGGCCCTGATCTTCAGTCACCCTGAATGCCTGGATGCCTCAGCTCTTGCACTGGAGCCTCTCAATTGCACTTGGCTTGCTTTTTTTGCCCCACTTGGTACTTTATGTCCTGTACGGTTGTTATTTATTTCCCGAGGTTGCCCCTGATTGTCAGTGTGGCTTTTTTGAACACCCACTCTGGCTCAAACACAGCCCTGTTATCAGCACGACAATTCTCCCCAAGTGCCTCCGCTTATGTCCTGTATACTATAGTCTCCCTTAATCTCTCTCTCTCTCTCTCTCTGTCTCTTAAACTTGATGTGAAAAAAGATCATGGCCACAACTAGCTTTCATCAGTTGTCTTTTAGGGCAAATACTAAGCAAAGAGAGACGGAAGCCCTTAGAGGCCTTTTTGTTTGATGCTGTTTCCCTGTCAGTGAAACAAGATTGATGAAATGTTATGTTTGGCCTCAGCGCCATGGTTGGATTTGGAGCCTGGTGTTGAGAGAAGGCTTGTCAGATGAGAGGTCTCTCTCTTTCCATCTGTCTCTCTTTGTCCCTCTCTCTCTCTCTCTTGCTCTCACTGGTGATACGTTCATGTGGTTGCAATTAGAATCGGCCAGGATCCAATTCTGTGGCCAGGCCAAAGACAGGCACCAGGCTTTGCATTATTGCTTTAAATATTGATGTGAGCGTGTTTATATTAATGGATGCTTCAGAACACATAAATAAATGTGTCAGTTTGTTTATTTCTTTCTTCTCTTGGTACATTTCTGGCAGTCTCAGTGTAGGGGAGTCCATCCCCTACCCCAAATTCTTCTCAGCATAATACTGTTTTAACATAAATTCAGCAGGTTATGTCATTGGTTTTAAGATGTTTTTGAACGAGTCTACAGCTGCCATGGCAATAAACCCTTTAATTTATAGTATTGTATATAGTTAGTGCAGGATTTAGGTTGTAAAGATTTAGTTGTAAATAATGTGATTTATGAATAGTTTTTAAATGAGTAGGGTTTTCCGGACTAAAGAAGACCTGTTTTTTATCATCAGTACCAATGTTCAGGTCGAAAATGTAGTCATGTCAAAGGATTGTAGAAGGTTTAAAAAAAAAAAAAAGTGCTATGAAGTGTAATTACCAACTTTCTGAAAGTTTCTATAATTTTTATGAAATTGGCATATCCACTTTTGCGTTCGTCTTGGAGGTCCCAACTCTGAAGTCAATCAGCTCCAGCGTGTGTGACTTCTGGCTCAGTGAGTGGTTTTATGTATAATCTCATCGAGGGTCATGGCGGCGTGTTCAGCCGTCAGAGCAGTGACAGAACTGACGCTGGATGTGCAGTTGTAATAAAGAGCAGCTCTGCTGGCACAGGTCTGTCTCTCTGCGGTTTCCGTTAAATCAGAACTGGACCAGGACAAACGAGCCACATAAACCCTTCATGAACTCTGAGCTTATACACTTCCTCCGAATGTGTGTGCTGACACTTAGAATGTGGATCCAGCTCCACCCAGACCTGCAGGACAATGTTCTTGTGTGTGAAAGTGTAGAAAAGCGAACAACATGTGTTAACACCATTACCAACATGACTCTCATAACGAATGAAATTTTGTGCCATCAGTGGAACATTAGTCATTAGGTTCTCTTTGCTCTGTTGAGGTTGATATGGAAAATAAGCTCAGTGCACCACGCCTCATGATGTTAAGTCACAGCACCTGCAGTCATGTCACTGACAAAATGATACTTTTAAATATATTAAGCATGCCTGCAGATGGAGAAAGCACAGTGGAAATGAACACAATCAACAAATCTGAAATGGAGTACAATAAGATAAACAGGAGTATGACAAGATTTTTTTTCATAATTCTGATTTCCTCAAGAGGGAAAAGAATCCCATACATTAACTTGGCACTTTGATATTCAGTGAAGGTCACGTTAATTGTGTAGTTCTAATGAGGACAGGAATAAAACCTGTCTCTCACTTGTTTGAGTATGCGAATGAATCAGAACAGACATCCATTTGGTACACTTTCCTGGTACCTAAAACCCTCCGTTTCCCTGATATGACACATCTCTTCTGTTGCTGTCTGAGGACAATCAGATCCATGCAGCAGTCATGTCTTACCAGTGAATTCTGTTCAATTTAAGGATTAGAGCAGTATTGATGGTGTCGCTGCTGATGCTGATGTTCGAGCTTTTGTTTTTCTCTCACTCTCTTTCCTTCTTTCTTCAGTGTTTTGTTTTAATTTCCATGTTTTTGCATGCTTCTCAGTGCATGCCATATGTGTTCCCTTGTGCATTTGCTTGCTCAGTTTGTGCTCTTTTGCATTTTTTTTCATCTTATCATGTATAATATTTTATTCTAAGTCCAAGTGTTCTCTCCACCGTGTGTTGTTTTCTGTGTAGTGTTTTAATGTTTGTATTTGAATTATATTTAATATTTATATATTTTCTTCAGTTACACGTTACGATATTTGAAGAAATTTGATGTTAGATACTAGTTAGTTACTTTTAGACGCGATTATGTAAAGCAAAACCATTCATTGGACCATTAATTGTAGAATACATGCTTTGGGAATCAACTCCAGCCTTTTGATGGTTCTCTAGGTTCTCTAGGAAAAGTGAAGTGACTTCAGGCAATATGTAATGACATCAGACTTAAAACTAATCCTCTTCTTCTTGCATTTGTATTGCTTTAATTGGCAATAATACTCTGAAAGTATGTTGATGGTGGTGCAATACAATCAGTAGCACAGTCACACACACCACTGATAAGTCATTCAAACATGGAGACAAGATGTCTGACGTATGCGTTTGTATGCAGGCCGGAGACCCTTTAGTGCTGTTATACAGTATCATTTAAAAAAAAGTGATGGGCCTGTCACACAAAGGGTTGAACCTCTAAAGAGGGTGCTTGTAAATGGGTAAGCATGAATAATGTAGGCCTCATCAAATCAGTGCTGTACCAGATGCTGCTGGCTCCTCATAATACCAGTGACCCAACAGAGTCCTCTCATGTGAGGATAGGCAAGCATACAATTACCACTGCTCATTAAAATACTTAGAGGAATGAAGGCAAGATCTGTGAAGATCATTATGTTCAATAGCATCCAGACCCTGTTGCATTTGTCAGTTCCCCCTCCAGCCAGATTCGTCTGTAGTTTGGCACAGCTTAGCTCTCTGAGCACAAACAGCTGCTTATAAATGAAAACACAAACACATACCCTCACACTTGAGAGTAAAAACATGCAGCTAATGGTTAAGACTGAAAATTTGTGCTCTTGGTTCAAATATCAGGAGGGGCAAGTAATGTGACAGATTTAGATTGATGACTGAGTATGTGTGTAGCTCCTCAGACCTTGACCACAGTAGCACAGAAAAGATCCAGTATGTGATTTGAGCTGGCCTGCAGTCCTTATGCTTGGAAATTTGGTTAACAAATAAATAGCTGTTATTAGAATGTGATTTTCCTGAAGTTTTTGATGAGGCAAAAGTGTGCTCCCTTGATTTTTAAGTGTTGGTTTGCTGCTGAGATGCATGACGTTTTTTTATACTAACCTTGAGCAGTGTTGGCATGTAATCCAGTGTAATCATTGGAATTTACACACTAATTACATGGAAAAAATAACAGTTGTGGCCAGTCAAAGATGCCCATCATGTCCTGTTGGCACTGAAATGTTCCTGCTTTAAGTCCAGTGCAGCAGGGTCTCTGGTCATGTATATCCCTCAGACTCTCAGCAAGTGAAACTAGAGCTGATTGTGGATAGAGTGTCCAAACATACACCACAATGCCAGGACCTTAGTTCCAATCCAGTTTAAGACTAAAATCAAGTTTTTGTTACATCTAAAACCTGCCAGAATTTAAATGCAGCATGTGTCCAAGGAGATGCCAGATAACCTGAAATCAAGGTTAGAAGTTTCAGCAGCCAGAGACCAGAAAACACTTTAGAGGCTTTTTAGCAAGTCAGTTTGCATTGAAGGTCAGGTTTTTTGCCAGCATGCAAACATGTAAGAAGGTGGTTTGGCTTTATATATGGATTACACTCTGAGAACCTCTGACAAATCGAATGGAACGAACAGGATTCATTTTAAGATCTAGGCTAGATGGAAGTTTCATGCCATGTTAGACCGCTTTTATAGATATGAGGTAAAGGAGCATTTGGCAAAGTCAGCTGAGGTTTTAAAAGCTTTTTGTTGTCAAAAGTAATGTTTGTATTTTTGATGACTACTCTCTTTAAACTACACGCCAGACGCTGTGTTTGTCTCATTTTGTTCTGCTAAGCTGAATTTTCCCCTTTGCAGGCATATTGTCGTCTGTGGTCATATCACACTCGAAAGTGTATCCAACTTCCTTAAAGACTTCCTACACAAGGACAGGGATGATGTCAATGTAGAAATTGTTTTTCTTCATAAGTAAGTACATTCTTGTTTTGTTAATACCAAGTATAGACGAAGACACAAACTCCACTTTCACATTTGAGAAAGTGTAACAGCACCAGAGGATTAGGAAAAAAACAAGCATATCTGCTACTCATAAAATCTATTTATTTTGTCTGTCCACATGTTGCTATGTACTTTTGCCAAATACAAACATATACAAGTATTGAAGATGCTCTGTTTCCCCTTGCTTTAGTATTTCCCCTAATCTTGAGCTGGAAGCCTTGTTCAAACGTCACTTCACTCAGGTGGAATTCTACCAAGGATCTGTTCTTAACCCACATGATCTAGCTAGAGTCAAGGTAATTAGTTCTAGTAGGTGATGATTAAGGTGCAGGCAATGGAGATGCATAATTATATGATAAATCTCTATGTTCTG
Source organism: Ictalurus furcatus (assembly GCF_023375685.1). Lineage (NCBI taxonomy): Eukaryota > Metazoa > Chordata > Actinopteri > Siluriformes > Ictaluridae > Ictalurus > Ictalurus furcatus. Next base: position 16,766,084 of record NC_071257.1, on the reverse strand, counting down.
TGACCTTTGTGTTATTCCATCACTTGAAAATGTAGATTGAGTCAGCGGACGCATGCTTAATTCTCGCCAACAAATACTGTGCAGACCCAGATGCTGAAGATGCATCGAATATAATGAGGTTAGTTTGTTTTTCCATAAAGTCCAAGGAACGTTCATGTTTTGCACATTTCTGTGTATCTTATTCCTTTCCCTGTTTTCTGTGAGATTTTCTGTTCTCATGCCTCAGGAGAGTAAAAAAAGAGGTGTGAATGAGGTACTCAGAAATTCTCTAAATGCCCAGAGCAGCACATGTTTATTTTGGCCCAAGATGAAAAGAATTTAATATCACACTGGGAGGGCATGGGCACCCATTTCTCAGTTCATTCAGAGCATGTGCACGTTGTGCATGTTGCATTCAGCCCAGTGTGCTCCGAAAATATTTTTATTGGGAGGATTCCAAGTGTGCTTCAACACGATCGTCTTATTAAGACCCAACGCTGCATTAAGTGGCTTCATGCACAAGTAAATTCCTCACCTCTCTTTTACATCCCTGGAGAGATTCAAATGAAGCAACCAGAGTCCACCTCTCACCTCACTTTTCATAGATTCTGCTGTCATGAAAGAAGATTAATTCAATTTAGCTTGGATGTGGTTTGAGCTATAACTTATTTATGTGTTTCTTTTTGTTACAGAGTAATATCGATCAAGAATTACCATCCAAAGATAAGAATAATCACTCAAATGTTGCAGTACCACAACAAGGTATTATTGCAGTTTCCTTACTTTTTTTCTGGTTTTGTTGTACATGTTGAGAGCATTTAACACTTTGCACTGTTTACAGACAAGATTTACAGATGCAAACAACCGTATCGTCCATAATTTAAACATGTCATTTTTTATTTAAGTGCATTCCTCATCTCCAGTGGATCTAACTGTTGATAATGAACATTCTTTTCATTATGTTAAATGTCTGTATGGTGTCGGAGCAGGAGACTCAGTTGACTTAGTGTTTTCCTGTCCCGTGTGTGTTCAGGCGCATCTGCTAAACATTCCCAGCTGGAACTGGAAGGAGGGCGATGATGCGATCTGCCTGGCGGAGCTGAAGGCGGGCTTCATAGCCCAGAGCTGCCTGGCACAGGGTCTGTCCACCATGCTTGCCAACCTCTTCTCCATGAGGTCATACATCAAGGTAATGTCGGCTCTGACCTCTGGCTCCGATAAAGCGCATGGCTATGCATGCTATCCTTATATGCTAGAATCAGCCTCCCAGTCAATCCCCACTGCAGCTCAATCACTGCGGCTATTACGCTGCAGGGTAAATCATCTCCGGAGCTCTGCCGTCTCATTTGTTTCCCACTCAGGACAGCAGCGCAGCAACGCTGTCACCATTACGGGGTAATTGATATGAGTGGATGGCACTGCAGAGGCGAGAATGTAAATTAGTGGCTTTTCTCGGTCTGAATTTACTGTCCCCCTGCATGCGTAGCAATGAAATGTGAACCATGTGTCTGTTCCATAGTCACAAGCAGCACCTCAGAGCAATCTGTATTTATAGCCAGCCTGCCTCAACACACACACACACACACACACACACACACACACACACGGCTCTGTCACAGAACTGTCCTTACAGATGAGGAAACATCAGATCAAAATTCTACATTGTCCGTGAGACTGAGCCGAATCACACTAGACATGCTGTCTCCAGCATGGCTGTGGCTTAGGGGATTTCGGGATGAATGGGTATTGGTTTAATATGAATGAGTGAGTGTTTGAGGTGAATGGATGAGGCTTTACTGTCAGTGTCAGATGAGGAGAGGCTGGATTTGGTTAGAGGACAGAAAGCAGTCAAATTGAAATTATTTTCCATTCCCCAAAAGGCCATAACATTTGGCTTAGATTTTTGGATGCAGTGCAAGCTCTTAATATTAAGGAGGGGCTTACTTCCTGGAGAGAAACATTCTCGTGTCATAGAAAAATGAGGAATAACTGTGCAATGACTGTTAAATTGTATTATGTGTGGAAACATCTGCAGGGTCGATCATTCCTCTCGTAAAAACACATGGGACAGGACCAGGACCACCCATGCCAGTCTGCAGCGTACACGCAACACACAGACTAACATTTCCATCTTGTAAGGGTGTCTGACTCAAATATACAGGCTTGGATTCAAACATTCTGATGTAGTTCTTGGTGCCCCATCAACGTTCTTCTCTTAAAACAATAAGACAAGTGAGCATGGAAAAGAGGTCGGGGTTAACTGCAGAATCTGGGATATAGTTTGAAAATGATAATAAATGAGTAAGTTGTTCAACACTAGTGAGACACTTAAACATTTATCTTTGAATTGAATAATTTTTTGCATTTGTCAGAGCCCAAGGTAATCATAACTAGAGGAAGCCTGCATCTGAGCTGTCTTATACCCAAGTTATTGTATCTGTAGTTCCAGCTATGTGGCCTGCTGTAAGTTCACAAACACAAAACCAGAAGCTTTTATTTAAGCCAACCCTCATTCATTCTCATCATACTGATGATTGACTAGCATATGGAACATATTATTTACATTTTTGTAAATACAAATGTAAAAATGTGAATAATTGCAGCTAAAAACAGTTTTTTGTTTGTTTGTTTGTTTGTTGTTGTTTTTTTTACAAATAAAAAGGAACACTTTGTAATTTTGTCAGTGAAGACTAAAGGTCCTAAAGCATAAAAACGTACAGTAAAGGAAAATTCCTAAAATGAGTCTAACTGTCTTGATTTCTGTTTTTGAAAAACATTGTTTCTTGAGAAGCCAAATCAATTTCCTCAGCCTTTGTCATTCAAAAAACGCATTGCATTAATTCCGGAAGCAATTAGCAAAAATAGGTCAGCGGTGGCACATTACAACTCCTCAGTGAAAGCCCAACAGGACAATGTGCGAAAGAGCATCACCAATCTGTCTCATTCGATGCACTCAAGCAGAAGGGGTAGAACAGACTGCTCTGCCTCCTGAAATCAGTGCTGATGTGAGTGGGCACTCAGGAAACAAACCACAAGGGCACAGAGAAGTGTTAATGAGATACTCACACGCTCATACAGAAAGTGTTGCTTGCTGTTTGGAGGTAGGATTTGTGTTAGTTGAACAGATTTACTGAAAGACCATTAACTGACTATAGAAGCAATAACTTAGCTTTTGTCAGACCTTTCACTATGTAAAAGCAGTAAACAGATGGGTTTTGTGCTGAAGCTGGCGATCAGACAGTGCTTTTCCTGCTCGCTGGAGGAACTCAAGGAAATGATTGTTCTGTCGTTGGAGGAGCTCATGCCCGCAGCATTTACATCAGGCCTGACAGACTGTGACACAAATGTGTGAGGTAATTTAGGAAGCCCTAAGTAAATGGCTGCCATCTCTTCAGGGCAGAATGACAAGAGCCCTCCTATTAGCACAGTCCTTAAAATTGCCCGCCTAAAAAGCATCGGCTCTCAGCCAAGCCGAGACAGGGGGAGCTCTCTTTAAAAGTCAAGCCTGCCTTTGAAAGGCACGCTCCAGCCTGCCTGTCAGACAGATGCTGGGTTGGAGATGGCAGGGTAATGACTGAAGCTTTGCCTAATGGCACTGCTGCTTATCAAAGCTCTCCCTGGCCTGCTCCTCAGACATGTGTAATGAGGGAATGATGAAGGAACCAGAGTAAAACCTAGACTGATAGAGAAATACTGTATGCCTTGCACAGTGTTCCCTGCGTTCCCGGTTAGGTCCTGATGCCGTAAACCCGTAGCTTAGTTCCATTTCTTTATCTATGTTATGAATTATTCAGTGTTTATATGAATTACTTTAAGATTTTTTTGTGTTACCAAATTATTATCTGATTATTTCTTGTTTGTGTAGTACAGTCAATAAGTAATTAAACTGTGACAGGTTTTGTTGTTTTGACTCTGTACACAAGTATATTGTGAAATGAAACGAAGCCTATAAGGCTAAAGAATGTCTGCTTTAATGTTTCAATGGTTTTTACATCTGTATTTAGCAAAGCACATGCACAATGGTTACATTGATAAAATTATGAAACTGGACCATCAGTAAAAAGAATCAGTAAAAAGTTCTTACTTCTAGTAGCAAAAGTAACTGCTGTGTTTCTCTGCTTTACAGATTGAAGAGGACACATGGCAGAAATATTATCTGGAGGGTGTGGCCAATGAGATGTACACTGAGTACCTGTCCAGTGCCTTTGTGGGCCTTTCTTTTCCTACAGTTTGTGAGTAAGTAAGCCAGATCCATATGTCAGTATTTTTATTCTGAATTAGAATTGAGGTTATTAAATACCATCTCCAGAAAGTACTGTAGTTACTACTCTACTCTAAATGTTATTCATGTTGTTCTTTGCATACAGTATTGTAGTTCCTGACGTTACAGTTAAAATGATTGATAGTAGCTAAAGTATAATAGTTATGCTATACAATGGAGATGTATTTTAGCCTTTAGTCCTAGTCCTGTGGTGGAACTGCTTTTAACACAAAAACACTGACTTTTCCTTATTCCTCTTTATTTCAGGCTATGTTATGTGAAGCTCAAATTGTTGTTGATTGCTATTGAATACAAGTCAGAGCAGAGGGAAAGCAGGTTTGTCCCCCTTTGGTCTTCCTGATTCATCATGGCACATATTCCTGTCCAAAGAGGGGCAAAGCAGTTGGGTCCCTCATTGGTTCTTTTGAGAGTTCCACTATATCCGATTCTCTTGAGCCACCATCCCATTTCACAACGGTCTAATTAACATATACTCTTATTAAGGTTAAGTACAAGATTTAGAACTTAATATTCAACCTAACTGAGACTTAGACTAGATTGAAAGCTGCCTCACTGTAGCAGTATCAGCACACAAACCAATTTAGATCCCTGCAGGTCATTGCCCTTTCTATAAAACAGATTATGATGACTGTATGTGCGAGTCAGTGTGACACAATAAAGCCATAACATCTGCTCAAACTCACTGTGATCTATTGATGAAGGCTTTACTCTAAGAGTAAAAGGCCTCCCATCAATAACACTCTTGTTGCATTCTGTTAACTGAACCATTAGAACTAATAACATGAAGTACTCTGTCTCAATAACCTCAACTTGCCAATTCCCACCACCCCTCCCACATCCACAACTTGTCGTCAGATGTTTCTGTATAACTTTCTAATACATTTTTTTGGTGTATTTCACAATAACTAATGAGTGTGGCAGTCAACTGGCCTGAGCAAAAACACCGACCTAGGCATTCAGCAAATACACTTGCATTTGGCCTTTGGTTGTTTAGACTGAACAGTATATTTCATAGGTTTGGTTTCTGGCACAGTCTTTATGTTAGCTAAGTACTTATTCGTTTACAGCTTTATGTTAGAGACTTTTCTCAAAACTGTTTTAATGAAAACAGTCAAATATATTTTCATAATTGTACAACATTTATAGAGGGCAAAACACAGCACTTCATCATGCTATTTGAATCATTCTTCCAGGGGATTTTAAATTCCACTCTGATGTCCTATACTTACTTTGCATTATAGGTGATTAAAAATAAATGATCTTTTTTTTATTTATTTATTTTTTGCCTAATCACATTTATTATAAAACTCAATAGAATGAGCTTACATTTCTGTTTTGCCCTCTACTATTGTCCTTCATTTAGAGCAAGGTCAGTTGAGGCACAAGTGATTTTAAACCTCACCTCCTTTTTTTGAGTCCATGACACCATGTAATAAATGTGTGATTTGTAATGTTTTCTTGTTGTTTGCAGAAGCAGAAAGCGGTATGCCCTCTTCATTTTCTTACCTCTCCACACTTTAGATCCTCCATCTGTTGGGGAAAAAAAAATCCAATAATAAAAAAAAAAACTTAAGGATATTGTACCATCCCCCTTTTCAAATATGGCCAAATCTCTCATTCTCTTATTGTGATCCTTGTGCTTAATGCACTAACTTCTTTGCAGGCAGAAAGAATAGTTATCATCATTTGTTCCTTTGTCTGTACTGTTTATCATCTCCATGTTATTCCAGTTTGCGTTTTTTTTTTTTTTTTGGTAATGTTTTTCAGTGTCTTATCAGCTGTGCACATATCTGCTCAAATGAACAATCTCTGTCCTTCTGTTTTCTATGCTATTTTCTCCATCAAAACAGTACTTCATGTTTTTAAAGTTCCATCTCACCTAACCAAACTCAAAAGAAAGCGCTCTGACAAAATCAGTTGTCGTTTGGAAACTTGACCATCGCAAAAAATACAAGAAGCATTATTGTCTGCACATGCTTAAGTTAACTTTAAAAACACGTGGCATGATATGCCCTGCCTATTCCAGTTAAACAAGGCCACTGTCAATAACAGTCATCTTTCTTTACCTCCCATTGCCACACTAACACCGAATCACGTGTGCATATCTGTGTGTGTAGAATGTAGTGTGTATGATTGTGTGTGTGTGTGTGTGTGTAATAGTCTCAACATGTCACTTTGCTATGTTTTGTATGTAAGTAAAGATTATAGAAGTGTGTGTGTCAGTGTCAGCGTGTTCTGTGTGGAACTGTCTCTCATCATGTACCCTAATGCCTGTGTGTCTCTGAGTAGATGTTTATGAAGTGAGGTCACTTCCTGTCAGTTTGGTGTTCTATACAACATTCCAACTGCACAGAAGTTACTGCAACAGTTTGCATCTACGTGCCAGTTTGCCTACGTGCAGTGGCTGTACCTGCTCTTTCTCTCTCTTACAGTAGATGTGCCGATGGTTGTGACACTCTTGGTTGCAGCATGCCTGAACACTGTCACGTGACGTGTGATGCTTGCCTTGTTTCCCATAATATGAGGTTTGATCAGACTACAGGCCTCTGTTGCCAAGTGATTGGACCACATGGAGTACACATGAAAAATCTCAGATTTGGGGAGCAACATGTGTGAATATGTTGGTGAATGAGTCGGTTTGTTATTTTGCCATCTTTTCAATAGCATGCAGAATGTGCTGTTATAAAGAGTGGGAATTTAATTATATAAAGCTTTGACACAAACAAAGAACATTGGGAAGTTACTCAGTTCTATTTCTTTTTAACCAAAATGGTCTTGTGTTCTTGTATTTTTTATTTATTTTTTGCTAATAAAGTTGACTATGGCTTTATAATAGATTAAATCCCCCTCTTTTAGTCATTCCTGATAACATGGTTGTGTGTGGAGCCCAGAAGAAAGAGGTTTCATATGCTTTATCTGATTGAATGTTCAGTTTGCTTTAATATGTCTGTAACTGGGCTGCAGTGCTCAGCTCCTCACTTTCATCTGGGCTCTGGCCAGGCCCAATGTTTGTCCAATGTTGCAGTCACCACTCAACTCATTGATGACTTCTAACCAAAGGCAAGCATTAACAACTGTGTTGTCTCGTCCCGTCTCTGTCTAATTAACGGGGAATGATACAGTGGCTCAGTAGTGGCTCCGTCATCACTACTGACCTTCTACATTGACTACTAAAACCCGTCTACAACTAATAAGGAATGTTTGGCAAACGATAAACTTTAGTGCCCTACCACCTTGGGAGGTCACAGTGAGACACTGAATGTGCTGGCTGATTTAACTCCAATAATGAAAAATACTGTTTTGAATGGCCTGCTATATTACTCAATGCCTGGAGGTAAAACCTTTTAAGTGATGTGCATGTTGATGCGTCTGATGTTATTTCTGAGCTTTACACTTAAACAGAAGTTGACTGTTGTATACAGTACGTTATTAAAGCAATTGTATTAAACAGCAGTCCATTAACAGCATGAATGAAAATGAGAGCCTTTTCTATAGCATGAGACAATGCAGCTAGCTCAGTTATGCAGGTTCAGGGGTCATCCCTCACCCTAAGTGGCCTGGTGTGGTCTAACATTCTGCTCCTCACTACTATCACAGGAAAACCGCTGCTTGTATTGAAGCAGTACTTTCTGATTATTGGTTTCCGTTCATCTGTCAATCGGAATGCTCCAACTAAAACCACTCCATGAAAGAAATATTAATTCGTTCATTTATTTTGTCCCACAGCCAATCCAGTCTGAAACAGCAATTAAATTAGGATTGGCCAGTTGTGCTACAGTGTTTTGCTTTGCTTTGATTTGTTTTGGATGAGAGAACAAAGGGTGAAATCAATTAAAACTGCAGCAATATGTTTGTGTGGAAAGGAATAGCGCTTTCATTGTTTCTGAAGTTCAGAGCACTTAAAAGATCATTTGTTAAAAAAAAAAAAAAAAGTGGCAAACTGCTTGGGGGTGGTTCAGTGTAGATGCTCTTTTGGCCTGTGAGTATTCCCTGAAGGCCGGAGGGTGTACCATTCCTCTTGATTAGAGCATTTGACTGTGAATTTATTTATTTATTTATTTTATTTTACTTTTGTTAACAAGCACGATTATTTCTTTCTTAAACAGTATTCTGATCAATCCTGGGAACCATGTAAAGATGCAGGAGGGAACCTTGGGATTCTTTATTGCCAGTGATGCCAAAGAGGTCAAAAGGTATTCATGTCCTACTCTGAACTGAAGGTCAACTGTCTGTCTCTCGGTTATTGGTGTCACATGATGTTGTCTTCATGATACATCCATGTTCATTTGTATGCTGTTTTTCTCTCAGAGCATATTTCTACTGCAAAGCTTGTCATGATGACATCACAGATCCCAAAAGGATCAAAAAGTGTGGCTGCAAGAGACGTAAGTACACCAGGCTACCCCTCACCCTTCACATTTCACTGGAGTCTCCACAGGATTCAGCTGTGCACATGCAAAATGATGTTTGAAGGATCCGTGTGATTATTAGTTGTTACTTTTTTAGTATGTTGTGTAGTCCTCATCTCTGCAGTCTTGATTTAATCCAAAGTAATTAGTTTCAAATTATTCTACCTGTTCTATGCTTACATTTGCTTATATTAAAAATAAATAAATAAATAATAATAAAAAACAATTCAAAAGTTTCTTTAAGCATTTGCATGTACTCAATGCCTTTTATTTGCAGGATGTATTATAGTAACAATTAAGGAAGTAAGGATCAGCGTGCCCTTTACACCAGAACTAGAAGGGTTTGACACCTGAATATGAGAGAGTCAAGAAGTGATCGAGAGTCTGCAATAGGGGGAGAGAAAGTGTCAATGAGTGATGACAGTGAGAGGGGGAAAAAGCAGCTAGTCATCAACATGCTAATGATTGAGAAAGAAGAGAGAGAGAGAAATAGAGATGGGAAAAGGAAATGACGTGATTAGTGGGGCTGAAGAGAGCCTGTCAGCCCATGCTAGCATCAGTGGGAGAGATTTTGAGATAATGGCACCAGTCAGGTGGAAAAACGAAAGGCATAGAGCTCTGGCCACCCTCGTCAGGCACACCACAAACACACTCCTGGCCCGGGATCATTTTACTAATCATATCCACCATGTTTACCCAGAGAGCCCAGTGCTAGTGCTACTCAACTTCGCCACTGTCATCTCCCACTGCCTCTGCCTGGCAGGAACCCATTCTGACAGGAAGGCACTGAAGCAGAAAGGAAAGAGTCACAAGGATTTGTACTGCTGAGTGTAGATGCTCAGTGTTAGACTCTTTGTTAGTGACAACTGCAGCATAGATAATTAGATGCAGACTGATTAGGTGTGTTGAGGCAGGTATATCATTAGTTCTGTGTTTGAGTGGAGGAAGCATTAGCATGACAGTAGGACTAATGCATAGTTAATACTTGACCTATATAAGCACTTGTCTGAATCAGTTAGCCACAGGATGAATAATTTAATTACACAGTGAATGGTCATTGCTTGAGTCTCTAAACTAAACTGTTTACTATTGGCAGCAAATGGAGGGCTTTAAAAGTAGACACCCTGAATTTGATTCTCAGTAACTTTAAAACAGCCATCCATGTCCTGATGGAGCTTACTGTAGACTGGGTGGATAAAGCAGGCACTCGAGCCTAACCAAAGCTGTTTTGTGTCTTTTTTCTTACCAGAGTGGGATTTTCCACTATAACTTTCAGGTCCTATTGAAATAGGCTGATTTTCAGAATGCCTCACTGAAAAAGAGATGACCTTTCCATTGCTGTAATGGACGTTTATGATATTTATTTTGTTTACTCTCTTCATGTCCATTGACACACTTTCTGATGTATTTCCTTCCTTGCTGCCTTGGAATGTGCCTCTTTATTTAACCCCTCACTGGTAGTGATATATTGTGAGTAAAAATGGGCTCCCTGTGGCACAGAGTGCAGTCTAACTGTCTCTCTATCTCTCTGTTGATAGAATATATCTATCTATCTCTCTCTCTCTATATATATATGTTGCATGTACCAGTCTAGCTGCTGCATCCTCCCTATACCTCCCATCTCTACACTGTCCTCAGGTCAAGTCAAGTAATGATAAAACACAATACAGCTCAAAGATCCAACATGGCCCCTTATCTGCTCTCTCTCCACCCCAACTTCCCACCCTCAGTTTCTCCAGATGACCATTGTGTTCTTCAGTGAGAGGAACAAGAACACCAGTAACCCACAGCGCAGTTGTACCTTCTGGAGCCAAGACTGTTTATTTGATCTAATGGCTTCGATGTTCTGTTTAAATCTATTTCCAACAAATCTCAAAAGCCGAGCAGATTGATATTTTCAACACTAGACTTCAAAGAGGAGGGGGAAGTTCATCGCTGTCCGTCCCCTTGCTGTCATAGGCAATTTTGCAAATCGCTGTATTTTTAGAAAGTGGAAAGTGTCCTGTGGGAAGTTCTTCACATTGTCTCAGTTTAAACAATCTGGTTTCCTTTCGCTTCTCCTCTTCTCCGGCCCCTGCTGCCCAGGCCATGTACACAGCACTCATTGCTATTCTCAGAATTGAAATGATCCATCTCTGCGTTTCAATTCTCTGTAGTACTCGGGCCCTTTTTTACTCACTGCCAATGATCAGCATACCTGTCAGTATCAGAGTCATTGTGGTAGGATTGACCAGCTGCTGTACAGTAAGTGGCCAACAGATGGCGGAATAGCTCTGTAGTTGAGATTGAAATATACTGCGGTCCTCACAGTCCTGTTTAGCAAGAATGCTGTCTCACCTGGCTTTCTTTAAATAAGTGTCTCAGTGGAATGGGGTGTGTTTTTGTTTGTTTGTTTGTTTGTTTGTTTGTTTCTACTTTGTTGTTATTTGTAGACATGCAGCTTGTATTTTAGAGAGGTAATATTATTTCTGCAGGAAGTTTTGCTTAAAGGGAAGGGCTATATTGTGATTGGTCTTTATTTTGGAGTGTCATAACAACAATAGGTAAGGGTATTGTTACTGGATTATATCCATACACCGTTCCTCACCAGTTATATACTGTATGTCTGTAATTGTTATACTATATTGTAGGGTTTGTACAGTGGCTTAGTCTTATAAGTGCCAGCAGCATTCTTGCTAAATATGGTTATTCTGTTTGAGAGACTCCAGTTAGGATTTGTGTGTAGCTGCGTTAAGTCCCTCATATCATCATGTTGTCTTGTGTGTTCCTCCCTCCATGTCTCTATGACTAACATATCCACATGACTTATGCTTGGATGAATGTCAACCCCAGATCTCTGAAGTGGCAGATTTCAGCATGACATTGACGTCTCAGACTCGCTGCTGCACGTCAAGCGGCACCTTGAACTGTTTCTGTCCTGCAAACAGTTGACTAGCCTCCACTCCAGCACTGAGACTGCACTCACCTCTCTGCATGCTTATGATCCCTAATTTCAGCTGTTATGCATGGTCCTAACGGGAATAACAGTCCCTGAGGTTGTGGCCACGATTTAAAAGGCCCAGTAATGTACCCTATTCTCTTGCTGGCATGTTACTGAAATTGACCTATTAATGTAGACTAATGCCTTCAGACAGAAGTGGAAAAAAGCAGGATTTTCCCTGCAGATTTCGAGTTCTTTTCAGGGTGCCAGACTCTATTATGGTCTATTAACACAATGGCACCGGGAGAATGAGTACCAGGGACTGTTTTTTGTTTATATTTTCATTATTTTTATTTAGCTAGGATCACAGCAATCAAATACTGTGTAGTCTCTCACCACCACTCCCCCAAGACACACACACACAGACACACACACACACACACTTATATTTTCCCATAATGGTCCTACATACATGGTTTTTTATACAGTATTGTTAAATGCAGAAACGACAATGTTTAATCAAAGTACAGTGCAATATCGTATAATAACACACCCTCAACATCTCCTACTGAGTCTGGTATCAGTGCAGAGGGGGTAGTGGTGTGATGAGTTGGCATAGGATTCAGGAAAAGAGCCTGATGGCCTAATCAGGGCCCTGCTGCTGCATGATGGGATACAGGTACGTGATCCTCTCCTTAAAACATAGAGGATACAGGTTATGAACAGAGTTTTGCTGCTAATGGCATTCACTCATCCATCTCTTCCTGATTGCCTCCTGCCCCTATCTCCTGATCTTACTGTCATATCTGACCATTTGACCTTTTATGACATGATCAGCCTTAGGGCACAGCTTGACCCTGGCGAGATGGCTGTTTTCTGCCAAAAATGTTGTGAGACACCTATTGGAAATCTGATCAATCGCAAATATTAAGAAGTGAATTTGGACTCCTCAGTATTCTTGCACTAAATATATGAAGCACAATTTTCTGTGCTGTAGCTACACTGGAGCTGTGTGTTCATCTCCCAGTAATGGGTCAAGCCTGTGAGAGCTTGCTGCTAAGGCTTTGCACTTTCTGTTCCTTTATAAAAAAAATTTTAAAAAATACCTTCAGACATCCCTGGTTTATGAACTCTTTTTTTCCTTGCCATTAACCTGCTGCTTCTCCTCTCCTCTCATCCAACACGTGACTGTAGCCAAGATGTCCGTCTACAAGCGAATGAAACTGGCATGTTGTTTTGATTGCGGGCGCTCTGAGCGCGACTGCTCGTGCATGGCAGGCAGTGTACATAGTAACATGGACAGCCTTCAGAGGGCCTTCCCACTTTCTTCTGTCTCTGTTCATGATTGCTCAACCAGTTTACGTGCCTGTAAGTTCGATCGCCAACCACATGTTCTTTCATGTTTGTGACCTGTGTATGTGTCTGTGACGTATTCCATGTGTTGTGCATTTTTTTTTTTTTTTTTTTTACTTTGTTCTGTGCCCTCATTGTTTCCCTCTCCGTGGCTTTTTTGGGTGTTTTTTCGCTGGGTGTGGTGCTTTATGAATGGGTCTGATGTTCTGTACCGTGGTCGAGTGGTAGTGGTAGTGTTGTGGCTTCTCTGTGCTGCTGCAGTAGGTGGTAGGCGTGTTGTCGCATGCTGTGTTAGTGGAGCACTTGTGCTGTGCTGGTGCCTACACAGTCACTGTTTGGTGTTGAGAACTACAAATCAGGTTAATGTTTTTATCTGTTCAATGAAAGTAAGTTTGATGTTTGTTAAAAATAACTTTGATAAGCTTTTTTTTGTGTGTGTATGCTGCTGATGTTTACTTTTATGATGGATAATGACAATGATTTTTCAGGTTGGGAACAGTACAATGTCACACTAACTTTTTCCCCCGCCTGTAAAGCAGCTTCAAGTTCCAGGGGTCAGCTGAAAAATATTATTGATGTCATGTTTTGTAATAGTAAAGATGTAAGACATGTGACTAATATGTATCATTCAGAAGATACAAGCAATGTGTGGTCAAGTTTGATAAATTGACTAGTACTATAGGCCAACAGAATTTCCTGCTTAATTAATAATTCCGACATTTTAACTGCAATACAGGACATATAGAGAAAAGTTTCAATTATTTAATTATTATATACATTTTCTGTTACATGGTATATTTTGTTTAAAAGTGCTCTTTAATGACAATCTACTAAATGCTCAAGAGTTGAAAAGTACGGAAGCCCTAAGCGGTCCTGCATTATACATTTTTTTTTTCTTTGTTGTTTTCTCATGATCTCGACTCATGACTTCTCAAGTGTCAAACACTAATGTGGAAGTTGTCAGTCCTGCAGGGATGAGGTATTTTTGTAGACCACTCCGGAAGTTAGCATCACCCTGATTCCCTCGACAACAATCCAACAGGATTTTTCCATTAAACTCTGTGACCAACAAAAGTTTATGATTCTTCCATGTTTTATTCATCAAGATAATCTTCACAATTGAACACAGCTGTTATGAATTTTGAAGCCTAAATACAATCGCCAGAAGTAAAAGCTAATGTTAGGTTATAAACGAACTACACGATGGTCACGTGACTTCAACATCACCACCACTAAGCTTTCGACAACTTTTTCAATCTTTATTTAAAAAAACAATACAATTGGAAAATGCTATAAATTGATCAATCTACAAGTGTAAGTATAAACACAACGAGGCTGTAGTAGATGAGATTTCCTGTTCGGTGTGATGACCTCTGTAGTCCCATTTAGCCACTTGTTAGCAACCATCTTTTTCAAGACACGTAAAAGCTTATTAAAAAATCCTGAGTGGAGTATTACTGTGTGGAGTATTTTATGGCATAGATATCTTAAGCTTGTGTTAACCACAGAACTTATTTCAGGCATTTAACCAAAAAACCCCATTGACTTTGAGATGATGGGTGTCGAGTACACAGAAAAATTAAGTCGAGATCATGAGAAAACAACTTTTGTTATGTCGAGATCACGAGAAAACAACAAAGAAAAAAATAATAATGCATGGCCGCATAGGGCTTCCATAGAAAAGTGAGTACACATTTGAAATCTTGTACCCACTGTGGCTCTTAGACAGTTATCTTTTTACCACTAGTCATTATGTCACTACAATTTACACAAGGTGAAAAAGAAAATATTTTCATCTTAGAGAATTTGCTTTTAATGAAGTACGCAAACAGAGTACTTTGCTATAGGACCTTATCCTCTCCTCACTCAATGTTTATTTTTTTCTTAGCTTGCAACCAAGGGAGAGAAAAAGTCAATGTCCTTTATTTAATGCCTTGTATACCACTGTGGGACTGTCTGGCTCAATGTAAAAGTTAAAAGGAGATCCCCTGGCAGAAACTCAATTGAGACGGCAGTGATTCAGACTATAGGAGTCAGAATGACTGACGCAGTTAGCTGTGCAGAACACAGTGCTGTGGAGGGGCCTTTCTTATTAAGTCAGAGCAGATGTGAAATACTAAAGTGTCTGTCAATTAAGCCCTGACAGTAGCACGGCCTGCTTATCAAAGCAGGGGTCAGTTCAGACGATCGCATTTCCTCTGAACTGCTCTCTGACTGCTCTCCACATCCTGCTAGATTAGTGTCAAACATGGTATGATGAATTTGGCTTTGTGTTTTATGTTTTTATTCCGGGTCATGTCCCTGGATACCAATTACTAGCCATTACACTGTTACTGATCCCTACTTTTACCATCATTCCCTTGTAGAATTTCAGGAAATTCTTTTGCTGTTCTATCTATTTAAAAAAAAAAAAATCCTTGTTCATTTAATTTCAATTCAATTTTATTTTATTTGTATAGCGCTTTTTACAATAGACATTGTCTCAAAGCAGCTTTACAGAAATATCAACATTTAAGCTTCCGAGTTCTGACAGTTCCTTAAGCAAGGAATTTGTTTTGCTTTCTCACATTCCTTTTGTTTCTGAACTATCACAGCATTTCTGTGCTGGTAAATTAATTCTAAGCTGCAGTCTGATTTCACTATGTTGAATAATTGATTTCTTTTGGACTTCATCTTGTATGCACTTTTATGTTTTCCAGATAATACTCATACCATGTAAGTGCATAGAATGCCTCTATAGTTATACATGGAGTTGAATTATCTGTGTTGTCAGGCTCCTGCCTGCTCGTCTGGTTTAATTCAGTGGGCTGCAATTGAGATGAAGAATAGCATTTGGTAAAGTGAGAATTGTATGCTTCAACCTTTTTGCACCCCTTGGGTCAGAAACCATACATCACAGCGTGCCTGCACTAAGCACAGCATTGTAGAGTTATACCTCCACTTTGTATGTGTGCACTTATTGCTGAAATAAATACAGCTCCCTTGGACCCAGTAATTCAGTGGAATGTGTGAAATGCATGGCTGTAAAGGCACTAAAGGCATGTTGTCTTAGAAAAGTAGTGTTCTATGTACAGATCCTCCTCCACTTCTCTTTGCATTGTTTCATGCATGCAAACGTCTGGATGCTAATGGTTTTCTATGTCAGAGCCAGACAAAGAACTATTAGTATGAAAATGAGATGCATGAGTGGTAGACAACCGCGTCTCATTTGCTGTTAGCTGCAGCCGAAGCTCAAAGAGCACTTGACAAGGAGCCAGGAGTAGTGTAGCCGTCATTACAGTTGTGGAGCTCGGCACACCATTAAGAAGTGTTTGATACGACGGAATAGCGCGAGCGGCAGGAGGCACACTTGCACTGCCAATGACTTAGCTGCCTCTGCTGTAAGTTACAGTGACAATTACAGTCCCACTGCTCTACCTGCCGAGACTTATCCTCTCATTACACAAGATTTAAAGAGTCTAAAAGGTGCCCGATGTCTCAGAGGGCACTGATTCCTGTCTTAGACATAACAGTTTCAGCAGAATTGCAGCCATGGCTGTTTTACAAACAACCACAGCAAGTCTTATAGATAGAGACAGGAGAGAGAGGTCAGGGCTCGCGTTTGCTCTTGGGGCATATGTTTTTTTCCCCTCCTGCCGGCTCTGCTTGGGGAGGATGCACTGAGCTGGCAAGGGTGCGCCGAGGCAATCTGAAGAACAAACCCTGTCCGTTCTTTGCAGGGTACACCTCACTAAAGACGGTCCTTATGCAGCCTGACATGGAAATTATGTTTGCATTTTCATTTTTCCAATGCTGCTGGTGCATCAGCAAACTCAGTGTGACAGTTCCTTCCCACCAGGCAGGAACAAGGCCAGCCGCCTGGGACAGATGCTGGCCAGAGAGGCCGCTCACTCACCCTGCTTTCCAGATAGCAAGTGACAGATGCCAGGGTGGGCATGGTTCCCCTGCTCGATCACTCGTATCGTAGCTCTACACTCTGACCTTTAAGGCATCAGATATAGTTCTAGTGACTCAACAAGCCCAGCATACCCAGCAAAGAACAGCAGAGCAGGGAACAGTGGAGGGCACTGAGAAGTACTTGGTACTGAGTGGGTCTCATCATTTCCACCTGCATTACAGCTCATCTGATCTTGTTATTTTCTCCAACTGCAACATGAATAATGTATCACTGACTGACTTGTGGGGCTGCATGGTATTGATTGGGATATTCCTTGCAGGATACGTTGAATATGATTGTCTATGGTGATTTTTAACAGAAAAAAAAAGCCCTGGCTTACTAAAGGCTTGAATGTGTAGTACAAAAATGTGCAAGCTGATTTGTACTTAATATGAATTTGGAGCATTTCTGCCTAAAAGGCTGAAGGGGGGAAACGCCCATGGAGATTATTTTAGCTTTCGTCATGTGATTTACTAAGCCAGAAAACTTTTGGGAACAGTGATTGTTTGTGCAAGTTAATATCACCAAACGGGCAGGTATCAAACTTGCAAAAGCCAGTTTCTAGTAGTTGAAGTCAAAAAGTCTTAATAATGGAAAGGCTTTTTAAAATTTTTTATCTTTATCTAAAATAATCAGATTATCTCAAAATGATGTCTTATTTTTGCCATGATGTAGTTGGTTTTATATTTGAGAGTCACTGCACATTTGCATCACCAGTTTTGTCAGCATTGCCTGTTAAAAAAAGTTTACATTCATGTATACCTTATGAATAGAACACACACTCTTTTCTACAGTCTTTTATTTTGCATTCATGTTATATTTTTAACAGTTTATTATGTGTTTTACTGCCTACTGGCCGTAAAACATTAACGTACTAAAATATATATTAACGTACTTAAATATTTGAACATTGACATAGTTATTGTTATTTTAGCTGTCTACCACAATATATTAGAGTTGAAATTAAATAATGAATATGAGTCCAAATCAGGTGAACAACATAAGGATTACAGCACTTTTTTTGTGTCTCTCTACCTTTGGTTGCTTTCAAAGTACAGTGCTATGATTTCTTCTGTTTATGTTTGTATCTCATACTAAATAGTTTTAGATCTTCCAACGAAACATAAAACAAAGACAACCTGAGTAAACACACAACACAGTTTTTATTTATATTATTTTTGTATTGAAGCAAAAAAAAGTTATCCAACACCTATCACCAATGTGAAAAACTAATTGCCCCCTTAAAATTAAAATCTGGTTTAAAATGTAAATCACGTTTAGCAGCAATAACTGCAACCAAACGCTTCTAATAACAGGAAATCAGTCTTTCACTTACATCTAGGACTAGGACTTACTCCTATGCTTTTGATCATTGTCTCGCTGCATAAACCAATTGTGCTTGAGTTTCAACTTACAGACTGAAGACCGGACATTTTCCTTTAGGATTTTCTGGTAGAGAGCAGAGTTCATGTATTCTTCAATTGTTGCAAGTTGCCCAGACCCTGAAGCAGCAAAGCATCCCCATACTATCACACTTCCACCACCATGCTTGACCATAGGTATAATGTTCTTTTTGAGGAATTCTGTGTTTGGTTTACGGCAGATGTAACAGGACCCCTGTTTTCCAAACAGTTCCACTTTCGACTCATCAATCCACAAAGGTTTGAGGATCATCAAGGTGTGCTTTGGCTAAATTCAGACGAGCCTTAATGTTCTTCTGGGTTAGCAGTGGTTTTCATCTTGCCACTCTTCCATGGATGCCATTTTTGCCCAGTGTCTTTCTGATAGTGGAGTCATGAACAGTGACCTTTATTGATGCAAGAGATGCCTGTAGTTCCTTTGATGTTCCTTGGCTCTTTTCTGACTTGCTGGATGAGTCGTTGCTGTGGTCTTGAATTAATTTTGGAAGGTTTGCCACTTCTGGGAAGGTTCACTATTGTGCAGAGTTTTTCCATTTGTAGATAATGGCTCTCGCTGTGGTTCTTTGGAGTCCCAGAGCCTTTGAAATAGCTTTGTAACCCTTCCCGGACTGATGTATTTCACTCACCTTCTTCCTCATCATTTCTGGAATTTCTTTCACTTTTGGCATAGTGTGTTACTGGGTAAGACCT
The DNA here is from genome assembly GCF_023375685.1 of Ictalurus furcatus. NCBI lineage: Eukaryota > Metazoa > Chordata > Actinopteri > Siluriformes > Ictaluridae > Ictalurus > Ictalurus furcatus. The sequence goes on along the minus strand of NC_071257.1, from coordinate 16,747,093 downwards.
TTTAACCAACTTCATGCTGTTAAAAAATTTCAATTTTGATCTGACTGAACAGGGTTTGCAGTAATCAGGCCTGCTTGTGTCTAGTCCAGCTGAACCCCATTATGAATGCAGTTTCATAGATTTGGGGAATTAGTAACTATGGGGGCAAATACATTTTCACACAGGCCCAGTTGGTATCAGATGACTTTTTTTGCTTCAATAATAACATAATCATTTAAAAAACTGTATCTTGTGTTTACTCAGGTTGCCATTGTTTTATCTTAGATTTTGTTTTAATTTCTGAAAGTTTAGTATGAGATATACACAAAAACTGAAGAAGTCAGCACTGTGAAGTACCATCTGAAAGGTTCTGAAGCATTTGGCTGAATCAGATCATATAGCCCTATACACTTCAGAATTCATCCTGCTGCTTTTGTCAGTAGTCACATCATCAATAAATACAAAGAAACCAGTTCCACTGGCAGCCATACATGTCCATGCCATAAGATACTTCAGATCATGAACTGTTCTTTCCTTTCATCATACTCATCTCTTCCCATCATTTTAGTACAAGTTGATCTTTGTTTCACCTGCCCATAGGGTGGTGTTGTGATAAACCTTCTGTATTCACATGAAAACTTCTCTTGATTGTTGTCTTTATCACAGAAACCCCTACCTCCTGGGGGGTATTCTCGATCTGGCCAACTGTTGTGAAGGTTTTTTTCCTTCCTTCATCCACCATAGTTGTTTTCCTGGTCTTCTGGTGTTCCTGAGCTCCCCAGTACATTCTTTCTTTTGTAACTGTACCAAATAGTTAATTTGACCACATCTGATGTTTTTGCTGTCGCTCTGATGGGTTTATTTTGATTTTTCAGTCTATTGATGGCTTACTTCACTGGCTCATATTCATTATTTCATTTAATCTCCAATATACTGTGGGTAGACAGCTAAAATAACAATAACTTTGTCACTATCCAAATATTTATGGACTTTACTGTATATGTGTGGCAAGTTTCAGTTGAACTCTTCCAGGAGTTTCTCGAAGATACAAATTTGCCACAGCTGTTGAAAACAAATAGTACACACAAAATCCTCATTTAGCCATTGTCTCTTCCTACTTCTAATGCACATTTAAGCAATTATTTTTTGAAAATACATCCATTAAATGCACACACAATTGATCCATTTTCATACAGAAATGTTTATTTTTGGATTCTGGTAAATCAGGGCTGCAGTGTCCACAAAGCTGAAAGATTTTACTCGATGAGAAACTACTGCTTCCTCCTTATTTACCTGCTTTAATAATTGTTATATGGAGACATTTGCTCAGACCTGATGTGTAGAATGTTGGAGATTTTTCAACATTTTTGCAGACTGTGCTTATGTGTACCTCATTGTCACAGTATATCATTGTAACAACAGTCATTAAGACCATGTATAATATTAGGTAAGACTAAGGATATCAGTATGGTAAGCAGGATGTGGTGTGTATCAGGGTAAATCTTCAGTCAGCTTGGCTTAGAAACTGAAGACAGCCTTTTTGGTTTTCATCCTGCCTTTTCCCATTCTCTCATTTTTTGGCTTTCTTCTCATCACCATCATCACCGGTATCCTCATTTAAATATGTTTAATTTGGTTGAACCTAAAGTTCTTTATAACCATGTGATCCATGCCTGTTTACGGCTTCTCATTATTATTCTCTCTCTCTTTCTCTCCTTCCCTCCATCTCTCCTCTCTCATGATCTTTTATTTGTATCTATACTCTCTTCAGCCAAATATAAGTATAACGGATATGTTACATCACGTAAGTTTTCTCCTGTTTTCCACTTTCAGCGTCTGTTCCACTCATCCATCTCACTTCATCTAACCTAGCTAACCTGCTTTTGTGCTATTGTTTTGTCCCCACCCCACCCCCCAAATTATTTCACTCCAAATCTGCTTTCTTAGGATTCTGTAGACATAGGTAGTGGCCTGTAATGACCCCAGAAATAGAATATAATTCAATTATTAAAATAAAAAAACGCTCTATTGCATTCAGAAAGGTGAAAGATCAGGCACTAATGGTGTAAAATGCACATGCTCTCCCTTTGAGATAGTGTGTAAGAGCTGGTAATACCATGCACGTAAATAGCACATACACTACAGGCCAAACGTAAGCAAGCAAACTGTGATTTTTAAAGTTTGTGACTGTATAACAAAGTCAATTCGGCAAGAACCAAGAAAACACAACATGCTTATATTCTAGATGGTCTGGCTCCCACAGCCACTATCTCTGACTAATCAAGCTCTGGGATGAGCTTGATCTTCCACTGACTAAAGCACTTGTGAAGAGCGCATAATACTATATTTCCTGAAATGCTTCTCAAACGTCATAAAGTCTGTGAATTTGAAGTTTAAGCAAGAACAAATTAAGATTCAGTGGTGCATTATTACTGCATTTAATCAAAACTTTTCCATGTTAATACACATATTGCTATCTGGAAAAAAGGAAAACGTTTATATTTATTCATTTATTTGTTATCCTAACATGCCAATTTAAGTTAAAGGTACAAACTTTTGGCCTGTAGTGTGTGTTTAGAGTTTCAGTGATGTGTTTGTATTGTGCTGCCTTCAGCAGCAGATGGCGCTACAACTCCAGGGAAAACAGGAGGTCAGAGAGAGGCTGGGGTTCGGTTCAAAGCAGAATGGAATTTAGGTAAATCTCTTACTTTCCAACACAGAGCTCTGCTTTATCAAAGCAAACTCTGAAATAGCAATAAGTTTTGTTTTATATTTACTATGACCAAGAAATATATATTTTTATTTTATTATTTATTATAATATGCATGCTTAGAGTATGATTAAAATGTGCATAACATGCTTATGCTGTGTGAATTATATTGTTTTTAAAATATTAATAATAATAATAACAACAACAATAATAATAATAATAAACATGCAAAATGATGATGTCAAATCATTGTGTTTTAATGATGTAATTGAGTTTTTCTATAGTCTGTAGTTGCATATTTCACAGTTTACTGCTGCCTTGATAAAGGTCTGCAATCATGGTTCATCACAGCATTTGCATTTCAGGGAGGGACAGTTGCCGTCTGGATTATTGTAAATCCACAGTGAAAGTGCCACGGCACATATCCACTCTGTAATGCTGCATGTGTTTGACAGGGGCCAGATGAATCCAGGAGTTATCTGTGGCTGCCTTTAAGTCTGTGCGGCAGCTGACGGCAGAAATAACCATCTATTTATTGCTCAGAGCTAGGTTTGGGGAGCAGAAGGAAACTGTTTTTCCACTTACACCATATATTGGTTAACCTCCTGCCTGTTGTGTAGATGTCATTATGTTTTAGTCTCCAGTTTCTGGTGGAAGGAAATGTGTTTGATAAGTCCATGTGAAATACTTCATCTGCTCGCACTAATCGACTTAAGGTTCAGAGCTTCAGCATATTTTATCAGCTCATCACGTATCATTTTAAATAGGTATGTACAAGAAATTATTTGCTCTATTAGTTTATTCCAGTGCAGGTGATAAGGTCTCTATATCCACAGATTTATAATGAACAATTGACACTGTTCATGTGAGTTCATGATTCAAATGATAAAGAAACTAGTGTAGTACTTTTAAAATACAGCATGATTGTAGCTGCTCTATGGACTGGATCAGTCAGACTTTGTCAGGCATAGTGTGCAGTGTTTTGTTCTGTTATATTGATAAGTGGGAGTGAAGAAGTGATCTTTTCCTTAATTTATGCTCAGTAGCAATGATGGGGCAAATGCCATATTGAACATTTCATTTTAAGCACATGCAAATGGGTTGAGAGGTGTTTAATAAAGCCAAGGTTCCTTTGTTAATTATTTAGAAATCTGATGGCAGATTGTTTTTTGTTTGTTTTTTTTTTTTTTTTGCATAAAACCACCATTGTACAATGATGAATAGTATGGAAAGTGTCAAACAAATTGTCCAACAAAGAAAATCTAATTTTATTTCTTAGCAGTATAGGGATTAATAATGTATAATGAAGTGTTTTGTATCATTCTTAATTACAACACTAATGGTACGAGTTTACAGGGTTGTTTAGTAAAAAGCAATTAATATAACGGTTGCCTTTTGAGTTTATTTATTTATTTATTCATTTATTTATTTATTGTGCTAGAAAAGATTTCTCACTGTTCTTATCTTCCATTGTTTGACAGTAAAAGAAGAAGTTAAACCTACTTTTCAAAATCGCACCATTAAATTAGCTACCAGTATGACTGTCCCACAAACTTTGGCAGTGGAGCGTTCTGCTGAAGCCTTTGTAATTAACTGTAAAGGAAGTCTGCTTCCTCCAGTCCCACCCTTACGTCGAGGTCTCAGCCTGGCTGGCCTTAATCGGGCCCGCAGCCTGCCTGGGAAATGCCGCTACTACCCCAACACCACCATGCTCTCCTCCTCCCTGCACTCGTCGATGCTCTCCTCCACGCTCTCCTCCTCTATACGCTCCTCCACTCGCCCGCCCACACCCTGTAGGTGCCTCCGTAGCAGTCCACACCTTGCATGGAACAGATCTAACATCCCCCTCCCTAGCACTGTGTGTGCATGTGTGAATATGTATTGCAGCAGTTGCCAGGAGTACTGTACAGTTCAGTTTAGAGAGTAGGAATGGGTACAGTAGGTTGCACAGAAGGAGATTTCGGATTCTATTCCACTGCCACTGTCTCCAACTCTGTTGTTGCTGTTACCATTTGAGGGTTGCATTAAGTGAGGGAAGGCAGATGCCCAGTCAAGTTGTCTGAGCAGTGATACAAAAGAGCAGCATTTATTGTTGCTTGTGGTCTCGAACAGCAATCACACTTCACAGGACAGAACCTGTTTTGATTGAAGTTGTAAAGGTGCCCAAATGCAATTTGGAACAAGCAGGGAGTTACTGGAGCAGCCATGGTACAGGTAGAGTTATTTCATTGTTAAGCCTCTTACTGAAGGGCACTGGTATAGCTCATAAATCTCTGCAGTCTAATTTGGAGAAGCAAGGGCAGGAGTGTGGCCTAACCCAACAAGGCCACTTACTCCTTAGTCTTAATAGGAAAACAAAGGGTTGCACCATGGTGCCTTACTGCAAGTGATATTTTGAAGGTTGATTAGTGCTTCACATTGCTCTAGCCACTGTGTAGTTGTAAATGTCAAACAGTGGCATTTGGTACATACCTAGACAGAGCATTTTAAATTTGTCCTTTTTCATTAGTGAAATTAGATGATGCTGAAATGAGAGTGATCCACAGAGGCCATATGTCTTATATTGGAACTGCTTGCAGTGCTGGTAAACTTTTCTTTAATTACGTGTTGTGGTTGTGAAGTCTAACCAAATTTGTGCAGGTTTGGAGTGTAATACAAGTGTCTCAGATAGAGACTTTCTAGTATGGACAATAGATTAAAACTTGTACAAGACATTTTAAAATTAGATCTGATCACACTGATAAATACTATTTAATGAGAAAAGATTATAACAGAAATAAAAACATTGCACCATTCATAGTGGATAGGTCTATCAGCCATAGCTTTGTACTTGTTACAGAACTGTGTAGCATTGCTATTAAGTCTGACATTCCTGAGAGTGTAAGGAGCTGATGTTGACCTTCATACAGCTCCACTCTTGTAGATAGTACATTCAGTAGGAGGGATGCTTTTGACATTCATAGGCCCCTCAGTAATTTCCTCCTGGAGTGGTGTTTCAGCATTAGATGAGTGAGCTCAGTGGGTTCAGAGTGCTTGTGGCATAGAGGGATACATGCACAGACCAGCCCACACTCATCAGTTACAAGTAAGATGATGAGAATTGATTTTGCCATGTAGTGATCCATTGGAAAGCAAAACATATAAACCCCCCCCCCCCCCCCCCAAAACTCCTTCCATCATTGTTTTAGTCCTTGTTCTGAATGCAAGGACAATGATGCAGAAGAGAGGTTATACATTACTGATGCAGATTGCTAACACTCCGGAGCAAAAAGAGAATAGTAATCATTGAGTTCATGTCTTAATGAGTGTCCTTCATGGCTTTTTTTGCCTTCCTGAAATGTACACTTGTCCCTACTAACGATGTTCTCTTTCTATTTTTGGAGGTCGCATCTGACTTATATTGCCATGATTGATTGAGAGTTGCCTTTTGTGTTCTTTAATATGTCATCCCCAGCACACATTACAATCCCTGCTGTCCACAGACTGACACTCTTTGCATGTGTTTGCAGTTGAAGACGAGCATCCATCAACGCTGTCACCCAAAAAGAAGCAGCGTAACGGAGGCATGCGAAATTCACCCAACTGCTCACCCAAAGTGATGAGGTAAGACATTGATTTTGAGACGCTCCCTGCAGCCTTCAAAAGGAAATAGAGAGCGGCAGAGAGATGGGAGGGATGGTGATGGGTTTGGCGGGAGTAGGAGGAGTGGCAAGGGAGAGAGGGAGCGAAGGAGAGGAGAGGAGCCCTGTAAGGCTCAGGCGTTTAAGCTGTCAGCCTGTCAGTGCTTAATGATAGAGCTGAAATATTTCTGTCATGAAAGAGGCTATGAAAAGCTGTTTGAAAAATACTCTTGCTTTAAAGTCTCAGCTGTCACCCCCCCAGTCTCGTCCACATGTAGTTCTTAAACAGCGGTGGCACTAATGACAGCAGCAGCCAATCAGGGATGCCCGTATGGTTACTTAGCCTCAGGCTCTTCATTCATTGTAGGGGCCCCAGTGAGTAGTGTTTTTGGAACTTAAGGCCATATGTGAGATGTACCATTGCAATCAAAAATGAATTCAAATATTACCTTCCTTTTATCCTGTCTGGAGGAATTATAATACTGCTAATTGATTTTGACCGATAAAAGGGTTTGTTTTCTGCCCATGTGGCAAGGATTCAGAAACTCCAGAGATGAGGATGTCCATTCGAGATCATAGAGCAAGATTCAGGAAGACAAGATATATTCATTCCCAGATCTCATATAATTTCATATTATTAGTAATTTGGTTCTGAAATAAATGTAAATGTGGGTAAACATTTTTACTTTTCACATTTTTTTTGCCATGAGTACTTCTAGTTTTTCCAGTTCAATGAAAAATAATGCCTCAGTTAAGAATGTATATATAGGAGTTGAATTCGCACCATACATACTCTTATTTGTATTTTTCACATTAGCGTCTTTTATTAGATAAATACTGGAACACAGTTCAGTATACCCTTAAACAAACTGTAAAAGGCAAAAACTCGCTTTCTTCTAGCGGCTTAAAAAGATGTTGAGTTTTGAGTTCTTAAAGCTCATAACGATTTTTCTGTGCTGAGATGATGGTCCCTGTTTGCAGTGTAATATATGCATCTTCCCTTTGATCTGTGAGTGATAATAATTCTTGGGAGTTATTTACCCTGTTTTCAAATGCTTCAAAGCAGTGCCAAAGTTTCCTGTGCTTTAGGGTGCTTCTGTGTTCGGCTGGCTCTTGGGTACTGGATGACAGGTTCTCAGTTCTAGGTGTAGGCTTTTCAAGTCGTAGCCCTGCAGCAAAACATCAAATTACCAAATGCAGACCTGTGCACTTCTCCAACCATTGCCTTTGCTGTCATTACACCACATATTGAACACTTTAGCCTTGAAAATTGTGTTTTACGCACAACGATAAGTGATTGTTTAAGGTAGCCTTAGGGATAATTTATTGTACAAACATGGGAGGAAAAAACAGCGAGCATATACCATATCAACTGTGGTTTTTACATACTTTTATGCCTCTAGGCCATCATAAATAAATAATGATCAACAGATTGGCTGTGGGTTTTTGAAAAGCATGCCTTTGTCAGTTTGTATGATGGGGAAAAATTTCAAAGCAAAAGGCTCCTTTCATAGGCTGCTGGAGAGGGACTGAGGGACTCAGTGACTGCCAAGTGATGGGCTAGAATAGCTAAACACTCTGTGAAAAGCTGCTCTGGTTATAACTCTGACTCTAAGAAATCACATCTAGGGCATTCCCTTAGTAATTAACGTGTGACACTTATAAGTTACAGGGTTGAATTTGAAAATGTTTAGCTGTGCTGTGTGGTTTAGCACAGAAAACAAACCACTTTTTTATGTTATTTATTTATTTATTTATTTATTTTTACAAGTCTTTGGTAGTTTTTGAATTTGAATGGATTAAAGGCATCCTGTCACATTTTATTTCTGTTGTGTTAATGAAGCCATCTTTCTTTTTTTGTTTGTTTTTTTGTTTTTTTTATCAAAAGTGCCATTCAAACAATGAACAGCTCTTCCTAACTGAAATTAACAAAATGCACACGGACTTTCTGATAGCACCCGAGACGTATCTAATTGTGGGAAGTCGGAGTGCATTTTGCCATGATCCGCTCCCAGAGCAGTAATGTCATATAGCTAGTTTGGAGTGGCGTGGAGCAGAGAGTTGTGCAGTGACTGGCAGGCTTTGCTGACAGTGCTGAGACGAAGCTATCTTGGCAGAGGTGTGCAGTGGCAATCAGCATGGTGAAAAGATGGAAGTGACAGGGGTCTGTAGAGTGAGTGGTGAAACACACAGCATATAATGAAATATTCAGCTGGGGTGAAAAAGCACTAAATGCTTTCACTGTTATTATCACCTGCCCACAGCCTGATATCATCCCAGTGTGTTAATTGACACGTTTTTGATGTGATATTTCGGCAATCAAACAGCATCGAAATGTAGAGTGAAAGGGGGAGGCTTCAAAGCAATGTCAGTGAATAAGCTCACTTAGGAGACAGGTGGAGCATGGGTGAGAAAGAGAGAGAGAGAAAGCGATAACACTAGCTTGTTTTTAGATCTTTATCATGTGCCTTATTTTGAATGCATTATTTCCTGTAGCGTGTTAAATTGTTTCGATAGTACATTTTGTTTTAAATTGAAGCAAGATTTATTTGGACTGCTGGTAATGATGCAGAAGTTGTAGATGTAAATAATTTTGCTTGAATATTATCTCTCATTATGCAAATATTGGAAACAAGGCCAATGTCTCATCATTCATTATTCTATAAATAAATAGGGGAGGTCCAAATGCAATTTACAAACCTAATCTAATTCATTGTTAATAATGATATGTAATAGAACAAGGCATGATGGATGTAATATTCAGCCATTTCATGTCAACTGAATAACAACACGCATAATATTACACAATTAAAAATGTATTATCAGCAAATGTTTAAAGGACCAATACATGACAGGTGAGGAACACAGCATGAGGAGAGGAACTCTAGTAGAAATGCTAATTAATAAATAAAATAATAAAATACAAGCTAACTGGAACAGATACAGTAACAGGAAGATCTTCCAAATCCAATTCCAAATATTTTAACATTATCTCAATTTCCTGTGTCTGTTTTAATATCACAAAATAATGCCCTAATTATCAGTTATCTCCTGCTTATGTGATACATTATAGTTATTATCCCAATTAAATCTGTGCCATGGTTTTGGTAAAAAAAAAAAAAAAAAAAAAAAAAATTTTAAATTGCACATACAAAATAAAGTCTTTCTGGGTGGACCAGAACAGTATCATGGTGATGAATTCTATTTGCCATCAAATAGTGTGAGTTTGAGGGAATTACTGGTGAAAGTCTGTGCAGTTGAGTAGCAGAAAAGGAAAAGCATGTACCCCTGTAGCTGTGGAGCTGAGAGGAAGCTGCTCTTGTGTGGCCTCAGGCTATTACCTCAAAAGCAGGTTTTCAGACCCACTCAGCTCTCCTGTAGTGGGCTGCTCAGTGGGCTTTTGTTGACATTGTTATGGCCTCTTGACAAGTATCCTGAGGTCTTCCTTCCAAAGTACTCTCATAAATGATAGAATCCCAGAGAAATGGATGATATGCATTATCAGACTGAATACATCATCATCAAGTGCTAGTTTAATATTTTTATCTTTTAAATTGCATTGCAAAAAAAATAATCCATTGAACATGTGCCTGTCAGTGAACTTTGTTTGTATGTCAACCTCCAGCAGTAACCCTGAAGCCTTTTTTTTTTCTTTGCCAAAACCCCCTCACATCCATAACAAACCAGCAGACCCGATATTCATTCAGAAAAGCCTCTCTCTGCTAGACCAGTTGCTGAGTGCTTACAAGTGCTTTCATGGGAGCCAGGTGATCCCAAGTGATAAATATATGCTAGTTCTGGTATTAGCAGTGCAGAGTAGTAAGACCTCTTTCATGGTCACTGTTCCCCCAGATCAGCTTCAGCAATCCAGCCACGCTGTTTTAGATTAGCCTTTTTGGCCGTGACACTTTTCTGAAACATTAATGGCTTTCAGTTCAGGAGAGCAAAATGAGATCGGGCAAATTCCTAAAATATTTAAAGTGCAGCCCTGTTATAGCTTTTACTAGGGGTGGGGGTGGAGGTCACAGTGCGTCAGAAGCTGAGTGAGGTAAAAGCCAGTAATTGGCTTTCCATTCCGGTGCCACTCAGTGAGCGCACTGCTCAGGCTCATTCTCTTCCACTCCAACGCTGTCACCAGTGTGTGTCACCAGCACACACACACACACACTATGATGGGAGCACAGATCCACTCTGACAGTGATGGCCTTGTCACACACACCTGCTCTGCTTCTGGCTGATATTGTGGATATGCTATTTGATTAATGTCAAAATTATAAGATAATGTACCAGCTAAAAGGTACACTTTTGTCACAGGTATAACATTTACAGTAAGCCTTGTGAAGGTGGTTTACTGATTAAATAGTGAAACTAAACTCTCTTTGGTTAAAAAAGGCAATTGCAAGAAAAATGCAGTATACAGGAAAGCCAACATTATCAAGTAAAAATAAATCAGTAACATCAAACATGTATTTTCTGCCATTGTATTGAACAACCACAGCGTGACTAGTGTTACATTTATTCATTAAGCAGACGCTTTCATGCAAATGAGGAAATAGAAGCAAAGCACTGTTAACGAGAAGTAGAAACTGACTCTACATATGCTTTAATTATAAAACTAAATAAGTATTATTTTAAAGATGTTTACTCCTTAAATATTTAGAAAATGTAGAGTGTTTATAATTTTAAATACTGATCTCTCCATTTATACTTCATACATCTGGATCTCCATAGTAGCAATAACAATTCTTCATAGTTAGTTACGTATGGTATTTGCTTTAGCAATAATATAATTTTAAGTAGTGTAGTGTATAGGATACTGAGCAAGGAAAGGTCTGACCTATGCTTTACCTATTGTTTTTAAACATACAATTAAAGTACACTATGAATTTAGTAAGAGTTCAATAAAAAGTCCACCATTTGGTTAGCAAAACTGTAAACAAACAAAGAAAGAGGCCAGAAACTGTTAGAATGAAGAAAATATTTAGTAAATGTTTTGCTTAATAATCATAACAGTGGTCTAATTACATTTTCTCCATTTCCTCTTCTCCTGTACAGACACGACCCTTTACTTATTCCAGGAAACGAGCAGATTGAGAATATGGACGTTAATGTGAAGAGATACGACTCCACTGGAATGTTTCACTGGTGTCCTTCCAAAGAAATTGAGAAAGTCATTCTGGTGGGGACTGTTCTGTACTCCGACAATATACGCACACATTATACCTCTGACACACAGGTGCTAATGAGAGAATCACTGCACTCTCACACATTGCCAAAATGTACACATAGATGCATATAGCATGAACATTATTGGTTTCATGTCTTATACAGATTTAAATAAGTGAGTAATTAAATGAATTGCTGAAATGGTCTAGAGGCATCAGTTTTAGCACTCTGAGGCCTCTATGTTCATGACGACTGGCTCCTGGTACAAAGCAGCACTAATATACAGGGGTTTAGATAGATAGGCTGTTGTGAGATCCAATAAAAACTAGCTTCTTTCATTCCCTTTAAAAACCAAGTGTGTCCAGTGCAGCACAGTAACATTTATAATGATGTGCAATTCTAGTTCACTTTATAATAATATTTTAGTGATCTAAATAACCAGGTGAATTATGCAGTTATTGTAGTGGTAAAATAACACTTGGAGATTTTGATGCAAGTTTCAATATTTTTGCTTTTCTTTATTTTTTAAGTAAACGGTCCACAATTATTTATGCATAATGCATAATATAGACAGAATGACACGGAAAGGGCTTGAGTGTGAAACATTCTCCTCTGTGACAAGGTAGTAACCTTGGATATCTGGATTTTTGACATAACGTACCACAAAAGTGTTTTCTGTCTTCTCATGCACTTTTGTGGGTGTTCACTCATGTGTAAGCGTGACATAGGACACACATGCCGAGGTGCCCTTGGGCAAGACGCTGAAGCCCAAGTTGCTCCTGATGGCAGGCTAGTGCCTTGTTTGGCAGCCTTGCTACGATTGATGTCTGTGTGCGCGCGTGTGTGAATGGGTGAAAGAAAAACAGTGTAAAGCCCTTTGTACAAATGCTAAGGTTAAAAATCACTATAAAAGTGCAGACCATTTGCCCTTTAGCATGGGGCTAGATATACATACATAGCTGTTCGTGCTTGGTTTCACATATTCTGGAGAAAAATCATGCATGTTATGTACAAAACCACAGTATAAGCCACTGTGCATGTAGAGAACACACAAATTTATACTTTTCTTTTTCTATTGCTTCCTAGCTACTTTTGAATTGTCAGCACATGCTTGTTATTCATTCTAATATATATATATATATATATATATATATATATATATATATATATATATATATATATATATATATATATATATAAAAACACATTACATTATTTATGATAGAAGTATGAAACTTTGGCCAAATAATTGTTTTGGGAAGCTAATACTATTTATCCATTCGCCTGCTTTTTTAGGCAGATCTGTTAACCCTGGTCATATGTCATTAACACATGCATAAATTTCCCCACAGCAATGCAATATAACAAATTAAACAAGAATTTTGTTGCAATTTTCTACATTTTAAGGAAGCTGCGATCCACCACCCAAAAATGTTATTGCAGTTTTTTTTAAACAAGTACTCATTCTGTACACATCTATCTTTTTTAAAATCAAATACATGTATTCATGCCTTTCACACTGTTGACTTGTTCTGGTATGGTAGTCTTTATTTAATAAGAACTTGGTTTATACATTATCTTTATTACTGAACTTTCCATTGCTGCATTTCCCTGTTTAGTCTCGGGCTTTTAAACCACAATTTGTAACTCACGCAGAGCACAAAGTAGTAGGCTCTCTCAGGCACAATTTGTGTAATGAGCTACAGCCTTTGTAAATTGAGCATTAATTTCCGACGCCTTGTGAGCAAATTTTTGTGGCCACGTCAAGCTGCGTTTTGCACTGCGCCTCCTCACATACATACATCTGGCCTAAAATTTTTATATCAGCTAATTCTCCTTCACCCTCAAAGGGAAAAAAACATGACTTGCACCTGAATACCTGCATTATTAGGGCCTTAGCAAAATATTCTGATGTAATATTGTTTGTTTTGTTGCACATATCCACTTTAGCAGTGACGCCCCATCACACAGAACTGCTCTGGTTTTTGTATAAGAAAAAATATTTAAAGACTAAATAGTAATAGTAATGATAGCACACACAATAATTAGTACTATATATGATCTGAATAAACATTTATTTTGTAAAACATGCTAATGTCTGTCTCATTCCACTGCTACTGCATTCAGATCATCAAGAACATAGCTTTAATTTAGGTATATGTAGCAGTTGTTTAAAGGATAAATAATGTGTTGTCATTTCTCTTTTTCTATTAATGCTGCCTGGTTGTGATTATGTTGCGTTCTGTCCATGATTCTCTCAATAGACGAGGAGTGAGGCCTCCATGACGGTTCTGAGTGGACACGTCGTGGTCTGTATATTTGGAGACGTCACTTCTGCTTTAGTGGGGCTGCGAAACTTGGTGATGCCTTTAAGAGCAAGTAACTTTCATTACCATGAGCTGAAGCACATAGTCTTTGTAGGCTCACTGGATTATCTGAGGAGGGAATGGGAAACCCTTCATAACTTCCCCAAGGTCTCCATCTTACCTGTAAGTACACTAAATAAGCATTACGCTTTCACTTCTAGTCAAGGCAGGAGGAGGCAAAGCAATTTAACTACTAATTAAGCACCCATTACCAGGTTTATGCTAGCTGTGTGTAACAATCCCTGGTTTAGAGCTTGTTAAAACTGCTTTGGCTCAGCATTTGGGGACAAAATGCCGCCATCGGCAAAGGCTACCCTTTAGATCAGAGAACATATTCTCGTGCGCATAGTTATATCGGCTGAATGTCATTGCCTTTAGGGGAGAAAATTGTTGACTAATTTCTTAGTGGTCCAAAGCTCAATCTTTAACTTGTTTTTCTGTCTTCCCAATCCTCCCCCCGCCACCCCGCCCCAATGTCTCTTGCTCTCTCTCTGCTGAAGGGCACACCATTAAGTCGAGCTGATTTAAGGGCTGTAAACATCAACCTCTGCGACATGTGCGTTATCCTGTCAGCCAATCAGAACAATATCGACGATGCTTCACTGCAGGACAAGGAATGCATCTTGGCATCACTCAACATCAAATCTATGCAGTTTGATGACAGCATTGGGGTCCTGCAGGCTAATTCCCAAGGTAAAGAGTGGCCTAGGACACTTCAGCACATACCATTGAGAGGACTGAGCTCTGCAGCATCAGTCTGCTAGACTGCAAAACTGATTGCTGTTTGCTTTAAAAGACAATAGGATCAATGGCATCTTAATGAAAACAAGCACAATAGAAATGAATAATTAAGGAACAGGAGCATTATTACATTACAAAATGTGTGTTTGTATTCATTTCATGTTCACTGAATTAATTAGTTCTTCAGTATGCATTTTTGTTTATACATGTGTGTGGTATCATCTCTGCTTTAATCAAAGCACTGCTAAAATTCCCAAATATCACACTGCAGACCGTGCATTATTTGCCTCCATTAGTGGGGCTGTGGCAGATTTGTTTGCCGACAAATTGAGTTGAACAGATTGTTTATGCATTCAGATAAACATGTAACCCTCTTGTGCCCATCAGGATTCATCATCATTAAGCAGGCAGTACAAATCAGCAACACCACTTCTTCAGCTGCTCTTCATTACGCAAATTACACAGCCCACACAAGCTGGCATAGAACAATTAAGATTTCAACTGTTATTGAGGAACCACTTTTGCAGAGAACGATGGAGCTGAAGCTTTGAAATGACAGCATTTGTGAGAAATGTGTGAGACTAAGCAGAATGCTCTTTGTAACACAGCAGCGGCTGTTCGTTTGTGAAGAATCGGTCCCCCGTCATGGCTGATAATAGACCTTTATCATTCTGTTTGTGGAAGAGACACAGGAAGACAATATGTCATTATTGCTCCATCTATTAATTCATCTAAACATCTGGTGTGATGAGCTACTGAAGAACTTTTTTTTATTTAATTTAATTTAGTATATTGGCAGCATATAACCTCACAAATTATTAATCACATACAATGAGCGAATCAATGTTTTGTTTTGTTTTGTTTTTATTACAGGACATGCATATTTATCAAAATGTCTTACCCTGCATCATTTCTCTAACCAACTGTCTAACCCCTACTTCTCAGTGCATGGTGTTGAATTTGAAGACAAAGGTGTAAATGACTAAATCAGCAAGCTTATCGCCAAGGGAAAGGTATAGACAAGTGCAAAATGAGCAGTGCCTGGGGGTGTGTTTTTGTTAGGGAACCCATATTATGCAGCTTTTTTGAGAGAGGGGGGGGGGGTAAACGTTCTTACAATAATAGGCTAGGTAAAGCTGTTTATACAACCATTTAATGAGAGCCTAAAAATTAAAGCATGACTGTTGACTTATAATTAAATAAATAAAATCGCTGATTAATTAAATGGATTTATCTATAACAATATTATTTATATATTAATGCGATTATTTAATTAATTGTGTTATTATATGAAAATTATATAAATAATTATACAAATACATTAATTGATATACTTTTTAGATTAAAAAAAATATTACTATTATTTATATTGTAATATAATTCTATAAAAATGCTTTAAGAATGTTAATGAAATAATTATAATTATATACAAATATATTATTCGGTGGGGAACCATATCAAAAACTGAATTTAGGAAGGTTAACACATAGCGTAGATAGATGTAATGGCAAAAAATATATAAATCCTTTACATTTGCATACTTACAAATGTCAGTGCACAATATATAATTAGGTACGTTAGAAAACATAATAATAATAATAATAATAATAATAATAATAATAATAATAATAAATGTAAAAAAAATTTACCTTAATATACTTCCAGTTTATTGAGCTACTTTTATCTTTATTTTAAGAACATTAAGACCGGTTCATACACACACACACACACACAATGACAAATGTCCTTCATCAGCTGTGCAAACAGGAACCTCTTCATTGGTCTCTCGATATTGTGGAAGAGAACACATCACATCGCTTTGGTTGGCTTTCAATCATTAAGTGTCTATTTTTCACTGTTTGAAATCTAAATGAATTTAATGTCATATGGTATTTAATATAAGTAAGCAAATTAATGTACTACAAGCAAAGTAAGCTGAACATAAAAGTTAAAGCACCATCCTAGTTAGGACGCTTTTTAGGGGTTTTTATTAGGTTAAGATGTCTCTGTAATCCTCTTTTCCTATGTGGAGTCACTATAAGATAAACTTTGGAACTGTTATTCTGCAATAGCTAGTGTCCTAAATAAAATCCTAGCTTCAGTTGTCATTGTTAGTGAACAGAATACGATTTTACAGGTTGTTTCTGCAGTACAGCTTCTGTAGTATAAATTTTCACCAGAATGCAGTATGCTGCAGTGCTGGTTCAAGCTGAGAAGTGAAAATGTTAAACATTGTAGTATCTACCTGTCTTTGTTGTGGAAAGTGAATTTCATAGACATTACAAAAAAGATACCCATTCAGAATTGTTTAGACTTTTTTTCAGCAAGGAGCTTTACTTAGACTTGTCATTGTTTATTTAATGTGTCAAACATGTAAGCAGGAATTATTTTGTTTGCAGTTTGAAATTTAGGGGAAATGTTAGTGTCTTCCCCCTGCTCTCACATCTTTTGGCTGAATAGAGGCTCTGTGAGCAAACAGAATTCTGCAGTATACTTTTAAAACTTTGTGACCTGAATCTATTCCTGCATTATGTTTTCCATTGTACAAAAAGGAAACTATATGCTTGCATTTTTTCTCTAGTCAGCACTAAATGATGGATGTCAAAACAGGCCTGATGCATTATGCATATGGCATTACTGATTTAAGGTGTTTACTTGTCAGCTTGAGGAAATGCAAAAGTGTCAAGTCATGTGAATTCATAGTCCCGTCACCGGTGCTTGTATTTCATAGCTCAGAATCGCGTTTTCACATAAAAGGTTTTCAGGATCCACTTCACCAATTTTATGGTAACAAAATGAACAACATATAAAATTTATACCTACCAGCTGATGGAAAGCGGCAAATGCTAAATATGTCTCAGCTGACCTCTAAAAGCTGAATATCCACAGTGCAGTGGTTTGGGCAGGCACTGTGGTCCTTTCATTCTTTCATACTATATCATCTTTGACACTATTTCTGTTTTACAGCAACACAAAGGCATTTATACCTCAACAACCTCAGTGCAGTGGGGGTTTTTTGTCTTTACTGTGGAAATTAATCCTCCTGCTTACACTATTATCAGTAATAATAACAACAGTCCAGGCATTTGCTCGATTGGACCTTTAGCCTTTATGTGACAAATACAAGTAGTGCTTCTAATCTATTATCCCTTCCTCACTCCTTCAGGTTTTACACCTCCGGGAATGGACAGATCGTCTCCAGACAACAGTCCAGTGCATGGGTTGGTTCGCCAAGCATCGGTCACCACTGGATCCAACATCCCAATCATAACTGAACTAGGTGACCTATGACTGCTATCATGTCAAAATCTTGTGCATCTATAAGTCTAACAGCTGAGATGTAATTGTCTCAGTGCTGTTGTGCCTAATGAGATGTGTGTCTGTTGGTTTTTTGGATTGTTGAGCTAAATAAGTCAAAGTCAGGTGCATAACAATATTTCCATTAATGCATGTGAATAGCTGGACTTGCATAGAGGCAAAAGGCATCTTGTGAAATGGGTCCATTTATTAATAACAATGACGCTGGTAGTATTCCCAGGACAGAGGGACTCATGAAAGTTTCAGATCTCAGAGGGCACTAAAGCACATGGGATTGGCCACTCTAACTCTCCACTGACCCAATTATAGTGCATTTCAATAGAAAGGCCTGTAAGCATCAAACACCACACACACTTAAATTCCAGTGGCCCCTCAAGACCAGAGGAATCGGATATCGCCCATGAGGGTTTCCAGAGGCCCACATCGGAGATACATAATCTCAGTGCTGTAGGAGTAGCTAAGATGGCAAGAAACCTCGTGAACTGGAAAAAAAAAATGTAGCTGGTTTTAAGCATTTGCCTATGATCAAGTACTTTTCCACTCTAGCACTAAAAGGCTAAAAACCCACACATCACGGAGGCAGGCTCTGTTTACCAGTTAGGCACAGATTTCTGGTATCTCGCGCTACACTTAGACACTGTGCCCTTCTGAAAGCAGATACTGTACCTTTACATTTCTAATCCCGCTTTTGATATGATACTCTCATTATGCTTTTCATTTTTGCTTGCCTTTGAACTTGTTTCAATAACGATCTCCCCTCAACGTTGTTTTATCGTCATTAGCTAAGCCTGGCAAACTACTGCCTTTGGTTCCATTCAGTCAGGAAAAAAACAGTGGAACCAACATACAAATGATAACAGAACTGGGTAAGCTGTGCCTTTGTCCTCCACTGCACTGATGCTCAGCCTCCTTCATCGGCTTGTCTTGATTTCTCTGGCTGCAGACAAGGCCTGCTCCCATGGCATCACTTTGAACACATTTTTATTCTTGGTTCTGGTTGAAATTGACTTTCTTGTTTTGGACACCCCCCTCCCCCCCCCTCCTCTCCCCTCCCTCTCTGAGCATCACTAGGCCTTTGATCACACTAGTCTGTCCTTGTGGCTGTTTCCATAGCATCTCCCTGCAGTTCATTTCTGTAGCGCAGGCTCTTTTTCATCAGCAGCCGGTCTGAAAGACTGACATTTCTCTTCCACAGCTCACAGGAAGTCTGGGAAGAAATCAAATTGGAAAAAAAAAACACCCTCTAGATAAAACCTTCCCTTTAAGCCGTTTATTTTTATTTATTTATTTTGGAGCTGGTCTTAATCTCTAAAGCATACATTTTGAAGAAGGCTGAAACAAAGATTTGTATGAAGCTGTGCTCAAATCGAACTGGGTTTCAGGGCATTTTCTCTGAACACTGGCTACTCTAGAAAATATCCTCAAACAATCACCGCTGTTGTTGATCTGAACATGCGAATTGAAGGTCTAGCTGAAAATAAATGTACACCAAAATAAATGTATTTGTGAGTAATACTCTCATTTTTCTTTTTCTTTTTTTAAACCTCTGAACTTTCAGTAACAAGGTTTTTTTTTTTTATCATTATTAGCTAAGCCTGGCTTAGATTTCGTTAAGAGAATTGAGAGAGAATTAAGAGAATTTCTAGAGTAGCATTTTTCCCACTTTTTATGCCATTCATCTGTATTTTTGCATGTATTATTTTATATAGCACATACAGACAGTTTTAGCTGATGAAAGTGATTTTAAAAATTTTTTATGTCCTTTTTAGTACAATACATGACCGTAATGTGTGGTGTTCCACAAATATTTGTTGTTTTCTTTCAGTTGTATATTTTTCAGACCGCATGATAAGTTGATGTGCATGTGTCGTCTTTATTTATTTTATTCATACAGTATATGTAATAATTAACATTTTAAGATGCATTCTTTCTCTATACTGCTTTTAGAGCAGGTTTAATGCCCCCAGTTTTCTATTAAAACCATATTTTCTTTTCCATAGTGAATGATTCAAATGTTCAGTTCCTGGACCAAGATGACGATGATGACCCGGATACAGAGCTGTATCTGACCCAGCCCTTTGCCTGTGGGACAGCTTTTGCTATCAGTGTGCTCGACTCTCTTATGAGCGCTGTGAGTTTAATGTTGATCACTCACAAACATTACTCCCTGCATGATTTACAGTGTCAGAGTTTTTAAATTAATCATATCTGACGATAACAAAATTAAGAGATGCATCTTTCACACCAGCCCACAATTGTGGAGCGTTTACGTTCTTCTTTAAACTTTACTCAGGTTTTTTTTTTTTGTTTTTTTTTTTTTGGATTTTTTATTTTATTTACAACATTTTATTTAATGTTGAATAATGAGCAATGATTTATCACAGTATTTAACATACCTTCCACTGTGCCCCTGACCAGATACAAATTGGCTACTGAAGAATGAACGAATGACTACTTTAGCTAAATTTGTTAATTATATTTCTTGTTTGTTGTTTATAGTTACAATTGTATGTATTGTTATTTATAGGAAAGTAGTATTCAAGTAGTTAATGTTACCTTAGATAAAGTCAAATTAGTTTTCTCATAACTTGGAAGAGTAATAAGGGAAGTAAAATGCTTTTCACTTTTACTAATACTGAATTGTGTTTTTGTACTTTTACTGAGTATTCTTTGTGTATGCACTTAAATAACATATTGATGGATTGAACATGGTTCCCGCTCAAAAAACTTTAGCAATACCATTTTTTCCTCCCCTTATGGGGTGTTATATAGAATTACATGATCTACTAATCTGCTGAAGCTGATCCTCTGAAAAATTGTAAAGAAACAAAAAACCTCAGGGTCTTCTGTGCTCAGATGTAGTGCTTGAGCGTTACTGGTAGGCAGAGGTTCGTAACTGAAACGCAACATAGATCAGACAATACTGTCAGCTGTAGTGACATCAAAAGGAAAATTGTTATCAAGACTCCTCATATAATATGTCATGAAATGAACTTTCAAGAGGCTTATTAGATTTTTTAAACAAGGTAAGTGCATGAGTTCTCTTTAATGGCATTTCTTGACACACAGGTGGGCTCCTATGCAGTCCAAAAGCTTTAATCTCTAAACAATGTCATTTTGGTTAGAGAGGAAGAGAAGAGACTTCTCTCCTCTCTCTTTTTCTCGCTCTCTTTCGCCTACTTTATTTCTCCATTTTTTCCTTTACCTACATCCATAGCTACCCCCCCCCCCCCCCCCACACACACACACACACCCCCACCCTTTCCGCATGATGGCTTAATTCTAGTGCCTTTCGCTTTGAGTGAAGTTAGAACAAAGCAGCCTTCAAGTGCGTTCCACTCTGGACAAAGGTGAAGCTGGCTAATAGACAGCTCTCATCTATCATTCTATCATTCAGCTGAATGGTGCTGTCAGGGGCCTGGAAAGGTGTCACTCCATACACCGTCTGAGTCCCACCTCCTGCTGCTGCTCAGGCCGGCCTCTCTCTTTCTCTCTCTCTCTCTCTCTCTCTCTCTCTCTCTCTCTCTCACTCACTCACTCACTCACTCACTCACTCACTCACTCAGACACACACACACACAGGGCAAAGAGACCTGCCTTTTGCCACAGTGTTTTGTCAGCACCATGCATTAATGTGTCACATGCAGAGGTATGTAAGTGAACAGTGAAAAACCAAAGATGGTGAAACAATGAAATCAAACCACAGACTGACATGAGATTTTCTGTATTGATTTGCTTTTCTAAATGATATCTCAATTTATTATAAGAATATTTATTTTGCTGATGTTGTTGATCATGTATTCCACATATATTTACATACAACATGAGAAGTGTGATTCCTGAATACTGTACATCTGGATGCAGGAGCTTTTCCACTGACTGCATCGTGAGATCCATAAAGATAATTAATTCCAGTAATGATAATTGATAACTAGAGCAGTTTTCCACTGATACTGTGTGTGAAATGCTCTCCTGTTAAACATGGCTGGTGATATCAAATGAATGTTGAAGAGGAGGGAAAACAACAACAACAACAGCTGGCTTAATTGCATTGCCGTGTCTCTTTCCGTCGTGGGGAGTGCAATGTGAAGAGACAGCTCAGGGTCTAGATAACAAGGCCCAGAATGGCTCCAAAATCTCTGCTGTCTTCCATGGTGACTCTAATGGTGCTGCTGTCCGTATCCTTTACCTCATCTCTGCAGACGTACTTCAACGATAATATCCTGACGCTGATCCGGACGCTGGTGACAGGAGGGGCCACGCCGGAGCTGGAGGCGCTGTTGGCCGAGGAGAATGCGCTGCGTGGAGGATATAGCACACCGCAGACGCTAGCTAACAGGGACAGGTGTCGCGTGGCACAGCTCGCCCTCTACGATGGCCCTTTCGCAGACTTGGGGGTAAGTGGATGCTTAAGAAGAGCTGACAGCTTTTTGTCACTTTCCCCAACAGCACGTGCTCCCCTGTCCGACGCCTCCGCTGTCCGCTAATGCAAACCAAACATGCTGCACATGCAGAGCAGGCCCAGAGAGACAGAGAGAGTGTGTAAGAATGAGTGAATGCAAGAGGAAGGTGGAAAAATAAAGCTCTGTCAAACTGTCTCTTTATCATTCATTAACAGCTTAGTAGCATCAATCATTACTGTTTTGTTTATACTGTAGCAAGCTACTAAATTTGACATGTTTCAATTTGCCCAAAATCATAATTCATTATAATTTGTTGTTTTCTCTCTTTTAGGATGGTGGCTGTTACGGGGACTTGTTTTGTAAAGCATTAAAAACCTACAACATGCTATGCTTTGGAATCTATAGATTAAGAGATGCACACTTAAGTGCACCGAGCCAGTGCACAAAAAGGTGAGCTGTCCTCCACTTGTAAATGGATTTCACTCAAAACATCTCCCTCTGAGAGGTGTTCAGAATGAGATTTAGAGTCACTGCATGTATTCCGTATAACGGCTACTACAGCAGTCAAAGCAGTCAATATGGAATCTAGTGATTTATTCTCTGAAAACTTTAAGCAGCCAATTTAGCCTAAGGATATCATTTAAATGATATTATGATCGAATCCTTACCAAGATTCTGTTTGTAGGTATGTCATCACCAACCCGCCCTACGAATTTGAGCTCGTCCCCACAGACCTGATCTTCTGCCTGATGCAGTTTGACCACAACGCAGGTCAGTCGCGAACCAGCCTGTCCCATTCGTCCCATTCCTCACACTCATCCAGCAAGAAGAGCTCCTCAGTTCACTCCATCCCTACCACCAACCGGCCCAACCGCAGCAGCAAGACCCGTGAAAACCGCGACAAACACAAGTAAGAGCCTTTACTTCTCTAAATACTGTGTGTCTGTGCTCTGTGTGTAGGTGTGTGTGCTTGTTGATTGCTGTCGTGAGCACTTGTCATACACAAAGTGTCATGTTTGTGGTTTTTCTACCCAAAGCTGCTTGTGTTGTTTGTGCATTTGCTCTGTGATGATGTGCATGTGACATTTGCTCTGAGCTCGCACTGGCCCCATTAGTTCATTGCTTCATCTCAGCCACACTTTATCTCAGGACCATAGCAGCACTGGGCTGTGTTTGGCTGTTCCATTATAGCAATGCAGTAAAATGCCAGGGCAATGTGAAAGCTTTTGCCATTACAAGTTTTGTTTAATTTGTATAATTCTACTATTTTTTAAATTCAAACAACCATTTCAGAGTTGTTAGCTGGTTAAAAAAAGAATATATCTCAAATAAATACCTGTTTTTGTGTGATGTATTGAGTCAGTGAATAGTCATATGGTTATGTGTTTGTGCACAGATATTTGTATATAAAGTATATATACAAATACTTCTTGTGTGTTTGTTTGTTTGTTTGAGTGGTGTACTTGTAGGCTTTATGGCTATGCCATCTTCTGACATGACCTAAGTCTTTATGTCTATTTGTACTAAAGCAGGAATAGAAGGTTCATTACCTGGTGCCATTTTCATTTGTCTCTGTATGTGTGAGGGCTGCAATTGCATGTCCATGTTTTAGTGTGTGTTAGCTGTGTTTTCTGTAGTTTTGAATTTGTTAGTTTGGATGTAGAGTCGCTAAGAGAGTCTTTGTTTGCATTTAATCCCGTCTTGAGATCCAACAAGTCCTCACATCCTTGCAGGTGCAAAAGCTAAGCCAATGTTGTAAAAATGTACAGAAATGGACACATATTCCAAAGTGAATGCCCTATAGAGTTATGTCAGACTGTTCAAAAATAACAAAATAACTCTGCAGGGTTTTAAAAAAAAACCCTCACGATATTGCAACTGCAAGGTGTTACATGAAGTTTAAGTGCATTACCTCTAGTCAACACCATGTATTTACAGCTGTTTTGGAGCAGGACAGTTTATTTGGCAATTCTGGACACATATATGCTAGGACTTGGAGAAGGATACGTTAACAAGACATTCTTTTTGCATATGTTTATAATTTCTGTAGATATTAAATGTAGAATCTTCTATTATATTATTATATTAAATGTAGAATTCACTAGCATATGTGTTTTCACATAAACATGAAATGCATGTTAGTTAAATGAAAGTGCAAATGATAAGGATTGTTTTTAAAGCTGTTAACAGCCCTGAAGTTTGTCTGAAGGTGTTTAACATTAGTCTAACATAAAGGATATGGTCATGTCAGTAACCGTGTTTTAGACGTGTTTCTCACCTTGAGAACTGTAAAACTTACTTAGACCACTTCTTTTTCTAAAGTGCAACAAGGATGAATAGAATGAGCCAAGGTATGCAAGTTAATGATTCTGCATGATACAGCACCTGTTGTGAGATATTTTAATCATGTCCTTGTGGAGCACTGTAATGAGAGGGGCTGTTGATTTTATTTTCAAAGGAAGTCATGCCTACATTTCACCGTTGCTTTCAGGTAGAAAGCAATTGGCTAATGCTACTGCTTAACTCTTGTCATGCTTAGGATCACCCCAGCATTGCATGCGGTTGATCATCCTCCTCTACTTTTTTTACCTCTATACCTGAGTTCATCTGATAAAATTGATCTATATATGAGCTTCTATTTGAGTGCGTTCCTCTTCATGTATGTATTCTTAGGTTTGCTTTCTTTGCTGATCTATTATGTGAAAGGTCTGTGTGTTTTAATCAGGCTGATTATTTGTTACTTTCCGCATATTATTTCATAAATTGCCAGATACTTGAATTTGGATTGGTTTGCTCATAACGTCCTCATCCAAACCAAGGAAGTCGAGTTTTTAAACGTTTCCTCTTGGCAGAAGTCTCATCAAAATGTAAGAAAGGAAAACATGATGAGAAGCCCAGGACCTGAGAAATTGGCTCTCTTAACTCTTGCCATGCCGGGGGATGTCTCAGGGCGATACGAGTGCCAATATCAGTAGTGAACTCAGGGGAATAGAGCAAGGTGGCTGACTCGTTGCACCACCACAGGCACAACTCCACTCACATCAAACGCCTGTGCTGTGACACTGTAGCCTGCAGGCCTGCTCTGGCTGACACGCTTGAGCCTGCAGCGAGTTTCACGTTACAGTCGGAGTTAGAAATGTTCGAGTGCTAGGAAATGACAGTGCCTGTGGGATGAAGACAGAAATTCATCCCACACATGGCTTAAGTCCTCTGTAATTTGGCATGCTGTCTCATTTCCCAGATTTGATCAAGTCAGTGTAAAATGTTCAGAGTTCAGACTTGATGCCACCATGATAATGAACACAGGAACACAGCATGATGTCCCTTATTCTTTTAGTCTATACTATGGTCCTCAATGTGTTTAGAGCTTTTACATACATTATGCTGTATGATCATGAGAGAAAATGAGAGTTAGTCATCTTAAAAGTCTGTATTTCAATCTGTATGGTGGTTGAATGCCATTTATCCTTTCAGGATAGAAAGAAGGTTTGTGTTTTCAACAGTGTTGCATTCAACTGTCAGCATATTTTATTCTAATATATTAATACTGTCCTTTTCCATCTTTCCCTGCCTCTCTTCTGCCTGGCTGTCTCACAGAAAAGAAATGGTTTACAGATGAACCAGAAAATGCCTACCCACGGAACATTCAAATCAAGCCCATGAGCACTCACATGGCCAATCAAGTCAATCAGTACAAATCCACTAGCAGCCTGATTCCACCAATCAGAGAAGTTGAAGATGAATGCTGAAT
Organism: Ictalurus furcatus; assembly: GCF_023375685.1. Classification (NCBI taxonomy): domain Eukaryota; kingdom Metazoa; phylum Chordata; class Actinopteri; order Siluriformes; family Ictaluridae; genus Ictalurus; species Ictalurus furcatus. The sequence continues at coordinate 16,721,039 of NC_071257.1, read as the reverse complement.
CCCAGGCTTTTGACGAGTTGGAGCATCCTGATGTAAAAGATGAGCAGTGAAGAGGAAACGGTGATGATAAAAACGATTCACTGTCATTTTACACCTTAAAGGTTTTTCTTTTTCTTTTTTTGTGACCATGGAAACTAGAAGGGACCTCCTGTGTGTATACCTTTTAATGTTACTTCCATGCTTTTGGAAACATTTAATTTATAAATGTATACATAGTGATGTACATAATGACAATCAAATAAGGATTGTACAGCCCTCTAGCACTTTTTGAAATTATGTTAAAACAGTAAAGAAGTACTTCCTGTAATTCATTGCAATATCTCATGTCTGTAGTGACCTGACTCTGTGCAGAAGGCTTTGTGTTATGGAGGATGAGGGTCACAGTCCTCCAGCTCGTCAACATTACCCAAAGAACCTCAGCTGAAATGTTGCTTAAGCCCCACTACACACATACATGCACCCTCATCTGCTTCTTTTTGCACTAAATGTAATAGTGGAAAAACTTCTGAAATGTACTGAAAGGAGTGTAAACAGTCAGACAGCAATGACTTAAAATTGCTGGCTGACTGTGGAGTGGCTCTGTTAGGAGAAGCGACTGTTAAAGGTGATGAGTGTTGCCTGAGGGGCCTCAGTCCTGCTTTGTGTGGAGAAGCTTTCATTTGAGTAAATGTTGCACTCAACCTGGTCGTGCAGAGTGGAAAATTGATTTCATTTCCATTCACACAAACAGTGTAGGTTATTGTGTACGGGAATGTACTTATCATGTTCATGTAATAATGCAAGAGGTCATCTCCAGCGTAGCCCTACTAAATTGGCAATACATTATCAGGATATGCACTACTTTTGTTGATGTCTTTCCATCACGCTTGACTGCTGGTGTTGCTGTGGTTGTTTAAGTGTATGCTCAAGGCTCATAATGCGTTTGTTTGAAAGAGGCACAGAAATCGAATACTTGCTGATAATGCCACTGTGATTGAGCTTTCGAAGCATATTTAACATTCTCTTTCATTCTGAATTAAAGAAGAAACTTGGAATGTGTAGTGTAACATGCCACATATTGCGAAAAGTGGGCATCCATGGTTCCTCCTTCTGATTGGTGCCACTGCCTGGCACATCGTTGGCACAGAGGCAGAGAAGTGCTTGGATGTTCTCTGTGACCAAACATGATGCCTCAATATTACAAGAATCTCCAGACATACTCAAGCGAAACTCAATCATTGCTGTCATTATCATGTAAAGAGAACGTTGGACAGTGTGTTGTGTTGTTCTGCTGTTAGACATGACGGAATGAACTCCAGTGCCCGTCACATGGGAACACGGTGGTGTGGTGAGCCTCTACATGGGAAGTGTAATAATACATATGTTAAGCAGAACTTTGCTTGAAGTGTTCTGTCAGATTTATACATACTGTACGTACATAGTTATTTTTTATCCATATAAGCATAATCATTTTGTACTTATTTTTATACATATCAAAGAACTTTATTTCTAAAATTATCTTAAATAGATATTAACAAGGCTTCAGTACACACCAGTTAAGTTTGTTGTCCATTTTTACCCTTGGCAACAGAACATATCATGCTTTTAAAAGGACAAGCGTACTGTCCATCTTGTGCTACAGAAGATAGTCACAAAGTTCCAGCTTCAGCTCTCCATCTGCTTTTCTGGGAGAGAACTGATCCTTGAGCTGCTTTGAAGGACCTAGTTATATCAATTATAATATTCTATTGTTCTATCTTATTGGCTGAGATAAGCTACTGATACAGTAATTAGATGTAAACTGTAGTATAATACCAAGTGGAAAGTGAAAATTGATGGTGAAAATGTGCATGAGAATGGGTCATTGCCATTGGCTTGAATCTACTCTCACTCTCTCAGGGTAGAATTGATCGTTATCACTGATATTGACCTAAATTAGGTCTCAGGTAACAGAGTAACATGCTGAAATATTTTAATGTGCATAAACTGTAATACACTTAAAACTGTTTGAAATGGCACAGTTGGAAGATGTGCAGATCGACTCAGTCAGTGAGATAATCACCATCTAATGCTAGATAGAAGGAGAAAAAAACCATAGCAATTTTACTACTGAGGAAAAAAAATATGATAATGCTTAGTGTTGAAGTATGTTGTGTAAATTCTGCCCATTTATAGGCCACATTTTATTTTTTAAAGAACAAGGATCTCAGCTTTAATGTTTGTCCACTGGATGTAGTTTGATCCTAATGCAGCCCACTAGGCTCTGTCCTCAAGTGATTTTTAATTGTGAATACATGGATGTTACACTTCGTAGCAAGTAGACTTCTTTTAAAAAACACATGTGAGTAAACTGTATGTAAAATTGGATTGTTAAATGACATACTTGCTAGTCTGGGGGGAAAAAAAGGATTCAGACCTAAAATGAATCATAAATCACAAAATATTGGAGTCATTTTTTTTAAGAGGACTTGTCCAAGGTAATTTTCCTGTAATGAAACTCATGCAGTGCATTGCAAAGAAGAGCTAAAGTACGGTGCAGAAAGCAGGTTTGGTGAAAGTTTTGAGTGAAGCTAATTTCAGAGTCGGTACACTGTAATCTCAGTTTATTTCTTTAATATCAGCGTTTACATTCCATATTGCCAGTTTTTAAGCAATTATATGTTCTAGTAATAAAGTCATTGTTTAAAATCACTATCACTTATTTGTTTACAGATATAACATAACAATTAGTATATATCAGGAATGTTTTCTTCTCTGTCAGTAGATTTAGGATTTTTTTTTCTTTCGACAGCTAAAGTCTGTCCACAAAGTGATAAACAAGACTTGTCCTTCAGCTTGACTTTATTCTCCAGTGTGCATCAAGCAGTCACAGCAGTTCATTGCAGTGTGTGTGTGTGTGTGTGTGTGTGTGTGTGTGTGTGTGTGTGTGTGTGTGTGTGTGCGCGTGCGTGCGTGCGTGAGTGTACACCCCTGCTGTGAGTTGAAACCACTGTTCTCTACATATCGGACTGTCTAAAGTGCCATGACGTTGTCTCTAAACCAGCATCATTCAGTCAGATGTTAAAATCACGAAGAGGATTTTTGAGGCATCTAATCCTGGCATGGAGAACATCCAAGCCATGCAAGCCTCCATGCCAGGGCAGTGCAGGCAGTGCTGTGCTCAGACTGAAGGAGGAACGTCTGAAGACCCACTAAAGCGAAAAGTGGCATCTAAAAGAGCCTAAATTTTCGGTTTGAAAGCCAGACTCTACTGGTTATACACGTATAAACACACTGACTGAAAGATGCTGGGCACTAAATGGGTTTTAATGTGTCTGTATGGTCATCTGTCCACTTGTTAAAGAGTGTTATTTCAGACAATTATTCTACTGTAAAAAAAAAAACTTACTACAACGTTACAAACTGTACTAAATAATGTGCTTTAAGGGAATTAAGTCTTAACTGAAAGTGAAACCTTAGCTGAAACTGCTTTGGGAAACTTTTTTTTTTCTTTCTTTTTTCCATTTTAATATAAATTCAGAACATCCAATTTCCATTTAATTATTTGGCTGTTCATTACAGGACAAAAGGAATTTGAGCTGTTTTAGCTAATGGAGAAAGTGATGGTGCTGAGTTGATCTACCTGACTCTGTCAAATATAACCTGCTGATAAACATACTGTCTTGTACAAAAAGTTTGTACATAAATTGTACATGTTTCTTTTTGTATTTTCTCAAATTAAAATGGATGTATTTGTGTTCTAACGACTGTCGTTTTTTTTCCCCTTTGAGATTTATAATGATCGCAGCATAAGCGAATGAGGATACTAAAAACAAGAACAACAAATAATGTAGTATCAGTTTTAATGTAAACTTGGCACTGATTGTTTAGCCGTTCTTATACCACAGAGCTGTTAAATATTCAGATCACTTGATTCAATGCTGATTTGATTTTGTATAACAGCAGCTCTGGTGCAGATTCAACTGGAAAGACCGGTTTACATTAATGTACTCATTCTAATATGTTAGTGTTTTCTTCCACATGATCCAAGACTAAGCAGGTACAAAATGTTATTTAACAAATTGATATAACGGTTTCTGTCAGGAGACCTTTAACATTTATTGAATGAGTCACACAACTGACAAAATGTCATGCATATGCCACAAATGACATACTCACAAGAAGAAGAAAATAAGAGGCTTGTCAGGGAACGACTACTTCTAGCTGTTATAATGTGATAAGAAATGATAACAGGCTCTAACTTGTCTTATATATGTTCCACAACATTAAATGTACCTATATATGGTCGAAATCATTCAAGTGCTCTATTTTAAGCACTTTAGGCAAGTTATATTTAATATTCATGTTAGACAAGGGTGTCAATAATTATGGAAGTGAATGTCAAATTTGACATTTGGGCCATAATCACAGATGTGGCTCATATGTGTAAATAGAGTGCGTTGTTGCCTCCAGCTATGAAAATGAGCTTGACCCTCGAAGCAGGCTACAATAAAGAGAGGTGGAAGTAGAGCAGATGTTGGTTGCGCTGCTGATTTGTAGCCTGATAAAGGTGGCACCCAACCGGCTTAAATTGATGGCTTGTTAGTAAGAACTGGCCCCTTTGTGAGATGTTTTCAGAATGATTGATTTGCGATAAAGTGGCTCCCTCTGTGTGCACGCAGGCAGAACTGATTCAGATCGATTTTGGTGAAATTGATTGATCAGCCATTTAACTTGGCAGTATGTTTACCAAAAGTAACCATGCAAGACTCAGTCTCGCAGTCACACACAAGCACACCATCAACAAACACTCATCTCAGGGTAGATTATTTCAAATATATTCAATATCAACTGTTACAATCTGTAAATACTTCACATGTATTAGGAGAATTTATTAGGCTCACTCATCAATTTTACATGAGAATATGTTTCAAACCTTATTTGTGTGTTTACCAAACAAAATATAACCAAATATTACACAATCTGCAATGTGTCAGTAGAAGTTTACAGCACTAAATCCTGGGGTGGACGATTTTAAGGATGATTCCTCTCTCCTCACTCTCTTTCTCTCGCTCTCTCACTCGCCCCATATCAGAGACAAAGCACAGCAGCTCTCAGGCTGAAATCATCTCACAATGGACCCTCGTTCGTGTCCTCTGGATAATTGAGGATGAAAACAGGCCTCTATATTCTCACCTTGGGATGAAGTGGCCCCATCATGCTGCTTATTAACGATTTTACACAGCGAGCTGTGGCTTCAGACCTGTCAGCATGCCAATAATATTTACTGTCTGACACATGCGCTATGTGGTGGGTGTGTATGTGAGAGAGAGAGCGAAGGAGGAGGAGGAGGAGTGGGTTGCTGATTACACTGACACACTGACAGCGGCCTCATCCTCAGCTCTTTTTTGCAAATAACCTGGCGGGAGCAGCTTAAGTAAAGGCATGTTTACGGCTGTAAAACAACCTGCTTCTTCTGAATTAAGGTCAAACACAAACAAGGCAAGGTGCTGTCAAATACAAGACTGTAAATAACATAAGAAATCATTTAGAGGGTGTCTTTCAAATCAGGCACTGACAGCAGAGTAAGGGAGCACAGCGAGGACGTCGGCCTACACGGCAGCGCTTAGGCGTTATCCTGCATGAATAGAAAATACCTAATGGACCATTTGGTAAATCAATAAATTCAGAAATAAAATGATAAAACTGTTTTCTACATGGCTTGTCAGCAGCAAAAATGACACTGAGAACTTTCTAATACTGACCTTTTGACAATCAATACGTGGAACAGGAGTTGTTATTAATGTGACAACTTTGAGAATTTGTTCCTGCAGCTCTTTTATCTACAGCAGAAATCGGAATGTTTAAAGACCCGCACGGTGACTGACAGACGGAAATGGGACTGTATTGGACAAACATCACTAGAGGTAGGAGGCGCTATTGCCGTGGCAACAGTGTGGCCCCCATCACTCCCTTGTGCCCTCCAGAGCCCCGGCTCTGTCCGGATAACAGTTTCCATGACGATGCGGCACGTTCGGCGTATCAGTGCCAGCCCAGATAAACAGTGATCCTTTACAAAAACAAGAAGGTCATTACGGCCGCTTGTCAAATCAATGCTGAGAGTGTCGCGCCTGATTAAGCCATCCCCTCTCAGCTCTGACACCGTGTCAATAGTGGCGGCCGTGCGAGTGCGCTCTGATGATTGGAGTGAAATGCCCATCAGTCAGAGAGCTGAGCTAGACTAATGATTCCCTGTGCTGCCTATTAGAGCTACATGACAACTCAATCCTCCTCTCCACCAGAGACACAGTGAGAGACAGAGAGAGAGAGTTATAGAGGTAGTGAGAGAGAGAGAGAGAGAGAGAGAGAAAAGAGAAAGTTACAGAGAGACCGACAGACGTAGAGAGAAAGAGAGACCTTGCTGCATCATTTGAAGCTACATTAAAAAGGACAAGAGCTCTTAATCTTTACCTGACACAGTTCGCAGAATTAAAGAGGAACAAAAAGGCATTGTGTTTTTTGAAAGGCATTTGTAATTCTTTTCGTATCCACTCTCCCTGGAAGACATGATCTTTTATCAAAGTGAAACTCAGCGCTAACACTTTTCTCTCAGTAAGCCTACATAATACATAATATTCATGGCATGGTCTCGGCGTCTCTGTGAGCACGGTGCAGTGTCCTCCTGTGGGCCAGCTGCTGAAAGCCTCATCCGACTGACTGATCTGTTCCGTCAGTGGAGGCTCATCGCTCTGTGCCCTGCTGGAGACACAGATGTTAAGCTGGAGGAGTCCACCAGCACTCTGGATAAAACCGAGCCGAGCTCTCAGCTGGCAGCACACAGCGTTACTCACTGCAGCTAGTCATCTGCCTAATAGACCACACAGACTAATCCTCACAGACTTTTCATCATACAATAAAACTTAGACAAAAACAATAGACAAAAATTAATAGAGTCTTAAGGCTGTGATACACCAGGCTGTTTATATCCTTTCAGTTAGCATTCTGTTTAGAGTCACAAAGATGGACAACAAGAGCATGTAGCAGAGCAATAAATAAGATCATTAGATAATAAAATTCTGATTGTCAGTAGATGTCATTTCTGCAGTATTAAGTTGGTGAGAGAGAAAAGCAAATGACTGCACCATCGTTAACACTGGTTAAGATTAAGCCATGTTTTCAATACACAGATGATGCAGGTTATAGTTACACACGTTACATAAGGATATAGATTTGTGGTTCAATTATTTCCTTGTACACAAATGATTATTTCTGTGATCCAGTATGAATTTCTCAAAAACTACAATTGAATATTGATTTCAAACTGACATGTAATATCACAGTTTAAATCAAAACAGTTTATTCTTATTCTTATTCTTATTAAAAAAAGGGTGGATTAACGGGGTTTTACACTAGCACAACCTTTGTAAATTCTGCATGAGTCGTTTTCAGTACTTCAGTATGGAGGACAGCCAGAACGCATTTCCACGATGTCGCCTTCTCTATTAACTTCTCAAATTTACATCATCAACTCCTTTAAACATTATGACAGAAGATGAACGCAAGTCATTATTAGTAAGAGACGGTGAGGGAGGCAAACACATTGTTACTGCTAATCACACGGAGTTGAACTACCGTAGTAATGTAGAAATGTGTGGGTGAATGTGCACTTAGAAATGAGAATTTGTATACAGAATGTAACTGTGCATGTAAATAGACTTTTTCTGTTGAACTCTGTCGGACTCTGTAGGCACTCTGTGAGATAAAATGAAGAGGATGTCGAAGATCTCAAAGAAGAATAACTTTATTACAGCGTAGCAGTGACAAAGTACATAAAGCACTTCGGGTTCGTCTGAGTCATAGTGAACTCCGAACATTATCAGCCAGACATTTTATACTGTGTTTCAAACCAGGTTTTCTGTATGTAATGTAAATGAAGTTTCATTCTAAATGTAAATTAAGGATAGCATTTGATGCGATCACTTTCCGTTCTAACAGTACAGATGTTGTTACAGGTGTGACCCCAAATGGTGAGGTGATAGTAGAGATGCACCGATGTATCTGCCGATAGTTTAAAAACATCCGATGATCAGGGCCGATTATATCCTGTCAATCAAAAGAGGGTGGGAAAACACGTCGATTTCGTGCTGTGTGTGAAGATGATGTCTCTTGTGTACAATGATGACAAAACTGTAGTTTGTAATGTCTGTAATCTCTGCACTGCTAACATTTTACACTGGAAGTGCGGTTGAAAGATTTAAATGAAGATGAGTTGACAAAAAAGTATATATTGCACAGAAAAATATATTTGTAGAGTAGTATATTTCATATCCAGTTAATGTTAATATATAAAAAAAAGTTGATATTATATATTACCAGTTTGATGTTCAGTGATGAAGTAGAAATGTTTTTGTTTTGTTTGTGGTGAATGAATGTGAGACTAACAGAAGGTTTTTTTTACAATTCAGTCAATGTTAATATGAATTAATAACATTCAATAAGTTAAGAAATCTTACTTTAATCTTCAGAATTGAGTTCATATGTTAAAGTTAATTTGAATAATGTGTTTTCTGTTTATGAGACCAGTTACTGTGAAACAACTTGTCGAAATGAAGAGAATAAAGTTTATATTTGCATTTCTTTCAGAATTGTGGAATTAATTATTATTCATTTAAAAGAAGGTAGAAGAGGCAGAACTATCGGTATCTTTATCGGCCGATATCACTCGGAATAATCGGTTATCGTATCGGCTGAGAAATTTAGTATCAGTGCATCTCTATGTGATAGGATTATCGAGACAAATGTCTTTCTGAACGCTAATTACGGTCACATAGCCCTTTGTTCAGGGATGGTTCATGATGTCCCACTGCCACTCCCATGCTATAACTGTGTGAAAGTCACTTTAGGTGGTATTATACGCACAATGCTGAGACTCAGATAAATTGTCCCATTGATAGTTCTGCCTTTTTGGGGAACAAGCTTATCCTAACACAGTTCGGGGTGGAATCTGCTGAGAGGCGGTCTGTAATTTCTTACAACTCTGAATCACCTTTAATGAAACATTGATTGTCAGGTCCATCACGATAAACTCAGGCAATAGAGGCTATAGCAGTGAAAACAAAAAGGACAAATGCAAGACAATATTGATATTCATGTATTATCTGCACATCGATGAAGACAGCAGAATGCTTGTAAACCATGTAAACATATCGGATACATTGCTATGGGAGTAATAACAGTATAAAATGAACTAATAAGAGAAAAAAAGCAGTCCAAATGACACACATTACTATCATTAGTTCTTACATATTCGATTTAGTGACTACAATCGTTTATATTTCTAGGCATGATACATGAAGGATAATCTCCAGTGGATGTTCGTTATTATAATTCAGTAAATACTTTGAATTATCCGTTCATTACACTGAGACTAGTAAATCTAGAGAAGGGTCTCGGGAGATTAAGATGTTAAGAGGCATTGTGTATCACCAAAACTATTATAGCCATTAATTATGACAGCGCATTCTGCATAAGTAAGGAGTAAAACGTGAAGGAGTAGGTGTTATACGAAAATAGTTAAGAACGGCCTGCTGTGATACTGTTACCACATGAAAGTTGATTCTTTTCCAATAGCATCACACCCCAGAAGTGTTTTCTTTCTCTTATACCACAGCAATTTGCCAACGGATTATTTCTTAAAGAATGACACGTCTTACATTTTTATCCATCTGTAGTTATGTATAATAATGGAATGGAACATCAGCAAAACAAGTTAGTTCCTGTTATCACTTAGGTTATAACTGACACAAAGTTCTGACACTTCCAAAGATGTTCAAATAAACATCTCTTTACACATATTTAACAGAAACGATGGACTTATTAGAACAAGCGAATTAAATGATAGACCTACTGTCAGAGCCGCTGTTACAGAAAACGAACTAACACCTTTTAACCAGTTAGATCCAAGACTCCAACAGTGCTGTGGTAGAATTCATTATAGTGTATATTTTGTACAACTTATCTCTAACTGTATGCTGCAAATATACCAAACTGTTGGGGTGTTAAGATCAGTTACACGTCCACATGGAAGAACACTGCATTCACTGTGTTTAAAATAACACCATTTGTTAGCCGGTTGAGTTTCACTTCACCTTCAAGTTGTAGAGCTGATTTATTGGGATGTGTTATTATTTAGCATAATTCATCACTCTGTCGGTTGCACATTGGAGGTTAATAGAAATGCCAGCATGTTCACTGATTTACTTAGTAAAATTTTCATCCCAAGGTTGGTGTGGATGATTGGAGACTGCAAGGACGGGGGGGATTCATGCATTATGTAGAGGAAGCTGAAGTGACCTTGAGCCACTGCTGGCTGGACTATATATTAAACCTACTGCCATCATCTGATGCATTTAACACTGTTTTACTCAACATTATGATGCCTTGCATGAGCTGAGCTCATTTGATCTGCTCACCCATTTCAAAGGGGCAACTTTAACAAGAATATTGAACAAGAAGCTGTTCGCGTCCGTGTGGATTAAGCTCAGAGAGAAAATACTGAGAAGATCAGACCCATGTGGTGTTCATATAATCCTCATGCTCGTGAGGATGCTTGCAGTCAAAACAGACTGAAAAGTACAAATCATCATGCAGAAATCAGAGCTCATTCTTGCTGGATCGTAACTCTCGTATTAAACACTGTATTGTGGAATATCATTACCTTGAGTTTAGAGGTGGAGTAAGTGATGAGAAACAATATTTTCCCACAGAGGAAGATGGGCAGTGAATCAATACCCTGCCTGTTAGTAAGGCTTTAGCAACCTTTAAAATATCAAGTGGAATTGATTTACACAACACTGCCTATACTCTCAAATTGTATTAGTGTGAAGCTTTATCCAGGACCTGCTCTTGACATTTTATAACTACATTCCTCCTAACAGTGTCTAGTTTAAAAAAACAACAAAAAAGGCTTAAAAACACAAAAAATTACAGGCATAGATTACTGCAGCTGTGGATTGTTTTTTGAATTCTGTGCCCTAGAAATATGTTTGAAAAGAAAGGCCATATTGTGCAGCGGTGTTTAAAGGGAAATAATTAGGTGGCACATTATGGCAGTACTTGCTGATAGAGGAAATGATAAGGGAACACTATTCTCTTTTTAAAGCACAAAGTCCATTCTGATATAATTGGTAGTGGAATTATTTATGACATTAATTGCCACATTATCGACTGGCTGTCAACTCCCGTGGCAGTTCGTCCATCTTTCTTACCAGCGAAAGCTAGCTCAGCCTAAAGTAGACTGACAAGCTAATTACACCATCTTCCCCTCAATGACAAATGCTACTCATCTGAAACCGTGCCGGAAATAAGGCTCTTTTTCTGTGCCTGCCCTTTCCCGGGCTGTCTGCCTCGGCTAATGTCTCCTCGTGTCTGCAGTAAAGGATGAGGCTGCGAGCTCAGGAGAATGATCAGACCCTCATCTCACCTCTCTCTCATCCAGTTAGCGTGCTATCAGCATACGGCTGTCAATCACTGATACAGCGCCAAGCGCTTTCTCATGCGCCTGATTTGCATTCGCCGCTGTCAATCACTCACAGAGAGGAGCCTAATAACTGATGACTAGGGGCGATTTCCCAGAGCCGCTCTGACAGGCAGCCACAATGAAAGTTGGGATCAGAGCGGGAGAGAAAGTGGGCTGTGGTGGAGCCCTGGGCTTCCACTGAGTTTTTACTAAGGCCTTCTATACAGGCCTGCACTGGAGCAAGAGCTCTGTGAACATGCTGTAATGGGAACACTGTCAGCTCACACTGTCTTCAGCATCAGCAACACCCACCAGCTCTGCCTGTCAAGCTTCCACAAGCATCCGATATGATCGGCTACAACGAGCGAAATGCTAGACATCACTGGCATTCCATTGTGTTTAAATCACAAACTGTTTAAAGTCATTAACCATGTCATTACATCTCATTGCTTCATGCAGTTTAAGCACTTTAAATCTGAGGACAGTGTGAGATTACTCTCAATCCTGTTTGTGAAGTTAGTGTACACTTTTCCATCTTTTCTTTCCCCACTCTGCCCTGAGACCTATCTAGAGGGCTCGTCAATGGTGCTACGCAACTCCAGTAAGGAACTTTCTGTATAGCCGTGCACACACACACAAACACACACACACATTCCCCTGGGTCACAGCCTGTGCCTAGTGCACGCTCTGTTCCTCGCTCCTTAATTAGTCCCCATCCTGTGCCCCCTGCACAACGCACACATCCGCGCATTCTCTCACTCACACGCAGTACACATGCGTGGCAGCATATGTCTACCCTCTGCACTTGCGCCTCTCTCCTAATGCTGTTTATATTTGCGGAGCTGTTGGGAGACGAGGCCGTGACGAGGATGGGAAGTGACACTCACCAAACTCGCTACGTCCCCCAGCCAGCTCCGCCGGCTCCGCTGCTGTCAATTCGGGCTACATCAGCGGCACTGGCTCAATGGCAGCGTCTCTGACACATGTCACAAAGTTTTAAATGTCTGTTCTTTTCATGGGGATGGCTGGGTGAGCCAGCCAGGGAAGAGATGACATTTTGTGTGCTGAGGAGGGGGGGAGGACTTGTTGTGGCTCCCTCTTCCTGCCTCCTCTGGCTGTCACTGGCACTTTCCTGTGAACATATCACAACATGGACAAATAAACCTTGTCATTTAGAAACGCCCGCACTAGTGACCATGCTCTCCGGCAGCACAACAGGAGCAGTGCACAGGCATAGTCTCATAGGACCAAGTAGACGCACACACACACACACACACACACACACACACACACACACACAAACACACACTTACAAAAACCATTGTGTAAACACAATCTCAGCTAGATGCACATTTTCCATTCACATACACTCAGACTAACAAACACACACACACACACAAAGCATCTGACCAACAATCAAAAGAAACATTTCACTGGGCGATGTGTGGCCTTTCCCTGAGAGCAAGCAGAGCATAGAGAGGATGGAGCAATGAGCTCTGCCTCCACATGCTCTCTTTCACTTCCACAACCATCTCCCTCGCTGCACTAGAGAACGTTAAACACTCTGTTCATAACATCCACAGGAAGACAAAGTCCATCTAGCTAGACACATCAGAAACTAGATAGATAGATAGAAAGATAGATAGATAGATAGACAGACAGATAGATAGAGAGACAGACAGACAGATAGATAGATAGATAGATAGAGAAAGAGACAGATAGACAGATAGTTAGATAGATAGATAGATAGATAGATAGATAGATAGATAGATGCTATATTATTATATGATTCGATCTTAAAGAAATAAAAGAAGAACAGCCCATGTTATGGTGAGATCATTAAAATGAATGATTGAAGAGTAAATCTTTGGTTATGATTGTGTAGATAGAGTGTAATTGGTATTACATGTTCCTTTGGTCCTGAGAACTCACTCTTTAAAAGATGTGAAACACTATATTCAAAAAGAACAACATTATGAGACAACAGTATTTGAATGAACATGAATGAAAACGTGGATGCACATTTCTCAAGCATGTGTATTTAATTCACTCGATCCTATCAAATCTTCCACTAAATGTTAAGACCCCACTGCAGAAACCTTGTATCTGAAATGTAGCAAAAGCTGTTAGGGATTTTTTCTTTTTCATAAACAAAAGTTACAGAGCAAGTCATTAAAATAGTGTGCATATCACATGAGGAGGCAATCAGAAGTGGAATGGAAGAAGTTGTTGACTTCTCTCCCTCCCTTCAGTCCTGCTGCTCTGTCTCGCCTGTCTCTCTTTTCCCTCTCCTGGACCCAAGCAACGAGAGCAAAGCTCATTACCACGCACTTTCCCAGCTCCTCCAGGCTCCTGCACGGAAACATCTGCCCCCGCAACACACCAACTTCACAGTGTATGCACACACACACACATACACACACACACACACACACAAACGCACAAACAAAAACTTAACATCACCACATGAATACATGACCACACGCAAGGCCACAGTGCAAGGTGCCTGTAAATGCCCTTCATTTGCCAATAAAATGTCAGAAATGTAGGATTACATGTTCATGTTCTTTTTGTTTGTTAGAAAAGTTACACTTGCTGAAAGCAAATTATTTGAATAATGTTTGAGCTATACTACCAGTGACTGTTGAGAAGCAATTAAATACATTATCACTGAAAGCACTTCCTGAGTTAAGAAGTTTTTTTTTTCCAGAAGTCTATAAAGTTGATGGTTTTGTTTTTGTATACTACATGTATCAAGAGAAATTGAGTGATGTGTGTGTGTGTGTGTGTGTGTGTGTGTGTGTGTGTGTGTGTGTGTGTGTGTGTGTGTGTGTGTGTATGTATAACTTTAGCTTTGACTTTGAGGAGGGCTCATCCTGTGTGTCCTCATGGGCACACTGCAGCCTCAGGTGTGACCTTTGACCTGCAGAGTGTAGCAGTTGGATCAGGCAATCCATCATGAAGCAGTAGCTGTCAGCACAGTCACTTGGATGTGTGTGTCTGTGTGAGTGAGAGAGAGTGTGTGTATGTGTGTGTGTGTGTGTGTGTGTGTGTGTGTGTGCGTGTGTGTGTGTGTGTGTGTGTGTGAGGGCTGCTTAAAGGCAATAATGTCAGTGTGAGTGGCACTGCTCAGGCAGTGAGGGAGAGATGAGAGGTGGCAGGGATGGCGCACTCAGCAGAAGGCACTAGAGGGCTGTGTTCAGCTGCTTAAAATGAACATGATGATGTGGATATTAATAAAGATACACAGGAAGACATCTTTATACAGCTTCCCTGCTTGTCCATGGCCTGTCCGTCTGTTTATCAGAGCTGGTCATTGCGGATGAAGCGATTGCCCTCTGAATGCTTGCCGTAGTAGACGTAGCGGCACTTGGCAAACACTCCTACAAACCAAACGAAAGGAAATGATAATTAGATTTATTAAGGTAATAATACACAATATGTGTGAGATAATTCTAAGTTAATGTAATAAAGACTGCTAAATAGATGGTAGTAAATATGTCATGATTTCAACTTTAAGAGGAAAGATTTTACTATTTTGCTCTTTCATTATTCTGTTATTAAATCTAAAGTGGTGCTTTCACCATCATTTCATGTGACTCAATAGTTAGTATCAAAATAAAAATGACAATATAGGAAAACCCTTGTCATTGTCTCACCACACGGTTTGTTTGAGAACTGCTAATGGCCCTGAGCATTTTTAAAACGCTGTACAAGACTTTTCAACTTATAGAAGACATGTACAAACTATGTACAATGCAACAAAAAAAAAGTCATCTTAGCAAGTGAAAACATCTTTTTTTGAATATTGTCAACCTTATCTAGTATTTCTTATTATAAGATTGCAATAGAGCAGATATAAGATCATTAAACCTTTTTAATAATATTAAACCTGATATAAGATCATTAAACCTTTTGTAGCTTGTAGTTGTCTTATTCTATTGGCAGGTCATTTTGCTTCTTTCTATAAATAACTGCTTCAAATGAGCAAACTTCTCTGCCAGTAGAACAAGACTATCTCAAGCTTGAGTACAAATGGCTTGAAATAGTTTAATAATCTTATACTTAGTTTATTGTGATCTTATAATAAGAAATACTAGATAAATTTGACTATATATAAGGCATTTTCCACTTGCTAAAATGTCTTTTTTTTTTTGCAATGGTTACACTTCTTTTGCCAGTAAAAACAGAACTCATTACTGCATGTGGGCGCACGGTGGCTTAGTGGTTAGCACGTTCGCCTCCAGGGTCGGGGGTTCGATTCCCATTGGCCCTGTGTGTGAGGAGTTTGCGTGTTCTCCCCATGCTGTGGGGGTTTCCTCCCCCAGTCCAAAAGACATGCATGGTAGGCTGATTGGCATGTCCGTAGTGTATGAATGTGTATGTGATTGTGCCCTGCGATTGGCACCCTGTCCAGGGTGTACCCTGCCTTGTGCCCGATGCTTCCTGGGATAGGCTCTAGGTTTCCCGGTGACCCTGAAGGAAGGATAAGCAGTATAGAAGAAGGATGGATGGATTACTGCATGTTCACTATAAGAACCCCCAATATTTTACCCGTTAAGGAAAATGTTAATGCTATTTTGTTTGCAGTGTTTTGTTCTATTTTTATATTGCTGTCAAAGACTGAGGATTCAGACTTCTGAATCAGTCTTCTTCTCACTCAAATTTTGGCATGAACAGTGTGTCAGGGGAGACAGAGCATCCATCTCAAGTCTAAGAACACCAGAAAGACAACATTTGGCCTGAGGGTGCTGTCTAGACAACAAGCAGCAGAAAACCTGCCTTCTACTGTGTGTGTGTTTGTGTGTGTGTGTGTCGGGGGTGAGAGATAGAGAGAGAAAGAAATGAGGCCATTATCATAGTATTATAGTAATACATGGACAGACGGAGGACTACAGAAGTCACCTTCTGCTCTTAAGTGACCAAAACACTAAGTACCACATGGCTTTGTGTGTGTGTGTGTGTGTGTGTGTGTGTGTGTGTGTGTGTGTGCGCATTGTGCATTTGTAAATGTGGATATTAATGAATTAATGTATATCCTGCAAAAAAGGCAATTAAGGTCACAGTTACAATAACTTAGGACACTAAAGAGACCTTTCTACTGACTGAAAAACACCAGAAGAAAGTTGTCTAGGGTTCCTGCTCACCTGCGTGAACATGCCATAGGCCTGCTGCAGGGAGGCATGAGGACTGCAGATGTGGCCAGAGCAATAAACTGCAATGTCTGTAATGTAAGACGCCTAAGGACTGGGACAGGGAGACAGGAAGGACAGCTGATCATCCTTGTAGTGGAAAATTAAATGTAATCATGTGTCCCCCCCAGACGTGATCGAGAACTTGCAAATGCCTTGGTGGAAGAGTGGAGAAACATCTCACAGCAAGAACTGACAAATCTGGTGCAGTCCATGAGGATGAGATACACTTTAGTACTTAAAGCAGCTGGAGGACACCCCAGATACTGACTGTTACTTTTAATATTCACCCTGACTTTGTTCAGGGACTCATTATTCTATTTCTGTTCGTCAAATGTCTGTGAAACTTGTTCAGTTGTTCAATCTTTTTTATCTTAATTTAAATATTTACACATGTTAAGAAATTTGCTAGAAATAAAAGCAGTTGAATGTGAGAGGATGTTTCTTTTTTTGCTGAGAGTATATATATATATATATATATATATATATATATATATATATATATATATATATATATATAAATGCACAGGATTTCCTCCTCCTGTCGAACCAATATAGACTACAGATATGGTCATATCATGTACCTTAGATATGCACTACGTACAGAGTTGGGAGGGTTACTTTAAAAATGTATTCCATTACAGATACAAATGACTTCATGCAAATGAATCTTTTTTATCTTAATTTAAATATTTACACATGTTAAGAAATTTGCTAGAAATAAAAGCAGTTGAATGTGAGAGGATGTTTCTTTTTTTGCTGAGAGTATATATATATATATATATATATATATATATATATATATATATATATGTATATATATATATATATATATATATATATAAATGCACAGGATTTCCCCCTCCTGTCGAACCAATATAGACTACAGATATAGTCATATCATGTACCTTAGATATGCACTACGTACAGAGTTGGGAGGGTTACTTTAAAAATGTATTCCATTACAGATACAAATGACTTCATAAAAAAATAATTTTTGAAGTGGGAGGGTCTTAATAGTGTTCAAACAGTGTTACTATAAATGCAGACTTTAATACACTGAAAAAGACACACTGTTAGCATCACATAAACATATATAAATAAAACTGGTTTCACTCTGTCCACATGTTTTCCTACATTCTTTTGAATGTCCATGGAATACAATTAAATATCAGATGCCACGAGTGTACCTTCTGCCATCATTCACACATTTGAATGGCCATGTAATAAGAAGCAACATGATAACATGAAATTAAAAATAACCTTATGTGGCCATGGGCATTGTTTCGACTCAGGACAACTGTCATTTGCTGCTATTGTCAAGCAACTGCCGTGCTTCACCTTCACACGTTCCCTCAGAGTATGCTAATGGTTGAGAGGGAGAATTTGGCCAATAGTTGCTGCAAGCCTTTTATAATTGACCAATTGGTGTGCAAGAAGGTGGGAATTACAGAGAGGGTTTAAAGCAATGCAAATATGCACACACGATGTAGTATTAGACCATAAGCACATCATAATGAAACTAAAGCCGAATTCTGGACATTTTCTCAAATTTAGACATTTTTTTAAGGTCTGAAAAAGGTGATGTATGGTCACCCTAACAAAAGCATTTCAGAGAACAATTTGTGTTCATTTCTTCCAAATTAACTTTGCACAAAATTTGGGTTTTGAGTTCAAATCCCAGTACCACCAAACTGTCACTGCTGGGCCCTTGAGCAAGGCCCTTATCCCTCAGAGATAACTGCTTGAGATAAGGAATAAGGGTGTCTGCTAAATACTGTAAATGTGTCAAGGTTTATTTGTCAAATGTTACTACCAAGCTTCCACTGGGACCTTGAGCACGGCCCTTAACTGCTCAGTTGTATAAATGTATAAGGGTGTCTGCCAAATGCCATAAATGTAAATGCTACTTAGACGTACTAGCACAAGACATGTCAGAAAATGTTTCCTCTGCAATGTTTGCCTTATAGTCTTTCATTACCAGAGAGGGAGAAATTCCAAAATCTTACAGAACATCCTGCAGCTTTAAAGAAGATTTAATGTACTGTGTACTATGTACTGTGAATGGACTGACCTGAATATTGTATAAGGGCTCTTATTAACATAGACAATTTAGTGGAATTTAGTGGAATGAGCATACTGTGAAGACATAACCTAATCGCTGTTAATAATGATTCAATTGTGCGACTCTAATGAGAGTGTGTGTGTGTGTGTGTGTGTGTGTATTCTGAAACAGACTGTGGGAAGGCAGAAACAGAAGGATATACCCTTCTTCAGAAACAGCAGGCCTATGTATCATGCTGAGAGGTTGATTCACCCACTGGTGACAATCTGTCTTGTTTCAAACATGGTATCCCGATCTAATGATTTGAATGAAATTTTCTGTTTAAAGATTTATCTAAGCATGAGAAGTGAAAACACACAAACAAACTACAAGCATGATGTATTTCAAAGCATGTAAAACTTCTGCTCCTTCTTTTTCCTGACTATTCCACAGTCCCATATCTGCCATTAACTCACATAGTAGCTATATGCTTGGAGTGACATCTTCGTGCCATCTTATTGTCCAGCATACCTTGTTCTTACCTACGAAACCTGAAGAATAACTGATTTCCCTGTGTATAATGAGGCTAAAATGGTCGAATTCTGCCTATGGCATACACTCTTCTCTCACAAGAAAACAGACAGTTCATGGCTAAAAAAACCCAAAAAGGTGCCAGTTAGGTGATTTGCTGTAAAATGTCCTCCTCATTCCTTCTATTCAGTGAGACTGCTTGAGCTGAATGCATAGCCTGGGAGAGAAGATTTAAAACAGGACAGACCTGAAATGTCAGAAAGAATTGACAGCGAGAGAGAGAGAGAGAGAGAGGGAGAGAGAGAGACTTGATGGATGTGGTAGACTGCAACTAGGTGTCAGCGCTTTAGTAAATGAGGCAAGGACAAGTGGTATTAATGCTGTCAATGATCTCCTGACAGGAAAACAGATACCACGCTCACTGCAGTTTTTAAATAGACATCAAGTGCATTAATGACAAAAAAGGGCAGGCTTCAAACACGGTGGCTGAGTGATGGGCGAAGGGTGGCAGCGCTCTGAGCGGAGCACCAACATAATCTGAAAAGACACTGTCAGAGTAGGCGAGAGACAGGCCTCTGCATCGCCCACTGACACACAACAGAGATGAGGATACAGATACTGGTGGCATATTAGTGCCAAGCATATTCTAACACCAGCCTGGATCCTAACCAAACCTGACACTCTCTCTCCCTCTCTCTCTCTCTCGTTCTCTCTCTCTGCCTCCTCTCTCCAGCAGCAGTGTATTGGCAGACATGGTGCTGCAGTGTGGTGCTCAGTGCTCCTCTCTCAGTGAGTTAGTGCCCGGACCTGTTCATGTCGGCTGGAGGAACACGCAACACGCTGGACCCAGCGGCCTAGGGAAAAGCTTAGTCAGTCTAAATTTGGACTTTTGTAAAGGAGCCACACTCATTCAGTTCTGCCGTCCGAGCAACTTGAGGTGATTTAAACAGTGAAGTGTGAGGAGCTGTCTGCTCAGATCAGATAAGGAGTTCATATCCACATACCTGTCTCTATGAGTGTGTGTGTGTGTTAAGTTCCATAGCTCTGTGAATTAAAGTGTTTCCCTACATCTGACATATTTTTTCATATATTTTGGGACTGGTTGTGTCCTGTATTATATATGCTTGGGTTGCAGGTGTACAATATCATTGCATTATTTCTTATATTAATTCATATACACTAAATCTGTCAAAGGTGTGAGCACAGTTCCATCACATTCTGCCATCAACAGCTGGCCTGTTTAGAGCAGCGTTTCTAGCAGAGCGTCTCCTGCAGGCCTGCAGCCCATGTGACGCAAGTGAATAATCCCAGCACACAGGCAGACACAGCTATATTACATCTGGAGCCAAAACTCATGAACCTGACATTTGTTTAAATACAGTAATAAATAAAAGCTCTGTGATTGATGAGTTGCTGCAGGCTCAGTGTTTGGTGATGATGGAAGCTAAAGCTGAGTAGATGCCGACTTAGAGGTTTATCACGCTCAAGTTTTTCATGGCAGCAGTGGATAGACAGGAGGCCTGCGAAACGTCTACTCTTGCTGGCGGCTTCACACTGAAAGCCATGTGTGGAGCAGGAGAAAAAAACCTGGTTCGGCCAGAGACAAGGAGAATGTGTTCAGCGTAAACTGGCAGTCATTGTGAAGTGTGATACAGTGCAGAGAACTCTGCATACTGCACACCCAGCCAGTTTCCTGCACCTGGACCCTCCATTACGTGCTAACCTCAGAAAACACAGAAGACATATTTTAATATAAAACCTAAGTTGAAAAAAGGCAGGCCAGTCCACACATGATAAACAAATCATTAATAACTAGAATTCAAAACTCATGACCAAAATTTGAAGGTAGATGAACATTTAAATGCTGGCACTATATGAGTCTGTGGTATTTCAGCAGTCTCATAAGCAGGAAGCAACATCTGAGGTTATTTGAAGGTGCTATTTAAAGTGTATTTAAAATGTAAGCATATTTAAAAAGTATCTCTGAGTTTCTTCATTTTCTGTTTAACTTTATTGCATGTCTCTCTGGATGAAAGTTTAATGGTGATTATGAGTGTACAGGATGTTTTAGCTGTGGTCAGGGGGTATTTTAAAGGTCTGAAAAGAAAAAGTATTGTTTTGGTTAATAGCTTAGGCATGATAAGAAAGCTGTATGAGAATACGGAGAGGAAGTGTAAGTAAATACTGTTTCAATTTGTGTAGTTTAAAAATGAAGTTTGTATTCATGACATCTGCCTCCATTCTTATTTGAAGTATATTGGAAGGTAAAGTTAACTGTCAGCTCCATGGTTATATGTCAGACAGAGGAAAAAGAGAGACATGCAGAAATCAGCACATGGTTTTTCTTACACAAGACATTAATGGAAAAAAGACAGGCCTGGCCAAGCCTCTGGGAAGGTAATGTAGATCATATAGATCTACATTACCTAGATATAGACTGTTCTTCTGTTCTGTCTGTGTGCATACCCCCATCCACACAACCAACCCACCCACACACGCACACATCTAGCGAAACTAGTCTGATGTGTTTCCCAGCAGATAAATAGTCAAGGGCATTGTTGCTATCATGATATACCTGGTGGTTTTTAGAGGACAAGATCATTGTCAGGAGTGGAAAGGTAGGTCTCACCATCATCTTCATCCAGCACTCTCACATCTGATTGCAAACAAGAAGAGTCCTCCACATACTCTCTACAACCCTCTCTACAATCATACACCAAGAGCCTGAGAGCGCCATAAACTCTAATTTTGCTTTCGTTTAAACTATGTTTAAGTCACAAAGGCCCATATGTTATATAAGCTGCAAACATTAAGCTTTGAACAAAACAGCTCTGACCCATCAAGACATGGACTCCACAAGACCTCTGAAGGTGTGCTGTGGTATCTGGCACCAAGATGTTAGTAGCAGATCATTTAAGTCCTGTAAGTTGCGAGGTGGGGCCTCCATGGATCAGACGTTTTTGTCATCCCACAGATGCTTGATCAAGATTGAGATCAGGGAAATTTGGAGGCAAAATCAAAACCTTGAACTCTTTGTCATGTTTCTCAAACCAAACAATATTTACAGTGTGGCAGGAGCATTATCCTGTTGAATGAGGTCACTGCCATTAGGGAATACCATTGCCATGAAGGGGTGTACTTGGCCTGCAACAATGTTTAGGTACCATTTGGAGTTTTTCCATTTGGAGATAATGGCTCTCGCTGTGGTTCTTTGGAGTCCCAGAGCCTTTGAAATAGCTTTGTAACCCTTCCCAGACCGATGTATTTCAATCACCTTCATCCTCATCATTTTTGGAATTTCTTTCATATTTGGCATAGTGTGTTACTGGGTAAGACCTTTTAACCAACATGCTGTTGAAAAAGTTCTATATAAGTATTGATCTGACTGAACAGGGTTTGCAGTAATCAGGCCTGGTTGTGTCTAGTCTAGCTGAACCCCATTATGAATGCAGTTTCATAGATTTGGGGAATTAGTAACTATGGGGGCAAATACATTTTCACACAGGCCCAGTTGGTATTGGATAACTTTTTTGCTTCAATAAATAACATTATCATTTAAAAACTGTATTTTGTGTTTATTCAGATTGTCTTTGTTTTATCTTAGATTTTGTTTCGATTTCTGAATATATATATATATATATATATATATATATATATATATATATATATATATATATATATATATATACAGTGAGGGAAAAAAGTATTTGATCCCCTGCTGATTTTGTACGTTTGCCCACTGACAAAGAAATGATCGGTCTATAATTTTAATGGTAGATTTATTTGAGCAGTGAGAGACAGAATAACAACAAAAAAAGTCCAGAAAAACGCATGTCAAAAATGTTATAAATTGATTTGCATTTTAATGAGGGAAATATGTATTTGACCCCTCTGCAAAACATGACTTAGTACTTGGTGGCAAAACCCTTGTTGGCAATCACAGAGGTCAGACGTTTCTTGTAGTTGGCCACCAGGTTTGCACACATCTCAGGAGGGATTTTGTCCCACTCCTCTTTGCAGATCTCCTCCAAGTCAATAAGGTTTCGAGGCTGACGTTTGGCAACCCGAACCTTCAGCTCCCTCCACAGATTTTCTATGGGATTAAGGTCTGGAGACTGGCTAGGCCAATCCAGGACCTTAATGTGCTTCTTCTTGAGCCACTCCTTTGTTGCCTTGGCCGTGTGTTTTGGGTCATTGTCATGCTGGAATACCCATCCACGACCCATTTTCAATGCCCTGGCTGAGGGAAGGAGGTTCTCACCCAAGATTTGACGGTACATGGCCCCGTCCATCGTCCCTTTGACGCGGTGAAGTTGTCCTGTCCCCTTAGCAGAAAAACACCCCCAAAGCATAATGTTTCCACCTCCATGTTTGACGGTGGGGATGGTGTTCTTGGGGTCATAGGCAGCATTCCTCCTCCTCCAAACACGGCGAGTTGAGTTGATGCCAAAGAGCTCCATTTTGGTCTCATCTGACCACAACGATTTCACCCAGTTGTCCTCTGAATCATTCAGATGTTCATTGGCAAACTTCAGACGGGCATGTATATGTGCTTTCTTGAGCAGGGGGACCTTGCGGGCGCTGCAGGATTTCAGTCCTTCACGGCGTAGTGTGTTACCAATTGTTTTCTTGGTGACTATGGTCCCAGCTGCCTTGAGATCATTGACAAGATCCTCCCGTGTAGTTCTGGGCTGATTCCTCATTGTTCTCATGATCATTGCAACTCCACGAGGTGAGATCTTGCATGGAGCCCCAGGCCGAGGGAGATTGACAGTTCTTTTGTGTTTCTTCCATTTGCGAATAATCGCACCAACTGCTGTCACCTTCTCACCAAGATGCTTGGCAATGGTCTTCTAGCCCATTCCAGACTTGTGTAGGTCTACAATCTTGTCCCTGACATCCTTGGAGAGCTCTTTGGTCTTGGCCACGGTGGAGAGTTTGGAATCTGATTGATTGATTGCTTCTGTGGACAGGTGTCTTTTATACAGGTAACAAGCTGAGATTAGGAGCACTCCCTTTAAGAGTGTGCTCCTAATCTCAGCTCGTTACCTGTATAAAAGACACCTGGGAGCCAGAAATCTTTCTGATTGAGAGGGGGTCAAATACTTATTTCCCTCATTCAAATGCAAATCAATTTATAACATTTTTGACATGCGTTTTTCTGGATTTTCTTGTTGTTATTCTGTCTCTCACTGTTCAAATAAACCTACCATTAAAATTATAGACTGATCATTTCTTTGTCAGTGGGCAAACGTACAAAATCAGCAGGGGGTCAAATACTTCTTTCCCTCACTGTGTGTGTGTATATATATATATATATATATATATACACACACACACACACACACATATATATATATATATATATATATATATATATATATATATATATATATATATATATATATAAAATTTGACTATATATTGTCATTTACATATTCTACTCTGTTATGATTTCCATCCATTTTACTGTGTATGTAAAGATATAACCAGCATTACCAAAATCTTTTTTTAACAACCTCGAGACAACAGTGCTCTGCATTGTATTACGACCACCAAAAGGTCTTTCAGAAGTCAGAGGCCTGGCAAATAAATATCAGCGACCCACAGAATTAAATATTCAAATACATATTCATTGAGCAGCTGTATTCTCCTGTCTCTTATAGGAGAGAGGGAAGGTTATCCTGAGGGAGAAAGTTGGAGCTTATCAAATTAAGATAATTTAGGACCCAGGATAATGCCACTTATTTAATCATGAGGGAAATAGAGGTAGTGATGGTTTGTTGGGTTTCAGGTCAAATGGACCCATGTGCAGCTACAGTGGAGCTACTTTCAGTCCAAATCTGATGATGAACTGCAATATACTGAGACAGACAGAGACGGGAGGCCATTTGCACTCACTGAGATGAGGTGTAGTTCTTTGGGGAGTTCGCTACATAAATCATGAATTTAAATGTCTAGAGGTAATTCATGGGGGGTATGTTGAAATATTAGGCACAGAAATGCCATGGAGAATGTAGGAGAGGCCAAAAACTAAACTAAAATAGTCTGTGTACATTGCATCTGTTTGATATATACTATATTTACATTTATTAATGTAGCAGAAACTTTTATAATAGTGCAAGCAGCTGGGTAAAAACTGAAACATATTAAAAACTGAATCTTCAGCCATGTCTAAAGCATTGTGAAGGAATCCACAGTGTGAATTGAGCTGGGTAATTAATTCCACTATCACTGTCCCACCAAGGAGAAAAGCTTGGTTTTGGATTTCTCATGGTGATGGTTACAGCAGACACATTACATTATGAAATCACAAATGGAACGCAGGGCCTGATGAATGACTCCACATAAGTAGATGGAGTTATTTTGTAGCCTACAATGAAGAACTTGCAACTACTGTGAGGCAGAGATATGAAAAGAGGTGTGATGTGTGTTTTGGTTGATTGAAGACAAGATGCACTAACATAATGGATTTTCTGCTGTGGCTTGACAGTGAAAGCTGGTGAGGCAGCAAACAGTGAGTTACAGCAATAAGATGATGAGTGCCTTCACAAGAAGGCGTGTATATTCTGACATGCATGGTCTGATCTTTCTGATGTTACACAGAACAAATCTGTAAGACTGGAAGACCACTAGAAAAGAATTCCATGACGGCTTGTTAGTCATCAATTGATAGCTGAAGGTTCCGCGCAGATCGTGATGGAAAAATGGGTGTTGGATAGAAATGTTGTGTTGAATCAAATGAGATGCCAGAATGACAAGCAGGTGTGTCTGTAGCCGGAGGAATGTCAGTAATCTGTTAGAGTTCTCAGAAGGAAGCTGAATGCATATGTTATAGACTTAAGCTGATGTTTGTTCTCTTTCAATAAAAAATATTTAGTCCATTAAATATAAATAACTGTCATCATGATGCATGCATTGGGCACAAGCCTCCCCATTTCGCAGTGATGTTTATTACCGCCAAACAACTGCAGCACCTGCATGTTTTCAACTTCAGTGTATTGATTAAACTTTTAAATGGTTGCCATATAACCCAGGGACATCAGGAAGATTAATTTGCGTCAATGTTCATCTGTAATTCATTAGCCATTTATACCCTACATCCACATGGGCTATCAAGAAAATGCAGGCCATTTTTCAATTGGGCACAGGCTTGGGAGTGGGAGCTGAAAATTGCACTGCATACAAATAAGTCTGCAGATTTCAGGAAACAGAAAATCTGGAATGCTGCAACCAAAAATAACAAATCTAATATTATTAATGCAAATAATGTTTACTGTGTACTGGTAGAATTGGATAAGTCTGACCAAACAGTATGTTATTTTATGAATATCTGCCAAGTATTGAATGTATATAAAAATGCTATGGTGAAATCTAAATGCTGCCCAAATATATTAACCATAATGTGACTATATCACATCCAAGAACAGGTTAGTAGTAGAAGTAGAAAAGGCAAACAGTCAGAACAATAATGTTGTGGAAAATGGCCATTAACAACCTCAATAAAACTTTTCTTATGAGGCTTCAGAAGGCTGAAATAACCTCACCTCAGGTGGTCCATTCTCCCCGAATAACACATGCCATCTTAGAATTACACATACTGCACACACATGCATGATATACAACCCCAATTCTGAAAAAGTTGGGTCAGTATGGAAAATGCTAATAAAAACAAAGTGGAGTGATTTGTAAATGTAATTTGACTTGTATTTAAACAAAAAAAAAGTATAAAGACAAGGTATTTGATGTTTTACCTAATCATCTGGACAGTTTTTTTTTAGGTAAACGTTTATTTTGAAATTGATGCACGTTACAAAAAAGTTGAGACAGGGGTAATTTAGGATTAATAGCAATGTGACAAGTTGAAATAAGAAGGTGATGTGAAACAGGTGAGGCAATCGTCTAATCATAGTATATAAGGAGCCTCCAAAAAAGGCCAAGTCCTTCAAGAGCAAGGATTGGTCGAGCCTTGCCAATCTGTCAACAGATGCATCAGCAAATAATCCAACACTTTGAGAACAACATTCCCTAAATCGGTAGGATTTTGATTATTTCATCATCTACAGTGCACAATATAATTAAAAGATTAAAAGAATCTGGTCAAATCTTGGTGCGTAAAGGGCAAGGTCGAAAACTACTTCTGAATGCATGTGATGGCCGATCTCTCAGATGTCACTGTCGTAAAAACCGTTATGAGTCTGTAATGGATTTCCTGACATGGGCTCGGGAATACTTTGGTAAACCTTTGTCAGTCAACACCATTCGCCGCTGCATCCACAGATGCAAGTTAAGGCTTTACTATGCAAAGCATAAGCCATACATCAACACTGTCCAGAAGCGCCGCTGATTTCTCTGGGTTCGGTCTCATCTGAGATGGGCAGTAGCACAGTGGAATTGTGTTTTGTGGTCCAAGGAGTCAACATTTCAAATAGTTTTTGGACAAAACAGTTGTCATGTTTTCTGAGCCAAAGAAGAAAAGGACCATCCAATCTGTTATCAGCGTCAGGTCCAAAGGTCAGCGTCTGTCATGGTATGGGGGTGTGAATAGGGGTGTGTCAGTGCACCTGGCATGGGTAATTTGCACATCTGTGAGGGCACCATTAATGCAGAAACATATGTATACATTTTGGAGCAAGATATGCAGGAAGTGATGTTTCACAGTGGTAAACAGCCGACTGTCCCAACTTTTTAGGAATGTGTTGCGATCATCAGATTTGAAATGAGTGTATATTTTCAAAAATTTATTAAATTCACAAAGTAAAACATCAAATAATCAGTTGATAATGTGTTTTCAATATAGTACAGGGTGAAGTGAATTTTCAAATGACTCTTTTTGCTTGTTTTTTTTGCATTTTCCATACTGTCCCAACTTTTTCGGAATTGGGGTTGTACACACAGTAGGTGCGAATCTACAATGTACTGTTATTAGTGAAGTTGCAACACCACTAAAACCATCAATAACAAATAACACAAATAAATAATCACATTTTGCTTTGTAGTAAGTTAGTTCAGTGGCTTCAGTGATGATTTGGTCAGTATAACTAAAACTGAAATTTATTATGCACCTTTAGTCATATCTGACCTTTGGACATTTGATGATCTCTAATTGATCAGGAAACTAGATCTACTTAAAGAGAACAAAATACTGCAGTACTATAAATACCAGTATAGTACAAAGCATCTCTCAAAACTTACTAAGAACCTTCCAGTGTAAAAGTGCTCTGAAGCCATGGTCAGAGAGTTTGGATTCAGGCTAGTATAAACCATGGCACGAAAGTCAGGGTGAGTTAAAGACTCTAAACACCGCAGAGCACAGAACACCCATTAGCATTGCATGCAGCATAGATTAATGGAGTCTTAAAGTTGAGGGGAATCGTTAGAAATGCTTTAACATGCATCATTTCAGAACATTGCATTTATCTTTCAGTACACTGTAAACACAAACTGCAAGAACAGGTTAGTTTCTAAGCTCTTGTTGTTTATATAAAACAGATGCCGGGCTGCTACACATCATTAAATGAATTTGTATCATGTGGGTAGAAGAGGCAGGAGGCAAGTGTGTAAAATCAGCTTGTTGTTTATTATGAGTAATCCAGTAATAAGCATCAATATTCCATGCAGGGGTCAGAGAATTGGCAGATTTACAATAAATGAGACTTCGCAACTAGACAAAGGACACAACAGAGTTTAAATAGACAAACTAATCAATGGATGAATTCAGAACAGGTGGACACATTAGGTAACTGCAATGATGAGGCGGGCAGAGACAGGAGCAAAACACAAGCACATGACAATGTAAAGTAAAAGCACATGGAGTGAACTAAAACAAAACACGAAAAATGATGCTCGTCTCACTGAGAGGAGGAATTCATGACAGACTCCACTGATTCAAATGTTACTCTACTGAATGGAGTTAAGTGATGAGTCAAGCTTTTTAAAAAATGTTTTGTTCTGATTCTAGATAGCTTGTCAGGAGACTAATTTGCATTATTTTATTTTTAAAAAATTGGTCTTCACTTATAATAAATAACCTTCTTACTTATGTAGCAGCCTCAGATGTAAGCTAAATCTAGGTATACTTTCCAAAAATAGTACATATAAAGCACAATGCAAGTGAGCGCAATGTAATTTTCAAAGGTGTGCTATCCATGATGTGAAGTTACCACATGTACAAAAATGTGGGCTTTTAGGATTATTTGCCAGAATCAAATATTATGAACGTGGCAGTCGTCATTAATGAAGTCCTCAAATCACTCTCCTGATAAAGGCCTATCACTCTTTGTATTCCAACTTATGAGGCTGAGGAGGAAATTGAATTCTGGGGGACATAAATTTTGACTGAAGCAAGAGATTATAGTCACAACCTAATTCAAGACTGGCAAAATTAATTTCAATGACATTTATTCTTCATAGAGCAAGTCGGTGCAAGGCATACAGTAGCTCTGGGCCTAGGAGATAAGGGAATAGTCATTTGAGGCGGAGTGCTCCCGCAGTTTACAAAGCCTTAATCTTCTTGGAACAACTCCTGGTCTATCATAAGGAGATGTACACCACAGCCAGCAGCTATTCTGCACATGAATTCTACCCGCTGTTTGTGTCAGCACCAGTGCAGCTTCTGAAGGCTATACTGTGAAAGACTAAGACAGAGTACTGAATACATTTCAGTCTGGTGCTCATAGCATTTAGTGCATGTAAGAGACTGAAGCAGCTGGGTACCTTGTGTGATACAAAAAACACCTTCTTTATTTCAACACCAACACTGTCAGTAAATGACCTGGTTAATCATTATGATTCAATAGCCATTTGAGTCCATGGCATTAAGTATAGTTTGATAAGATTCTAGTTTGTACATTCTTTGAAGCTGACTGATTGTGGTCATCATTAGAAACCAATTTCTAATTAAAAAAGAAAGCACAGATAAGTGGCCAAAGCTTCAACAAAATGTGAAAAGTGTAATTTGCAGTTGAGCTGCTTTCAGTAATGGTCTCATTAGTGGGTTAATTGGAAAGTTGCTCATTTAGAGTTTAATCTATCTGACAGGCTTCAATAACACTGCTGTATTATATGAACAGTCAGAGAAATATTACCTCACTTCTTATCTCTTTGACATTAGAGGCAAGGTTGAATTAATAATAGTCTAAATATGTGGCCCTTCCATGCAGAAGTAGTGCATGAATTAAACTGATGAGTTAGAGAGGACAATGTGTAGGGGTCAGCCAACAGAAGAACACATGGTCTAGAAGGATGAAATAACTGTTTCATTTCCTGCATCCTTAAATCAGACAAACACTAAAACCTGACGACAATACACAGATCTTTACTAATGTTTTTTTTCGTATAACTTCAAATATCCTCTGCTATTGTAGTCACATCTAAGTCGCACCTGTTCAGTAAGTCCACAGCGATTAAAGATGAAGGTTAAGATGTTTTCCACTACACATGAAGCTAGCCAGTGTGTCTTTCTGAACCACTCTTCATGACTCATGTAAGTGAAACGTTCTTAGCACTAACCAAACCTGTGATTTCTTGCTGAAATCTCACAGTTGCAACACTCAGAAATCCTCATAATTTGATTTGATTTATTTCCTAGAATGAGAAGAAAATATGAATGATACAAAAGCACAGAAAGTAATAATGTGTAGGTGATGTAATGAAACCCCAGTGTTTACAGAGTTTATTTCACCATGAGAAGAGGAAGAGTCTAAATCAAGGCAGTTCACAGACAAAAAAAATTTAAATAAAGGAGTGCATATGATAATTCTTATATAATCAGGTTAATCAGTAGACCTCTCAAGCTGTGTTTAAAAGTTTTAAGTGAAGTGAATTTAATGTATTTTTTTTCATGGATGGGATATCATGAAATTTATCTTCTTGAAAGCTGGCATTGTGTAGTGAGAAGCGCAGGAACTTTTCTGAAGTATTGGTGCTGTATAAGTGGTTTCCAAATCAAAGCTATAGCAGTTATGGCTGAAGCTAGCTGTTTTAAAACTCAAAATTTAATCAAAGTTGCTCCCTTTAGAGTTCTCTCCAGAGCAACGCCCCCAAACACATGCTCATAGAACAGCTGAATGGACAGAAAACATGAGTGACTGCCTCCTTGTCCTGACTGGATGGACCCTGATGGTTCATGCCATTTATTTTTTCTCCTGTTTGCAGAACCTTTACAGGGAGTTCTCCTTTGCGTAGCTGCCTGAATATGAGGAAAACTTCATTAAAAGTGTTCTAACTTCAAAATCATTGACCTCAACTTTAAAAGCAAAATAGGTTTTTAATCATTTATGAACTTGTAAATAAATAAGCAAGTTAAATAACTATTAGTATTATAGATGGATCCATTTTTAACTTCACAAAATAGAGAAGCAGAAGATTTAGGACCATCAGAGAAAGATAGCTATTCTTGTTAAACATTTTGGACATATCATAAGCCAAATGGCATCTGAAATTTTTAAACTTTAAAGCAAAGCATTGATGCAGTTATGTAATATGTTGCAATAATGAGAAAATACAACTATGTTATGAGTTGGAAAAGGTGGAACAGAGAGTGCGTGTTTAATCCTTTATAGAGACTGCAGAGTCCCTGTGAAGCTTTTATAGTGGACTCCAAATCTGGGTTCTGGACTGTTACTAAATGTAATCATGATGGATGTGATAGACTTCATGCATCAATGAGCAAAACGGTTCCTCGGTGAATGTCATTTGTGATTACCGTCAAAACGAATACAGCCACCAAAGCATGTAAGTGAATAGTGAACAGCCATGTCAACACATCACAGTGGTCATTTGACTTTAAAAGGAGGAGACGAGATTCACAACACATTGTCCTGAGAAAAAAAAAATGAAACAAATAAAAGGGAAAAAAATAGTGAGTTCTGCTTTGTGGTTAAAATAGGCGTTTCTCTCAGCCTGTGTGTCTTATAAATAATGAATTCTTTTGCAAACCTCAACATACTGTACTATTGATTGTTATGTAATATGAGAATATGAATAGAGATCAGTTTATTTTCCTTCCAGCAGACAGTGAACATGGACACAAATAAATGATTGCATGCATGCAAACATGTGTATAAAGAATCAATCTGACATGGAATCCCACTAGCACAATCTTAACCACACAAGAAAA
The DNA here is from genome assembly GCF_023375685.1 of Ictalurus furcatus. Taxonomy (NCBI): domain Eukaryota; kingdom Metazoa; phylum Chordata; class Actinopteri; order Siluriformes; family Ictaluridae; genus Ictalurus; species Ictalurus furcatus. The sequence continues at coordinate 16,688,676 of NC_071257.1, read as the reverse complement.
ACAACACTTAACACAATGACCGCTGCATCAGCTGCTCTGCTATAACCACAAACAGCCTAATCTTCCCTAAAGCCAAACGTCAATTACAAAATGAGTGCATGGGCTCCTTGCTGCCTTAAATAAAGCACCTGACACTCCCTAGAGTAACACATATCAATATCAATCTGACAGAGATGCTCCCACCTCCATCGCTGAGGAGACAAACTGCACCTGCCTCACTGTGGGACACGCATCTGCTCTCTGGTTTCCCCTGAAGAAGACACACATACACATATGCACATGCACGCACGCACACGCGCGCACACACACACACACACACTCCCTTTCACTTATTACTCTTCTTCCTGTCTCTGCTAAGTGCCCTGTGCTATTTTACGGAGCCCATTATTATATTCATTTCAGCACAGCATCTGAGGCTTGTTGGACTGGTACCTGGGGCTCCTGAGCTCGCTGTTGTATGGTGATTCAACATGACACTCTGACAGAGAACAGCGAGAGAGGGGATGGAAAGAAAAGAACAAGGGCTGTGCTGATGTACTACTAGGCTGTGCCCTGGGTGGATGTAGGGGTGCCCATCTACACCCACAGTGCATGGCTGGGAGGCATGACGGAGCAGGAGCATCACTCAGACTGACATCTCATCTGACTGGAGTGGATCAGTCCCCAGCCTTAATGCAAACAGGCATGGCAAAATATCCTTTAACACACAACGCCTGACACAGTCATTAACTACTGGGGAACATCACCTCTGACAGGGTTTCACTCATCTTTATAATCATAATCTTTATTTGTACAGCACTGGGCATACACAGCTCAAAGTGCTTCACAAGGAAAATAAAAAGACAATAAAAGAGACCAACAAAAACCAAGTAAGGGAGTAATATGAGTAGCAAGAATAACAGTAAATAAAAAAGAGTAAATCAAACAATTTGGCTTTGTAAAAGAAAAAAACAATCAAAGAAGAATTCATAAAAACAGAGTATAAGAAAATATATCTAGCTACGTTTTAAAAGCATACACTGCAGTTGTGGGTCTGATCTCAATTAGTAAACCATTCAATTTTTTAGGTGCCTTAAAACAAAAGGCTGCTTCAACACATCTTTTCTTGTTGATGTTGGGTACAGTGAGTAAGCTTGCACTGGATCTTAGTGAACAATCTCAAACATATGGGGTCAGACAATCCATGATGTATGATGGTGCTAATCCATTCAGCGCTTTAAAAACTATTAGTAGCGCTTTAAAATCTGTCCTAACAGAGACAGGGAGCCGACATAATGCCACAGGACTAATGTGATTTGTTCATTCTTGCGTGTACCTGCTAGAACCTAAGCTGAAGTCTTTTGAACAAGCTGCAGCCTATTGATTACCTTCTTTGGCAACCCAGTAAACAGTGAGTTACAATAATCAATGAGAGAAAAGGGAGAAGCATGTGTCAACTTCTTATCACTGGGCAGAATGATGTAAGTTCTAATGCTAACATTCCCCAAATGGAAAAAAATTTGCAATATTGTTGATGTTTGATTTAAAGCTCAGATTCAAGACTTAAGAATTATGCCCTTTCTTGTTAGTGGTGTAGCTAAAATTCCTCATTTGGTCATATTTTTTCCTCTGTTGATGTTGGTACCCACATGAAAAAATTGTGTTTTTATTTATTTATTTTTTTAAAAGAAAATATTTGTTCATACAGGTATATGCTCAACATGCGGTCTATGGGTGTTTAGAGCAATAATCTGGGGGAACAGTTCTATAAAGCTTATGTTGATGCCATATTTGATCATTCGACCCAATGTCAGCATATACAATGCTCTGTAATAATAAAACTGAATTGAATACATAAGAAACAGAAGATGGTTGAGTATGGATACCTGTAGGACACCATTCATATTTTAAATAAGTTACTGTTGTTGTTTTTTTTTGTTTTTTTTTTACAAAGATAATCACCAAGAGTTACAAAGAATTTCCCACACAATAAGTAAGAATAAAACCACTTAAGAACATTCCCTGACAGTCTAACCCTCTTATTCACGTCTAGTGATAAAGAATGTTCAACAGTATGAAAGGCAGCACAAAGATCTAACAGTACAAGAACAGGTACATTATTCTCCTCAGCATTGAGTCTAAGGTCATTAACTATACACACACATCTTCACACTTAGTCCAGAAGGCTGATAAACATAACTGATCACTTACTAATGGCACACAACCGCAGCACTGTTCAAGTAATTACAGTGGAGTAGTTACAGTGCCCAGTGCCTCCCCTTTCAGTATGTTCTTAGCAAAATTCCAATGTCGTAAAAAGAAGAATGTCACCCATGAAGCAATCATTTGAAATTAGATCACTTTAATGCTATTAAAATGACAACACGGCCCAACTGGAAAGGTTGAGTGGTGATTACAGAAGGCACTTGTGTAACACAAGCCTGCAGAAAGCATTCATCCAGTCCGACAGAAGAGAGAAAGGGAAACTAATATGGACTATAATTGATTACCCCATGAGGCTTCAGTTGAAAGCAGGATCATGATGGTGCAGAATTGTTGGTTCTTTTTAATACTCAGTCACCTTGCCCTCTTCTTAATGGAGACATTTACAGTATGTCTCTTTTCTCTAATTAAAATAACTCATCCAGCTTCCATATGCAGCAGGATCAGGCTCAAGAGGAACAACCTGATTAACAGCCTAACCAAAGAGCTCAGTGCCCCCTCCGCCTCCATCGCCTCACCCCCCACCCCCACCCCCACTCCCTCCCTCTCCTGACAAGCTCGGACCATCATCAGCACCCTGCACATCCCCTGACAGGTGGAATAATAACGGTCATACATCACTGCCCCCGAAAAGTCCAATAACCTAAATCTTCACTTGCCTCACAGCCCAGGACTCAATTACTTTATTGACATGTAATCTTCATAAGGGGAGAAATATTGAGCATGTAAGGTCAGTCGGTTATGAAGACATATTATCATATTATCTGCATGGGGGTTGTAGGGGCTAGGACCTGACAAAGCTAATTATAATCGTACATGTTACAGGACAGCACATTATGCACTTGGCTGCATGAGTAAGCCTGTGCTGAAGAGGGGAAGGACAGGGGATGGAATTGCAAATCCACTGGCTGTGTGGCATGAGAAATAAATTAAAATATTATTGAATATATGTCCAGACTGCTAAGATTTCTGATCTATCCATTTGCACTATAGATATCTAAACCTTCCTCTGTGCTTCCCTGAATGCTTACATACTGGAGAAACAAGACCTTTCTCTTTTCTTTTCTTTTTTTTTTGGACCAAAATAATGCCACCTCAAGAATAGCTTAAAGTTCAACAGATATCAGTTCGTATTAGTGCAGTGACTTGAACAGTTCCAAATGTCACTGTTACTTAGTGAGTCTGGAAGCTTGGCCTGTGGCTTCTTTCCTCTCTGCCTCCATTTCAAGGTTATTGTGATATCATAGCCAACATTACAAAAAGCCTATACTGCATTAGGACATACATTTCAGAATATCACCTCAGCATTCAGGAACAAGATATGTGTAGTTTTACAGGGCATCACAGTGCCTTGTACTGTATATCACTACATAAGGTAGTGACAGTCAGTTAGCTTTTATAGGCAATAAAACACTTTGAAACAAGCACTACGTGCATTTTAGAAGAAAAGATATGGCTAGTGGGAAAAAGCATGAAAGTGAAGTGCTGCCCTGAAACACGCTAGGAATAGTACAACTGGGTCACTGGCTTTACTTTCTCACTGAAGGGAAAATCCTACTACAGGACATGTGTGTTCATTTCAATTCATTTCATTTCATGCCATTTTCCACTTTTATTTGCCGCTTCCTTTCTTGAATCAATTCCACTGCAGCAGTATGTCAGGCTATGCCCAATTGTGAAACAGTTTGCTGGAGGTAATACAATCTCTACAAGCTCCCAAGGGACGGTGGTTAGCATAGACTTAATGATGTCAAGTGCAGAGGCATATTTTACCTCTTCTCACAGGGCAAGCCTATTTACAATGATATAGACCTTCAGAAATGTTCCATTACTGCACATTTTCACACTGTTCCCTGTACCATAATCTCTTTTAGTTGTCAGCATTTGGGCAAATGGCCACGTATAAATGCATCCATAAAAAAGAGAATGCTGTTATTGCTTCACGACTGTATCCCTGTAAAAAAAATTATAGTAAATAACTTCTGTATTCATCTTAGAATTAAATGAAAAGAATAAGGAATGGAAAATATATAGTACAAAAATTCTCTTTTGAATTAATACAGCATGAAAGTTAGCAATTCTTGCCACATTTTTCATTCATCCACTTAAAGAGTGGACTTTGATGGTTTGAAAATCCTTAAGCTATAAGAAGACAGCGGTCAAGTTTGATATTGTCATCTTTGCTGGTTAGGTGACTGGAAGCTGAATGCTGAAACCACAAGCCAAACCGGAGATGCAAGATTTCCTGGGGGAATAAGGATAGTACTTATTCAAATGTTTGTAATCTGGAATTAACTGCAATGTCTAACCTCTATCACTCAGTCAATGCCACAGTCTAACAGCACGACAACATGTCAAAAATGATCCCATAATCAAATTATGATGGCAAAAGAATGTGTCCAGTTACATTAGAATGATGAGAAAATCCACTTTCTATGTTTAAAATATATCAGTCTATTCAAGTCTATATCAGTCTACTTCAAGTCTTTTTGAAATATTAGTTGGAGATTAAACTTTTTAAAAAGCTATATTAATGTGAAATTGTTTTTATTATTATTATTATTATTATTATTATTATTATTATTATTATTAAACAGTAGTTAAAGTAATGGTATTGATAACTGCTTCAATGATGTAATTACCAGAAAAAATAATGGCTAGCATTGGAAGAGCATGACCAACTTCAGTAAATGTAACAATAAATGCAAGCACTTACAGGTAAAATTAGCCAGCACCTTTTCCCTCTTTTTAAAGTGTCACCCACACCAAATGTTAAATCCTCACCATTCTGAGCCTTGAACCCTGTACAGAGATATTGCACCTTCTTTTATAGTGTGTGACAGTGAATGCTAAACATCCATTTCCATGTGTCTGAATTGAATAAATGATGTGCCAGGTCATTAATTTGAGCTACGTTCACCCTCATGCTATAGTGCATGTTCAAACATCAGTGTGTTGTGATTGTACAGCAATGTAGAGGTAGTGACAATAAATCAGTGGATTCATCAGTGAGCAAGAAAACAGTTTAGACAACAGTCCAATGGAGCTTGCTATAATTGACAGATGAGCTTTGTCTCTTCCACTACAATGGCTTCAGTCCACAGATTATGTGGGAATAGATGTAGAGCAGTGGGGAGGAGGTCACATGATCAATGTGGCTGATGTGTCACTTATGGACTTGGACAACAATAGAGTAAGATGTCCTCCTGTTCTTGTTAAATCATGGTTATGCGTTTTACATTATGCCAACAATTATCCATGAAATGTTAAAAAATTAATTAGTAGTGTCATTCTAATAAGTCAAACACATTGGAAACACAGATGCCTCTGGCCCATATGAGAAGTATTAATCTAAAGCGGTCCATTGGGTAGCAAGCAGGGAGAGAAGTTTCTCAGAACATCTTTTCATCTGGTTTAGATGATTAATAAGCCAAATGTACACATTGTACACAAATAAAATAGAATGATGGGGCTTGTCACAAAATTAATTGCTGTCATTTATAATTTAATTGTGGCTTGAATCACATTTACACAAACAAATGCTGAAAGGAAAACCTTTCCCAAGTATGAATCATAAATACTTCCAGCATGTATCTTCCATGATTCTGAATTACAACGATTTGGCATGTTTTTTCTCTTCCAGTGAGGGGAATTTATCTTAATAAACATTTCCATTGGCTCTGTCACATGATCATTATAATGCAATCAGGGTTCATTGTGAACGGATCAGTTTCGCCTTCAGAATGACAAGTTGCTCAACATCTGCCAGGACTGTGTCTTAGCATCTCAGGGAACTGAAGAACCCCTTGACACGAGCAGACTCATCCATATCAACCCACGAAAAGAGGGGAAAGTCGAGTAGCCAGCATCGATCCTGCTGTAAAAATATCCAAACCATCTGGCTTGCCTGTTTCCTCATAAATTACAATGATAAAGCCTTGAGTTTCGAAACTATGAAAACCACACTAACCTGCGCTAAACTCCTGGCATGACTAAACGCACACATGAAATTCTAGCCTGCATCTCACATATCCAGTGTGCACGTCACAAATCACTCAGCAACATGAATAATGCTTTGACTGCATTAGCAATCACTTTCTGAGCTGATTAGAAAATGAGCATGGGTTTTCCATTTGCATGATATATTCTCTGTCAGTCTGCTGTGACAGGCCAGAAATACTGGTAAGCAGGCCAAAGTCCCAGGTACCATAACTATGTTACTGGAACAGGGCTGGGCAGATTGGCAAGACCTCATGTCCTTGTCCATCATGCTGACACATTCTTAGTCTTTCATGAGGTATCACTTAACACGCACATGTACACTGCTAGCGTTAATAGATCATGATGTAGTCCAGCCAGGTTTGCTCTGTCATCCTTCCCAAATGCTCATGATATATGATATATATATATGTATATATATATATATATATATATATATATATATATATATATATATATATATATATATATATATATTTTCAGACAGCTCTGATAGATGAATAAATGATCAGTGCAAATATATTAGTCTGTTCATCAAAAGAGAGGAAGAAAATATAGGTATGAACATTTCCCTAGAGTCGTATGTCTAAGGTAGTCTGTTAAATGATTCATCTGGGAAGAAGATTAAACATCAATCAAGCCATTCAGTCATGTCATGGACTTCTCTTGTACAGCATTACATTCCCAATGTGTATTTAGTTCATCTCTAATTTGACTTCAACATGCCATATTAACCTGGCCCATCAAGGTACAATACCTTCCATATTAAAATGACAGCACAGGAAATAAATAAAACAAACAAAATAAAAACCCCAGCAGGCTGTCTTGTCACTGCCACCTTTCACTTGATAAAAGTTCTTAAAGTCTCTCAGAGACTCATTCTACTACATCAAACAGCAGCACACAAGAGAGAGAGAGAGAGAGAAATGTGTCAATAACACGTCCTCAAAACCCACACAAACAGAATTATTCAGTAAATGCAGTGCCATTCTTTCAGAGTAATGACAGTGTGGAAAGGGAATCCATCTCAAAGTAGAGTTCAGCAGTTGAAGCTTGCAGGAAGTACTTAAGTCGGCCCTGCTGTTTTAATCTGCGCTCTGAATAGGGTGAGAGAGGAGTTCTGCAGTCTCAGTGACCAAATAATCCGATCCCATGTCTCCCTGTCTTCCTTTCTCTCGTTTTTCCCCCTCCATCTTTCATATATGAGGTGAAGAATGGCCAGACTAGCCTGGCTTCCTCCATTCCTCACATTAATCTCCATCTCTTCACTAATGGAAATTCATGCTCCTGTGTTAGAGGAATCCGGGGAGGCCCACCAGATCCCCCCAACACAAATCATATCATCATATCATCTCAATACAAGAGAAAAAACAAAAGTTGTCAACACAAAAATGAAGGCCAAAACCAGCTCAGTGACAGATACTATACCATCATACAAGCCTGTCATGACTTGACTTAAAGCTTAAAGTTTCTCCCACAGATCAGTTACATTTTTTATATACAAATAATTAATCAGACATACAGAACACTGAGGATATCTAAAACAGATGCCTGTGAACTACATCAAATGATTTTTTTTTCTACACGCAACTTTCCAACCATTATTTTTTGGCACAGCATCTAAGGAAACACAATTTGTAAGTCTGCAAGTCCATATAAACTAGCATGATGGCAATTTCTTTTTTTTTTATGGGCGCTCATTATTTTTGTACAGTTAAAACTATATGTGTGTTTTACACAAAGACTTTAATAGGCACAAAAACACCCCTAAGTCATTAGAAAAGGATCCTAAACACCTCATCAGTGTCCAGACTAGAGCACACCTCTGGATCTGAATTGACACAGAGCAAGGTGTTTGCCCAGCACCTCTCCTACATGCAGAATGCTAAACTGAAAACATATGTCTCAGCGGAATCTCAGGGCCTAAAAGGAAACAAACATTAATGTAAGGTTTATTTCAGGCATGAGTAAAACATTTCATAAACCCCACTGTACGCCACATCAGTGTATACTGGAATGACAGTACTGTTGCACCAAAAGGCTCAATTTTAGGCAAATTAGTTCACATTTTCAGTAACTTGGCAATAAACTCAGAATGGCATTATTAACTTAAATGACTTCTTTAACCAGATGATTTTACATGTGCCTCAAAAAAACACTAAGAAACCTAAGTCTAAATAAATCTACAACTGTATATTTACCCTCACCAATCATGTGATCAGAAGTTCAGATTTAAATTGGGACAGTCTGACTGTTTTAGACATGCTCCATCCTCTGACAGTCGAGCCATTCATTCAGACACAGGACAGTTCTGCTCAAGTAGTCTAGCATGCGGGCTAGCTGTCAAAATGAAATCCGAATGAGAAATTAGGAGTAAAACACTCTAAGGGACTCTGTAAATACAGGCAGGAAAGGTGGGTTCATATGATACAAATGACAAGTGATTCGGTAGGACTGACTGGAAATAGGACCTTGGTGTGCCACATAGTGGAGCAGTCACTTTAAAGCATTATGCAAGCAGAAATCAGCATGTAGCATAATAATCTCTACTGGGCTCTTTAACAGAGTAGATGAGTACCTCATTAACAAAGTTCCTGCTGACTGTGAGATACCACTGTGTTATTCTTTAGTATTTAGTTCCAGTCTACTTCAAGTACACAGAAAACCACAATCAGCAATACATGTGTTTATGCTGTCCAAAGCCTTAATCTATATCACGTTAGAATAGAACGGCTTTATATAGTTAGTTTTTCAAAAGGCTAATAATTAGGCAAAAAAAGGAAGATATTATTTCGAACAAAACCAGAAGTTACTGGAATATTGGAATCAAGTAAAGCCAAATTAGAAATTGCAATCCCCATTAAAATCACTAGTTAGTAATGGGCATTGGTGAAGTTTTTGATGAAATGGATATATACAGGTCTTTATGAATAAGATTGCAAAAACACACCCATAATCATACATAACTTAAAAAATGCAAAGTTTTTTGTTATGGCAATCTGGTCACTCATTGTGTTTTATTCCTCTTCTACCACAGCCATTTGTCAATGATTATAATTTTGAGAAATAAATAAAATTCAAATTGAGATATAAATGTCACACTTTTTAACTGTTTACAGTTAGTTCCTGTTATCAGTGATAAACAGTCACCAACCTCTACTGCTGCTCTCTCTTGAAGGTAATAATAATAATAATAATAAATGCAGTGTATCATGTTACAAAGAAACCCAGAAAGTGCAAACTGTTCTGTCCTGAAAACCTTCTCATGCTGGAAAACTCACTAAATGTTACAATGTTACTAAATGACTCCTTCTATAAATGTTAAATAAACCTATTCTTATAGAAAACCTCACCAAATCAGCAAATAAAAAAAATCTTTGTTAAATAGCAATGTATTTATTTATTTATTTTTTATTTTTTTTAAATCCACCATACAAGTCTCTTTGTATGAGTTGTTGCTACAGAATCAATACTGTATCAGAACGAGCGCATTATAATAAACCTGTGATTTGAATTACAGCCAGAACTACTATCAGCGCTTCTGTTACAGACAATTATTCAAGACCTTCTAACCCATCAGAACTCAATTCTACAACAGAGAATTCAACAATGTGGTGGTATAAAAGGTCATAAAATATAAATGCACACATATTGCAGAAGGAGGAGGAGACTATAATTAAGACACAGTTGTGTGAAAAAGCTCAGGGCCACTACATATCCATCAGGTTGCTATAAAAATATTACTGTACATCACCCACACCAAGCAGATCTATTTCAATTTCACAAAGGTTCTAGCATCGCATTTTAGCTCACTAGCAGCAGATCGAGTTCTGGGTAAATGAGTGACGCACAGTTGCCAGATGTAAGTTAATGGAGGATAGGGGGACTAGCAGCAGGTGTAAATCTCCCCCCATCCTGCTGAGCTTTAAAAGTCAGTGCTTAGCACCCACAGCTCTGTCATCTGGCCTCTCCCAGCCTCCACGACAGCCCATTTGTCATCATTTTCACTTTTTTGGCAAAAAAAATGGAATGCTCTAATGGAGTGCTTTGAACGGTCCCAGATGTTTGTTTATTTGTTATGCTGCAAAACAGTTTATTCTTCACACACAGTTCCATTTCGGGGGCTGAATATCAGCTGTGCCATAATGAAAGCAAACTGCGTGGAAAAAAAAAAAAGTACAGTGTCCCTGGGGTGTCTTCTGTTCGGATATTCTTATAGCTAAGGCCTCCTGTCTGGAGGGATTTGAAGAACAGTTGTGTGCCGTTTAAAATACAGACATCCATTACAGTTGCACATAGCCTACAATAACAAAATTTAAATGCACTTCAGCTGATATATGTAGGAGTACAGTTCCTTTCTCTGGTGAATGCTCACTGGTTTACTCACTGAGGAGAAAATAAATGTTCATGAGGTACGATACGAGTTCTGGTGTAGCATTTATTGCTTTCACATGTCAAAATGTATGTGGGGGAATTTGGTAGTTTCTAGTGATATTTATGGAGGATTATATTTAAGATTATAGATACACAATCCATTTTAACTACTGCTATTTTTGAACTGACCTTTCTAAATGTATCATCTATTTTAACATTTGTGACTATATTTCATTTTATAACCCCATATTTCATTATATGGTTAAAGTGTATTCAGTATTACTTTGTACCTATCTGTAGGTACTATGCTGGTTGCTGATATGGCACTTGGTCTTAAAGCTTGATGTATTAGGAGATGACTCTGAATCTTGGCCTATAGGTTGGTTTAAAGCTGGTTGGAGCTGACAGCAGTGCTGCTTCCCATGGCTACGCTCCCAGACTCCCAGCCCTGCCATCCTCTCTGTGTCACACCTAGCCTACCTCATGGCCTCTCTGCCTCACTCTCCCTCACCCTCCTCTTCCCTCCTCTAAGCCTCTCTTGTCTGCTCACTGTGTGTCCACTCCCCAATTCTAGCCCAACACAAGAGACAAGGGTCTCATTTCCCAAAAGCCAAGACTTCCTCTAATCCGCTACACTGTGTGTCAGCAAGGTAGGCACACAGCCCGTCCCCTCTCTCCCATCTCAAGAACTCGTGCCTGTCCTGATTACCCATGGCACCTTGGCTCTTGGGGCCTCGGCACAGGTGACATTAATTGTAGCAATATTGAGAAACAGCGGAAAGGCTTTCTGTTCAAGACAGCCTGCTGTCACACATGCCGCTAATTCTGCCGGCCACTGCAATGCAGCATCTAACATACAGCGGGCCTGACAGGACTGGCAACAAACCTTTGGGCAAAGCATGGGCACTATTACCATTCCGTCCTATACAGATGGACCTGATAAATAACTGCATAATTGCATCATGCGATGGTTCACAATGAGTTATTGCCAATGCATACAAATAGCTTGCTTCCTCCTGACACGTCCTGGAGGTGAACTGCATCTTTTAGTGTCAGGGCTTTTCTATTAAAGCTTTTTTTTTTTCCTCCAAGGCACAGCCAAAGTTCAAATAAAGAGTTACTGTGTTAGACCTGATGCATTAAGCAAATAGAATAGGCAATAAGTCAAGATAAATAAAAATGGTGTGATAACAGGGAAAGAATAAAAGGAGGCGAAGGACAAAGATGAGGGCTTGTGTTATCTAACACTGCAGTACAGTATCGTAAAAATAACGAATGGAGAGTGTCAGCGCAGCGAAATCTAAGAGGGAGAAAAAATATTTCATATGTCAGCTCTGCTCACCTTTTAATGGACTATTCTCAAGCAACATGATTTTGACAAAGCACTGGGCTTTCCTCTACATCACTTGAGAGGTGAGGGTCAGCCTTTGTGAAATAGATCTGTCCTTGGTGGGGGGTGCAGAGGCTCTGTGTTGACCTCACATGAAAGCAAAAGTGGCAGCACCATGGCCGCGCTGCGAAAACACAGTACTCTGCATTGCACGGACAAAAGAACATGATAAATGTTTCCTGCATTAAAAAAATCCTTTTTTCTCTCCTGAAGTTCAGCATGTCAAAAGCAGCTCTCCTGCAGAGTCCCAGTCTCATAACCAACAGTGATGCAGCTTCACCGGAGGCTTGGGAAATTTACTAGCAGCTGAGAATAATCTGTTAGTCTGTAGCCTGTTAGTGGAGAAAACGTTTCTCACTCTTATAAAATGACAAAACCACTGCATGGATGCAACATCCTGCAACTGGTTAATGGCATAATTTCTTTCTTTTGAAAACCAAAAGTTTTGAAAACCAGAATGCATTCATTATTATATGAGATAAAATACATGCCTTTGTTTCAACTCCATGCTCAGTATACACAGCATCAAAATCCACATCCATTAATACATTTTTTATCTATCTATCTATCTATCTATCTATCTATCTATATATATATATATATATATATATATATATATATATATATATATATATATATATATATATATAATAAACTGTATATACACTGAATACTACAAGTATTCACAATATAATTGAGAACATTCTGTATTTCTGTACAGATCCCCAGGCTAAAACTAATATTTGAGCTACTTTTTATTTAAAAAAAAAAAAAAAATAGAGACTTGTAAGCGATTGAATAGTCTACTCAAACTTTGGCATTATTATTAAAAATCTTTCATGCTGCCGATATGTTAAATTGCTATTTCCAAATACATTATGTGTTAATAAATCATAGATCATTCTTAACTTGTTAGATCATTAGTGTGAGTGGATGGAACAAAACCAAGTTGATAACCTTCTTTTAAAAATATTATTAAAGTGCTTTGTGCATTACTGAAACTTTTGGAGTGTAGTAATGCAGTAATATTACAACAACTTAGGACATAAATCTGTTAATTGCTGTTAACTGGTATGTAATTATTCTGAAATCTGCTGTAGTCGGTGCATGAAACAGTGTTATTTATTCAGATGTGATCACTATTCGGTCTCAATTTTACATGTTGTAATAAAATAATAAGCACTACTATGTACTATTCTCTTCACTAGTACATAATGTATCATGTATAGCCAGCTCTTAAAGCTGCCGGTGCAGTAACACAGAGTCAGAATAAGATTAGTGCACACTAATGAACTTATATAAAATAAACACAATTTTTTAAACAAAATTAAAAAATAAATTGTGGCAAGACGGACCATGTGTACACCCAATGCGCTTACATTATCGATGTTATTTTCCAGATTCTTTAAGAATTGCCATATTTCTTATGCTAATGTTTAATTGTTGACGTGTCCAATGTCTTTTTAACACATATAAGTTGGAGTTTACTGTGAATAAGAAGGGTGGAGCATGTAATAATTTTTTTCTTTCTATTTGTTATTTTTTTGTCCGTGATCTCTTACACTTATGGTAATAAATAACAGAATTGATTGCTGTTGCTTTGTTGAGTATGTCACATCATGTTTTGCAATCTTTTAAGTAAGAAATTATTGTATGTCATGTGATGCTTGATATGGAAACATGATTTGAAATGACTTCACACTAATGAAGGCTTAAAGCTGAAAAAATTGTGTGTACCTATTCCTTTATAATAAATCATACATAATATAATATAATATAATATAACATAATATAATATAATATAATATAACATAATTCAAATCACTGATCTAAGCTCTTACACCCCATAGTAGGATTAAAATACTTTCAATTACTTTCAAATACCTACATACAAGCTTACCTTTAGGGTTTTTTGCATCTTTGGATCTCGGTAGAGGAGTATAAGGCATAGAAGTGATGTCTGATCTGCGATCAGTAAGATCCTAAAAAAACAAATAGAGTAAACATGAACTCATTGTGTTGATGGAGTCCTCAATATAGCACCTGTGCTGCTTTGCATTGCAATCGGCGTGTATTTATTAGGTTGGATAGACAGCAGAAATGTACATTATTGATTACTGAGCTGTGAATGCATTGATCCTAATTGAGTCCTAAAGGAAAAGTACTCATTTGTCATCACCAATCACGAGCATTTATCCAGACTGATGGCATGAAAGGCAGATGGAGAGTGAGGGAGAGAGAGAGAGAGAGAGAGAGAGAGAGAGAGAGAGAGAGAGAGAGAGAGAGAGAGAGAATGAGAGCAAGACAAAGAGAATGAGAGACAGAAAAAATAAATCATGGGGTGGGGTAAGGAAGAAAAGCTTCATTGCCATGACTGATTACCCAAGTGCCATAAATTTTCAGAGTGTGGTGGAAAGGTAATGTTGGGAGCAGCACTCCTGCTTTTATCAGGGTGCTGGACAGCTTTCATTATCTGGCATGAGAGGAGGGGAGGGAGGAGGAGAATAGGGACCCTGCCTTTGATTATCTCTTTCGTTCTTGTTTTAGAGAGGATGAGGGAAAGGCCCCCACCAGCACTCAGTCAAGGAGGATGCTGCAGGTCAACCCGGGGTCAGTGTGTCGCTTATTCTCCCCCATGACCAACACACACTGTTGTGTGCTGGCAAGCCAACAGGTGGCATGACACTACTACTGCCTGAAAACAGTCTGTCATCCTTTAGATTCAGAAGGCCTTGCTAAATAAACACGGTCCTCTATTTCTTTTCTTCCATGTAGTGTTAGCACTAAAAAGCCCTAGTTAGCCTGTGAGCACTATGCGTAAGGAAGTCAACAACCTAAACTCTTGTACTAAACAATTCAGAAGGCACTTAATCATAAGGCAACACTGACAAATTTACTCTACAGAGGGCTAAGCACAGATTTTTCCCTATACCATTCCAGCTGCTATTAATATATTATTGGAAATGTTATTTCTAAATAAATGACGTTTTTGTTTTTTGCTTGTAAACACAATTGATTATAATGAAAAATCATATATGACATGGGAGAAAAAAAAACACATAAAGAAAATTATCCATGCATGCATGTCCTAATCATTAGGCGTACATTTAATCATCATCACTTTAGGCATCCTACCATTAATTATCACCACACTTGTGTGAGTCAGATGGTGTGAGGTAGCCACGGCTTTCGAGCATGTCAGCACTTTCCTTGTTACCAGTTTCAATCTCCTCCAGCCATTTGGCTTTAATATCCTAAAGCAGCACTCGAAGAGGGAACGTCAGTCTGCCCTGACTAATTTCCTCTGGGCCTGACAGATCAGAGGCCTTCCCCACCAAACTGCCCTCTCCCCACCATAAAGCCCCTCGTAATCCTGCTGCTTGTCTACAATTAATCTTCCCAGTTGCCACATTATTAACACCACCACCCACAGGCAGGGTCTGGCTCTGCCTCACTGGACACAGTGCACCCCCTCCTCACCCCAGCGGCCATGCACGTCAATCACATGTCATGCGCAAAAGTCGCCCGCTGTCAACATCAGAGATCCCCC
Source organism: Ictalurus furcatus (assembly GCF_023375685.1). Lineage (NCBI taxonomy): Eukaryota > Metazoa > Chordata > Actinopteri > Siluriformes > Ictaluridae > Ictalurus > Ictalurus furcatus. Next base: position 16,673,161 of record NC_071257.1, on the reverse strand, counting down.
CCTCCCCCCGTCAACGCAAAGCTCCCCCCACCCAAACGCTGGCCGAGTCCACTGATCACACACCCACACCCCTGAAGAAGATTAATCAGAGCCCTCCCTCCCACTTCCTCCCCTCCTCTCTTTCTCTTTATTCAATGAGGCATCCTCACGATGAGAAAAGAGGCCTGGCTCATAATGGGAATCCCCGCGTAACAAAGTTAAAGGAAAACTCAATTTGAATGCCAGCTGTTATCAGGCCCCATTTTTCTGAGCTCCGTAAAGAGCAGGCGGACAAGAGCTCTGCTTTGATCAGTACCCTTAAGATTTTACACAAACATAATCACAAGCCGAGGGGTCGCTCCAGGCACCAGGAATTCATTCATTCCTCTGGCTTAGAGAACACACAGGCAGTTTAAGGGCCTTCGCGTTCACAGAGCCGTTTATCTTTATTTGCTTTTAAAAGATATGCATCAGCTTTTCACTAACTCTCACTAGTTACAACTTTTATGTTTGGACTGGTCATTTAATAATGGCTGATAGTGACATGAATTAAGATAATGTGCTCGCGAAAAGGTACACTGAGGAAATATACAAGCTGATCCCAAAGGGAAACGTGAAACAAGAATCACGATGAGAATAAACACTTGATCCTGATGGACTGTGGATAAAAATGGCTTCTAAAGCAGATTATGGGGCTGTAACATATATACTCTTCTCACTCATCTCTCTGTCTGAGTGAATCTCCATCACAGAACACAAAGAAATGGTGCAGACTGCCTGTGATCTATCTGTGCATCATAGGAACACAGCAGGTAATTCTATGAAAAAGCCAATACATATAGACCTATATGCTGGAAATGAAAGGGCTGAATTGATTCTTTTTCTCATGAACACATACTATAAAGTTATAGCTTTAGAGTTAGTATAGGTATTACTGTACATCTGATTTCGCTGTTGTTTACACTGACAAGTCCCATCCTACCCCGCTGTACAACACACACACACATACACATTTTTCTTACTATCATTCCACTAACATAATTATTAATGGAGCTAACCCTAATCTAACCCTAACCAATAAGTTTTATTGTTTGTTTGTTTGTTTCTCTTTTAAATAAAAAGCTGCAGTTATTGTATTTTGGTTTTTTTTTAAAGCAGTTTTCCTCATGGGAACCAGCCAAAACTGTCAAATATTACTCTCCTTGTGAGGACATTTGGTCCCCACCAACATATAAACACAAACACACAAACAAACACACACAACAGCACTGTAAGACAACACAACAGAACAGCTGCATGGAACAGGCTGTACATGTAATGGTCAGATGGGGGCGCTGCAGTGTAAAGTATATAAACGTCTCCACGGCCACTCATGGTAGTGAGCGTTGGTTCTCCAGGCCGTGGGCATATGCTGCCTGCTCACATCATTATTGTCTTTATACACTAAGTAATCACGGCAGTTTATGATAATGCAGTCGAAATTTACAAGCTGGGGAAAGAAAGAATCACGAATAATGGCATTAACAGAGAAAGCCACATCTCTGCTCATCCCACTGGGGGCTTTGCTATCAGAGGCAGGACTCCTTGCTGAAAATGTCACAGTGAAATATGATTCCGTCGCTGGATTATACATCATGCTCACACTCTCTCTTTGGCCGTTTGCCCAACGCTAACACAGTAAATGCTTCTAAATCCTGAGTCGTTCATGATTATCATCTCCAAAACAGATCTACTTCAGAATGAGAAGGTGAAAAGGAAGCAGCTTTTTTTTTGGTATAAACAGCAGGCCCCAATGCTACCCATGAGCGCTCAGCTTCTCTGAGCAGAGTCTAACATCCTCAGTGATTTTAGCTCAACTTCTCCTCACAAGACTGATCAGGGCTACAATCTAATCTAATCAATCACACACTCATGCACACACACACACACACACACACACACATTAAGGGAGAGAGTGAGAGTGAGAGAGAGAGTGAGAATGAGAGTGAGAGAAGGAAGGAGGAAGGAGCAGAGATCAGTGTAAACACCAGTACTTTTTATCTCCTTATACATCTGGACAAGTAGACAAAGTGCTAAAACGAAATAAATGTGGCCTGACAGCCACTTCAAAGAGTTCAGCCAGGGGCTTACTGCTACTTAAGGCGTAGGAATGTTGTTGCTAAGCATCAGACTACAACCCATCAGGCCCTACAGAAGGGACTGGTTTCCCTTTAAGAGGCAGAGTGGGAAAGCAAGAGAGTGAGAAAAAAAGGGAGGGGAGCAAAGGAGAAAGCGAGAAAGAGTGGAAACTCGACAGTAAGGGGAGGCTGGGGATTCAAGGAGAATTTGTAGCTTAAAGCAATTGTTAGAAGAAACAAGCTTTCTACTTTGTTTTCTCTTGACACCATTTCGGCTTTTTGTGCTTGCAAAAGACATGTAGAAAAATGTCTTTTGATATGTTTTCTCTTTAGGTCTTTATCAAAAAAAAATCTTTTCTGTGGGCACAAAACTTTCCCTGTCTTTCTCGTAACACTTGCAGAGTTCTCTGATGAGCTGAAGATCAGAGAAAAGCAAACTTATATGAGTATTCGCGTCAACGCTGCATGTTATGTTGACATCTATTTTCAATCAATTTAGCCTTCATTTGTACACTGAAAGATTGCGTGCTAGCTATTGACCTGCATCTGTGTTGTGACTCTGAGCGAAATCCATTAAACCAGACTCATATTTGCACTAATATTCAATCATTTGTACTTTATTATTTATTTCAAAGCTTACTCGAGTTAAAACAACAAACTTGACCAAAAAGTAAGACTTGATGAGAAGATGGAAAATGCTCATGGTGGGAGGAGAGTTCCCCTACAGCACTGTAGCACTTACTCCACTAAGCCAGAGCACTATTTCGAGTCTGAAATCTGTATCTCAGATAGGATTCAGTAATGTGTTTTATGTTGTTGTGTGTATACAAAGCACAGTGTCTATTTTCTTAGCTATTGACTAAATGTAAGGGCGTCATCCTTTTCAGTGTGCTATGGCGGCAGTACTGTGTGACTGGCAGCGAGTGTGTGTTTAATGATTTACCAGTTCTGCATCAATGAGTCTGTGAAAAGCAAATGGATCATATGATCAGTGATCACAAGCGAAACCGTTTTTTGCCTGAAGGCTGGCCCCAACGCTTACCAGAGCTGCTTCAGTGTTAGACAAGCAAAGGTTAGGCACAACAGGAAGTTAATCGTCCATATCAACAAGCACTACACTTAACTCTCTTTTTAGGGGTTGAATTTTAAAGAGCCAGATGACCTTTTATTGCCGGGTACTTCTAAAAGTTGAACGTGGTCGTTTAAACACTGCCTGCATAGGTGTACTAAACAGATGAAAATAACACAGGCTTGGGGGGTTTCCTATTCATTCAAGTCAATATAGCATCACCATAAACAATATCAAATAGTTATGGAAAGCTTTTACCCAAACCCCTTTAAGAAAAGGTGAAGGATTTGCTGGTGGCCAGGCTTGATTTGTCATTTGGGTTAAGTTTTAGCTCTGAGCAACACTGTTACATATTCACCACTCCTGCACTCTGAGCACATGTAGATCACTGATATAAACAAGATAGCAGTCTTCCTTAAGGGCTAAAGTGCCAGCAGAACTTCAAGGTACATTAAGCTTGTCTATATCAGATATACACTGCACATAGACTAACATGTCATTAAATGAAACTAAGAGTTTGGCTGCAGATGATTGACAGAGAACAAATTAGATCTGCATAAAGCTAGCCAAGAGTGCTTTTAATAATACTGTTGAATACTGACTCAATTCCCAAATTCTCAACTGTTGAAAATAAAATGTAAGAACTAATGCTTTATCACTTTGACATCAAGCTAAATCCTCTCAAATCCTGTCCTCTCTCTCTCTCTCTCTCTCTCTCTCTCTCTCTCTCTCCATAGCACATTGTACATCTTCCTGTTCCTAATAGGAGCTGCATCTAATGTCAGAAAGGTTTTTTTTTTTTTTTAAGTATGCAGGATGTTAAATAATTGAAGATTCTCCAAGCAGGACTGTCACACCGAGTTGTCTCGGATGTTTCCTGTGCAATTAGATACTTTGAGACATTTGAAGAGGACTCACGAAGCAGAGTCACAGAAAGTGACATGTGAACTTAAAGCAAATTAGCAATGCTTAGCTCTCAGTATGTATCTGTGAAGCGCATGATTCCTTTTTATTTTTAATTATTATTCTTTTTTTTCCCCCATCAGAGATCATAAGCAGGATGAAAACTAATTTTGTACAGGTGTAAAAAAAGAGATCTGAATAATGAGATCTGAAGTGTGCAGGAGAGATATGGGACACAAGAAGGCACACACTATAACACAAACACACACACACACACACACACACACACACGGCCTATAAATGTGCTCGCTAGTGACTAACCTGATCTCGGTTGTTTTGTCCGATTCAAATGAATGAATGCAATCATGGTATTCAGTGCACACACACACACACACACACACACACACAGTTGGGAAGCTAATGTGCTGTAATCTATATTGCGTTTTTAATATTACAGTGATTTCAGCTAAAGGATGTGACAACTCCAGCTACAACACTGTTTAATGGTCTTATTTTTCTTCTGGTATCATAGAGATGGATAAACAGACACACAAACTGATCACACAACATTTATAAAGGGCAAATTCATGACTACACAAAAAAAAACCCAAAACATAATAGTCTGACTGTTTCCAGATACTTACAAATTACCCGCCAACTTGCAGTTATTGGAAATTGCGCCGAGCCGTAGGATTACAGACTGTCACTTTTTATGAGCGTGAGTAATACCACACTCACCATACTGTTCTTACTCATACCAGACAACAGGACAAACAATGGGGGGGGGGGGGTCGATGGAGAGACGTTCCAGTGGGTGTACTGCATGGGTTTGTGCAGTGTAAAAGGCTGGAAGGGAGAGATAGCAGTCAGGCCGCTCCTCCCAGCATCCTCCCCTCCTGAGGAGAAGGACTTATGAAGGTGAGCGCCTCGCTGACAGGCACGAGAATAAAGGAGACAAACCCCAGATAAAAATTAAATAAAAAGTAGCTGTCTTAAACAGTAATTGCACTCCTTTGCTGAGCAGGCTTTCAGATATATAAACTTGATTTACTATCGGCTCACAACTACAAATCAGGGGGTCCGAGAAACACTTGTGCTATGAAATTGTTTAATCTCATCAAGTTCTGCTTTCACAGCAAGCCATAAATCACAAACTCTTTGTTATCATAGACCTCCATGAGCGCCTCTCAGGCAGGCAATGGATCGTGGGTATATATAATCTTGACTGCACAAACAGCCGGGTTGTCAGTGGCTGAAATACTTTCATATTAGCTGCGCTGCAGCTGCTGGAACACAAGCCTATGATGGATATCTCATTTCCAATGCTCTGCATCTATTTCCAGCAAATTATTATGGCATAAATTTCTTGTCAACAGAAATGGCCAATTAATTAAGTTAAAAATGGACCCATGATCACATCTACAAACCAAATAGAAGAGCAGGGGCCATTTTACAGTAAGTGGATTTACCGTTGGGTCAGTTTAATGAATGATTTTAAACTTTGTCATAAACTTTGAGACAGGCCAATATCTACACAGGAGCCCCTGTACAGACTAGGTGCTGACAGATTTACATAAAGCTTATTTATGTGTGAGGCCTGCAGTTGATGGCTGAGGTAGAAATAAAGTTTACTATTGCCCAGAGGAAGCCGCCAACCTCGAATTTTCCATCATCAGCGAAATAGGAGATAACTGAATAATACCTCGACTGGTCTTAACACAATATACAAATTTAAGGCTCTATCAAAGTGAATAATTCATATCCATACGCAGGGCATTTATTTTGCATTGGGTCATTTATCAGAGAGTGAATCCTACAACAAAGATGTGCACGAAGATCTATGTGTGTTTTGACTTCTTTTGAGATAAATCAAGCAGAACTATTACACTGGTACAGGCTCAGCGGTGACTAATGACATAAGCACAGTTAAATCTCTCGTGTCTCGGAAAAGACAGAAAAATGGTTGCTTTTTTGTCTGCTACCATCAAAAAATAATAATAATAACAACAATAATAATAACAATAATAATAATAATCATCATCATCATCACTATTTTCTGTAACGTTTATCCTACACAGGATCGCGGGGAGCCTGAAGCCTATCCCCGGAAACTCGTGGCGCAAGGCTGGGGACACGCAGGCTGGAGTGCCAATCCATTGGAGGGTACAATCACACACACATTCGCACACTGCGGACAATTTGGAAATGCCAATCAGCCTACAGTGCATGTCTTTGGACTGGTGGAGGAAACTAGAGTACCCGGAGGAAACCCCTGAAGCACGGGGGGAACATGCAAACTCCACACACACAGGGGGAAGGCGGGAATCGAACCCCAAACCCTGCAGGTGTGAGGCAAATGTGCCACCCAATAATAATAATAATAATAACAACAACAACAACAACAATAATAATAGAAACACAAATACCAAATGCACTAAATAGAAACACTAAAGTTGATGTGCGAAGGAACATAATATTATTAGTTAACTTTAACAACAGTAAAATTGAGCATTAAGTGCAAGTAGGTATATAATCTAGACTTTTCCTCAATTCCTCTCCCTCTCTCCCCTTTGACCTACAAGTGAGAGCCTACCACACAAGAAATATCAATAAATTTAATGATCTTTATACATTCAAATACAACTTTTTTGTTTGTTTGTTTGTTTTTTTAAATTTGGCACTTTCAGATTCTACTTCAGACACAAAATACCAGACAAGATATAAAAAAAAGCCCAGCTGAAGGCTGATTATTGTTTACTGAAGTCAATAAATGGAGCCTTAACTTAGTGTTAATGTTTCCGAATGGCAGCAGCCACTTTCAAAGACTGTAAAGGTCGACTAACACACAACAAGCTAACCATCACTGCTGAGTGTCCCTGTGATAGGAAGCCCTTTCAGTGGTCTAAACACGGCCTGGGCTGGGCCTACATGCCATGCTTAAAAAGGCTATGTTCTCCTCTGAATAGCCAAGCTTCTTTTATTATTTATAATCCTGGCAGTCTGTCCTTTGATTAAGGCAGAAGAAATTTGTTTTACTGGACTTTGCCTTTAATCTGTCTCTCAGTGAGATAGATTAGCCAGAACCGTGCCAGCACTGAGCTCTCTTTGCTTTGCTCTGTTTCTCTCTAACCGTGACATGTCAAGAACAGACACATCTGTTTCGATGTGGAAGACAACTCTGGTCCACGTCAGCCACCCCCCCCCTTACAACTTTCACTGAATATTGTGTCAAACAAATCCCTTGCATGACTGAAATGATAAACCTTCTTTTTAGGAAATAAATAAGAAAGTGCTTTATAATGGGAGATGCTCCATTCTGCTTATTAATGGTGGCACGTTAGCAGTGAATAAGAGAGGCTTTAATAAACTAGGCATAGGGCCAGTCTCAGGGTTCGCCGTCTCATGAATGTTTTCTGTTTCCCTCTTGGCCTACTCGCTGGTGCTAAATCATTGGCTGCTGTCAAGGAGCACTAAGCTAGTGTGCGTCATTGGGGAGTGCAGGAAGCACTGGGTATAATTCTGTCCATCAGTGTTATTTATTATATTGGTAGCTTTGTAATCATGTGCAATAAGTTATAGGGCCTGACACAATGGAATTTACTTTGAAGGCAAAAGTGTTCATCATGCTTAAAGGTCTGGCCAGACCTTTTCTACTGTATTTACATGGGGAAAAGAACATAGACAAGTGTTTTATTCCCCTATCTAGACACCAACACAATGGCTTTGTGGACACAGGACTGGAGAGAGAGAGACAACTAAAAACAAGAGAAAAGGCGGAGTGTTGTCTGGATGTTTGTGAACTGTTGGCGGTGTCTGAGGCCGTGTCCGTTGCTATTCAGTGAAATTTAAAGTGGGTGTGCCAGGTTGTATCCCATGGGAGCCCTTCAGAACTCTATCCTGGTATCAAAACACCAGAGCTCTCTCTCTCTCTCTCTCTGTCTGTGTATAAAAGAGATGAATTAGGTCTATATCTCGACAACCCAGTTTTATTGTCAGATTTTGACTTAAGCAGTGGTGGAAAAACAAGGCCATATGGTATTTTTAAAACATTTGTCACGAACACCATCCACTTTAACAAAACGGATCAAAGTCACCTAAAAATAGGAGTAGGTGTAAAAATCAAAGGTGTCAATTAGTTTATTAATCATGGATGTCGTTTCCAGAAGCGCATTCTGCTCTCGGTTTGACCTAACGGAGATGCAGTCTGATTTTCAAGACGGGTGCCTACGCTTTCGCTGTGGATACAATTGTGTTTAGCATAAAAGAAACATGGGGTTGTGAAGCCCTAACAAAGAGCTATATCTCCCTGTGGCCCGCTCAACATGCCACATTTGCATATCAAGCCGGTGGGGCTGATATGTAAACGTGTTCCTTCATCAGATGGTGCCGACGTTGAGAGCCATTCAGCTGCCTGTTAGTGGGCTGCATTAGTGCCAGACAAAAGCAAAGGGATCTGAAAGAGACATCTCATGTCACAGCCCATGAGAGATAATGAAATCGTTGTACCTTCGTGATCACACACACACACACACACACACACACAAATTCCTGCACACTTCAGTGAGATAGCCTGCCGTTCATTTGGTTTTCATCTGAATGCCTTTTTTATCTGAGCACTTCAATTTGCAAGCCATGCTGGAAGGCAGCACCTCCTGATATGTTAATTGGGGAGTACTTAAGCACTAAAAGATTAACATAAAACCCTTTAGAAACAAGCTAATAGTTTATGATAATTCATCCATGGCCTTTGTCTGTCTATCACCACACTGCCTCCAGCTGTAATTTTATCAAGAGGCTGTAAAATATCATTTAAACAAGTTCACTTACTGATAATTAATAACAGAAACTGCGTTATTCAATTGAACTACTCTGACACCATTAACAATCCAGAAAGTAAAACATAATTAAACCATTCTATTTTATTAACCTATTCATTAAGTTGTGCAAATGATGACTTGGAAGCGCTGTCACAAAGAGCAATTAGAGGAGCACTCGAGTCTCTATTTAGGCCGTGTTTGATTAGGCCCTTTCAATTAGACAGGTAACAACACAATCTGACACGCCTTCAAATGGAGCTTATAGAGAAAGGCAACAAAACATCCTGCACATCTAGGAAAGATAATTCATCTAAATAAAATATACTTTAAAGGAAAACTGACTTTTTTCATCAAATCTTGTACACCTACTGAAAAATAAAAGTTTCATATAACTTGATTACCACAAAACAAGACGGGCACCATTTGTAAAATATTCTACTGTCATTAAATTAGGGATAGTCATGAAAAAACAAGATATCTCCATTATCATTATTATTTATTAAAATAATTTAACATTATTCAAATCACTACTACTAATTACTCACTAATTACGTAATACCTACTAATTAATTAATAGAAGCAGCATTCCTCTTTTTCTTTCTCTACTTGAAGACACCTTGCATGGTTTCATTTACGGTACTTTCTTATTTATGCCTGCTGTGTCGGGAGAAAAGAAAAAAAACTTTCTAAACTAAAATAATTAAATTAAACAAAAAAATTATGTATTTATTTATTATTTATTAAACTAAAAAATGCATAGAGCAACCTTCAGCCAATTTCCTTCATGGCAGTGCTCCTAAGAGAATATATGCCATTTTGAAATTAACAGAAGATTATTATTTGATTACATTTTTCTTTGCTTGTTGCACTGTTTTATTTATTATACTGCTCAACGTAATCATTCATTTTACTCTTTCAAAATTAAACAGATGACTTTTGAAGACAGCGTAAGGGCGTGTCTCAATCAGTTCCCAAGTTCAGCAGTTAGGGCGTCGGCCATTTTAAAGGTTGTCTCAATCAAAAAATTCTTCCAGTGCCCTGGAACGTTTGCTCCCTAAAAAAATCCTACAATGCACCGCAAAAACCAGAAAGCATCGATGCACACTGTGTTCCCTTACTTAAAATGATATCATGTTTTCCGAAGCCTCTCAGCTCGAAAAAAAAAAATGGGGGACAAACTCTCCAGCTTCCGTTTACAAAGATGAGTAGCTTGTTATCATTGTTGTTGCTCTCAAATGATTACTTACATTAGTGATTTTTTACTTTATTTGACATTTGTTTGTGCGGTTTGTTTGAGTCTAATGACATTTAAGTGTTTAATGATTATCCATTAGCTAGCCTACGATCCTGCTTTTAGCACCATGACAGAAATGTGTGTGATTAAGCTAAGAAGTTTATATGACATATAAAACAAATATTTTTACGTTTTTTTTATTTTTGGTGACGTTTACATAGTCATGTCGCCAGAAAATGAGTTATCAGTGTCCCAATGTGTAGTGAGCCAGGGTCCTTACCAGTGCCCAAACTTGTGTACACGATATACTGAATCACCTCCTAGTTTGCTGATCAAGACACACACAAGACTTTTGCTCTGTCATTTCAAACCTGTCTGTAAACATGCACTCTATTTCCATTTCCCAGAATATTCTGCTACAAGATTTATCACCTGACCCCTCACATGACTCACTCACCAGACTAATTGAAAGATATCGCTCCTAGCTCATCACTAGTGACGTTAACCTTAATCTTTGAGTGCATGCTATTCTGGTTTTTGACCTTGATTGTTTGTTATTGAGTTTGCTTTGCCTAGTCTAGTCCTTTCATGTTCCTGACTTCTGCCCTTTGGATTGGTCTGCCTTGCTGAGAAACTTGCATTTGCATCAAAACCACTGTCCATTCAACACTGCATACTGTAGTTCTTATTTATTATTTGGTCATTTTCCTACTTGTTTATACCTTGGTTGTCCAATAGGTTAAGAAACAAAAATGAGGTCCACTGAACTTAAAATTAGTATAAATAAGACCTAAAAAATTGTAGTCTTAGAATCCAGTAAAGCTGGTGAAGGTGTCTTATAATGATATGTATGAGCTGATTATACATTTTCCACCTCATAACCCTTCCTAATCTAATAGTAACCCAAGATCCCAAGGCACTAAGCCTAGCAAAGTCAGTACTGAAACACTACAGGCTGTCTAACCTCCACCTCATTGCTGTCCAACATCGACCTCAAGATGTGGTCACACTATCGGAGACAGGCGTGACTGTGTCCATCAAAGTGGCCAAGCAGCCCGTCGCCTCATGTACAGAGGCATCTTTATCAGTGTGTCTCATTTGGCCTGCAGCTCAGAGCACGTCTCTGGAGTGTCAGAGAGCAGTGGAGTGGAACCGTGAGACGGGAGATCGAGCCGCAGCGGCCAGACCGTGTATGATCCTCTGCTCAACCCTCATTGGTATGTTAGTCAGGGGCAGACAGATGCACCAGGTCTGATCATGGGCATAGCAAGGGGCACCACGTCGCACCACGTCACTCTAGAGCAGGTGTGGCTGTGGCCTGGCAGCTGATCTCTCTCTCTCTCTACCGAGTGCATTCAAATTGTGTCTGCCTCATGAATTATTCACCGGGCCTGCTCTTGCAAGTGCTCAAAAAGGCTATTCATTTATCTGGCATACCTGAAGCGTGGCAAAATGATTGGTCTGTGGCTGCTGCAAAAAATGTTCCTAAACAATTTGCTTCAATTTTCGACAGGAATTATTCTGTTCTTTTCAGGACAAGACAGGCCATGTGCATAATGATGTTATCCTAATGGTGTGACAGTAAGGCTACAGGCCCATGACATTTGCTGAAGAAATGCATCACTAAGCAGCCACTGAACTATGTTCTCACTGGTCCAGGGAACATCTAAACCCACAGCAATCCATCTTCCAGGGGTAATACGCCAGTCAGTGACAAATGGATACATCCAATTATTCCTTCATTCCTTCTTTCATACTGAGAGATAAACAAGGTCTTTACACATCAGTCAATTGCTGTATAATACTCAAATAAGCAATGCATTTGCAAATAAGCTGGTAAAAACCACTGGAAATCCCTCCTAACATGATCAAGATGCCCAGGTCAGAGCCCATCCTCCACTGCTCCAGTCTAGGGTGCTGCTACAGTGCGAGGCACAATTAAAGGTAAGGTGAGGTGCAAATGAAAGGAGCTGGAGTGCTGAGCTCAGAGGCAGTTCCCTGATGGGAGTCTGTTAGAGTGCGTTACGGCTCAAGTGCTGAGATTGAAAACCCAATTCAGACAGGAGTGGAGTCAGCTCCCACTGCTCACCTCTGAAAGCTAATGAATTGGTTGCAGGCGTGACAGTCGAGTTAGATTACCTTGTATTTTTATCAGAGTGAAGAGTCTACACTGTCACTGCATTTAGATAATGAAGTACAGCATTGCACACTGCCTTTTACTCCATGTATTTTCTTGCGCAGATGAACAAAGCTAAAGTACACATACATGAACTCAAACATCAGGCTCAATCCCATTTTACTGGCAGGTTGTTAATTATGTAACTCATAAAGCCAAGTTTATGAAATATTATCATTTCATATTACAGAAACAATTCAGACTTATCATTATACTTTAGCTGGAACTTAACGACATTGAGTGTTATCCATAAACTTGATTTATTTATTTATTCATTCATCTTCAGTACCAGCTTTAGCTGGTCAGGGTTACAATGGATCTGGTGCCTATCCCGGGAACAGACCATTGCCAATCCAATGGTGGTCCATCTCAGGGCATCATGCACACACACATTCACACACCTACGGGTAATTTAGAGTGGTCAATCCACATACTGACAAGTTTTTGGGAGGTGGGAAGAAACCCAAGAACAAGGAGGAAACCCACATGGACATGGTGAGAACACGCAAAACTCCACATAGACAGCAACTCGAGCTCAGGATCAAACTAGGGATCTCAGAGCTATGAGGTGGCAATGCCACACACTTCAGTAAGGTCAAAGCAGGTATTTTTCAGCTTGAAATAATTTTAAGCACTTTTTCTTTTCCAAACAACTTCTTACACATATTTAATGATATGCAAATAACATAGCATTAAGTCATTTTGGCCAAGTCACATAGAAGCTTATAATAGTAAGGCCAGAAAATTGTGCTTGGACAAGCCTATTTTAAAATAGAACTAAAGTAAAACACATTAAGCTATATTTTCAAACATAAACATTTATTTAGCATCTGTATTTCACGAAAAAAATAGCTGCCTATATACCTTTATGGTCAGCCACCACATGCAGGAGGAGCTGACACAGCATGTGTGGATCTGATATCTGTGGCGACAGCACACATCTAAAATAACAAAAAAGTAAACCTGGAGCGAGACCCTTTATCTGCTGTATGAGGCTGTGTCTGTGTGTGGCTGCAGAGAGTCCAGAGTCCCATCTCTGGACTTTATCTGTCCCACTGCAACATGACAGTTTGTAATATAAAAGCATCTGGAGTCTCTTGTGAAGCACAAGCTTATCTGGACCCAAACATTTCGCTAGTCCAGACCTCACACTGACATGCTCGCCCTCTCATCCAATCTCTCTTTCTTTGCTTGAGTGCACAGTCCTGCTGCTCTGTGATATAAGCAACAGTTTACATTGACGACAGAACTGAAGAGCTCACAGACAGCTCACCAAAACATGGCTTAGTCACGATGGACAACACCTGTTTGTCATTTTTCTCGTGAATCTGCATCTGGGAAGGTTACCCTCGGTGCATCATGATTTAGAATGGAGATGGACAGCGTGCGTAATGTTTTAACGGAAGAAAAAAAAACACGATTTTGAAAGAAAAACAAAGTAGCGAGTGGCTGACTGATGACAGTGGGAAAATTTTCCTGATTAGATATCACAATCATTCATGACCAGACATTTAAATGCTATAAATGTCAGTCAGTTGAGGTGCAGTAATGTTTTCTTAAGCCAACAGAGTAATCCTCTGCCTTCCATCATATAGAATTACACTCCCTGAGATATGTCTACTCTCTTTGATGTCAATATGTCCTGCATGGGGCTAGCCATCAGGAAGGAACATGTAAGATTACTGGTTCTCGTTTTCTCCCCGTGCTTTTTTGTTGCACAGCTGCTATTGCTGTGCTGGTAGTGGCCTAGAGCCTGCAGAGGGGCTGTTCTGATTCCCTGAACACAGATCAGGCCTGCTCACATGGCCTGTGGCTCACTTCAAACACGGGCCAGCGGGGCCAGCAAACTTCCCCTGAGCACTAACCTGATGCTCACGGCTCCTCTCTCTCTCTCGCTCTCTCTCTCTCTCTCTCTCACACACACACACACACACACACACACACACATCCCAACACCAACACACTCTGTAAAAATAGAAAGAGAGGGTAGGGATTTGAGAGTGTGTGATATGGCGTATGAGAGAATGCTCTGGGTTTGTTTAAGAGTGTGTGTGTGTGTGTGTGTGAGAGTGTATTGTGTGAGTTTGTGTTCCTCCTCAGGGTAGCTTGGGGCATGGCATACAGACCTTGGACAGTTGGGAAAAACTTCTCTGCTGATCCAATCAAATTTTAATGGACTGGGCAATACATTCTGCACAGATGTGACGATGCTGTGGCAAAAAAGGCTCACACACAGGAGTGAAACATCATCTCACTCTTATAGAACATTAAAGAGAATCATGCGCATATCCAGGATAAATTACACAAATAGGAAGGATTCATGTATATGATTACATTTTACATTTATCCTCATACTAGGAGTGCTATATTTCACTTAAACACTTAAAAGGGAGGAAGCTGACAACTTACTCGAGAAAAAAAAATCTCTGATCCTCATCAGAATCATATCCACCAAAAAAGCTCTGAATTCTTTCCAGCCGACTTGAGGATCAGGGCCTGTGGAGTTTGCAGAGAGCTGGCCTGCAAATCGCTCTTTTCTGCTCTCCTCATGCAGATGAAAGTGCAATGTCACAAAGGATTACACAGCACATTTGCTCTCTCTCTCTCTCTCACTCTCTCTCGTTCTCTCTCACTTTCCCTGAATAAGGAGAATCGGCTTCTAAGCTCTAATCATTTCCAATTAAGCACATCTCCTGACGTCCTGCAATGGCTGGAATGATGTGCTTTCGCTCCCAGTCCAGCCTCCCCAAAAATAACACTTTCTTGAAAGTTTTTTTATGTTTATTTTTTTTGTGAGCTCATATTCCTTCAGAATGCTAGCTAGTTGACAATCAAACTGAGAATTGCTTAGAAGACTACCTTGTTGTGATGAAAAACGCTCGATTTCCTCGCGGCGCCTGACAAGGATGTGATTTGGATCAATTCAACACCACTTTTGTATTGCAGGCATCAAATTAGCATCGTCTCTTGTTGTCCTTTCTTCCTGAACGTCAGGACGCTCTTTGCAATGTCAATCAAAATTCTTTCACCTTTGATATGCGGAAGAGAGGAGTGTAAATTGTTTTTATTAAAGCTGTCAGGAGTTAAGATGAGAGTGATCATGCCCGACAGCATGTTCTCATCTCCCACTGACGACCATAATGAGAAGCCTACTTATGAATGTCCTCTGCCCTCCTGTTTGTCAACGGGAACACTGTCCAAACTGCCTTGCCACTTACTGCAAATTGTGTCAGACTGTGCCAAAAACCGAGCGTGAATACGATGTCAACGACAACCCAGAAGAGGAACAGTGATGGTTTGACAGAAGAACCTATTCAGGTTAAGGTTTAGGATCATTCCTCACAGGTTCCCTTGGTGACCTTGAGAGGAGCTGCACCTCAGTGCTGAACGGTCTCAGTGACAGCACCGGTCAATCGATCTCAGCTTTGTGCTGTCTGAACAGCCATCAGTCGACATCCTGGAGGAGTGCAGAGAGGTTTTCCATCCTCAGCAGCCAGGCTGAGGGCGACAGCTGTCAGAGGCAGTTCTGCCAGTAACTCCACAGTCACACAGTGGTTTCTACACACAGTCTCATGTCACTTACATTATCATCTGATCCTGCACTCTAAAAAACTGGGTTAAATGTAACCCAGTTTGAGTCACTGTTGGGTACCCCATGCTGGGAAAATACATAGGGTTAATTTCAGCACACACTGGTATGTGAATTACCCAACATGCTGGGTTGCTTAAATTAGCCAAAGATTAGTTAATCATGTCCCAGGTGGCCTGGCATATTGTGAAGTTTTGACATTTTCTACTATATATAGTGCTGAAAACTATAGGTGATCCTACATGGAAATATTTATTTCTTTTGTATGTATTTCAACTATACGTTACAGCAGCGTACAACAAGTCTGGTTTCCAGCAAAAGTGCAGGAACATAATGGTCATTCTGACACTCAGTATCTGAATACAAACTGCACTGATTAGGCTTATATCCATTTTGCTAAAGCGCATAAATATCCATCAACCTCCTGAAAGCCTGGCATTCACTACACTTAGCTAACAGGGCGTATGTCTCGATCCCTAGCTGGTGAATCAGAATATCGTGTACATGAGTTCGGGCACTGGTAAGAACCCTGGCTCACTACACATTGGAACACTGATAGCTCAATTTATGGTGACATGAGTATGTACTTGCATTGTAAAACCAAAAATGAAAAACGTAAAGTTATTTTTATATGTCATATAAATTTGTTAGCTGAATTACACGCATTTCTGTCATGGTACTTCAAGCAGAATTGTACACTAGCAAGTGAATAAAAAAATTAAAAAAACATCATTAAACACTTAAAAGTCGTTAGACTCAAACAAACTGTATATAGAATGTCAAATAAAGTTAAAAAGAGCTAGCGTAAGTAATCATTTGAGAGCTACTGCAACAATAACAAGCTACTTACATTTGTAGACGGAAGTTGGCTGAGAGTTTGTCCGCCATTTTTTTTCGAGCTGAGAGGCTTCAGAAAACATGGCATAATTTTCAGTAAGGGAACACAGTGAGCATCGATGCTCTCTGATTTTTGTGGTGCATTGTGGGATGTTTTTATGGAGCGAGCGTTCCAGTGCACTGGAAGGATTTGACGATTGAGACAACCCTTAAAATGGCCGACTCTCCGATCAGTGCCCAGACTGCTGAACTCGGGAGCTGACTGAGACACGCCCAAGCTTTTAGAAATCTTCATACAGCCCGACTGCATTTAATGCCATGTTTATTAAACCGGTTCCTTACCCAACATCATTTTTGCAGAAAGATAGCTTAGGCAAGATTAAAAAGTTTTTAAAAAAAAAAAAAAAAAAAACAAACAAAAAAAAACAACACATTCTCACATCATTTCAATTAAATATATTGAGTTTTTTTTTTTTTTTTTTTTAAAGTTGAGGTTACATACATTGAATTTAACCATGATGACATCTAATGAATTTTCTCAGGCTGCCACACATACAGTATTTATTGTTAACAACTTCCACATATTTAATCCAGTAAGAAATGTTACTAATGAATTTTCTAAACTTGGCCCCTTGCTTGTGACTTGAGAATTCTTTGTGTTCTGTTAAATAATGGGTTCTAGAGCCAACCCAGCTGTAATTTTTGGGTTAACTACCTACATGCTGACATAATATGAAACCACCCAGCAAAATGACTAAGCATCTGAGTTATGTAAATAACTAAGCATTTTTGCTTGTGTGAAATAAAACCTGTGGCTTTTGTAAGTGAAATAGATCTACTTATGGAACTAAATAAACAAAGATAACTTTTTGTGCCAATATAACAGCAGAATAAAGTCCTCACAATTACTTTCATTCATCATAGTATTAATAAACATATGTCAGATCGGACATCAGCTGACTCTCAAGTGTGCAGTGTGTTGCCGAATCACTCAAGTAAACAACTGTCTGCAGATTAAACCAGCATCACACCACAATAGCACAAAAGGTCTTTAATGGCTAATAAGGCCATGGCTGTTCCAGCCTTACAGAGGCAGCTCAATCTGGCTGGGTCAGATGAGATGCTTTCATAATCAGTCTCTGTCACTCGCCACATCCATTATCTTGTCTGCGAGTGTCCTGGATGGCCCTGTGGAATTCCCAGGGATGAGCAGTGCTTTCTTACTCTAATCAGAGCTCACAAGGGTCCTTTGATCCACTGGTCTCCTCTCTACAGTACACTTCATCACCTTTATTTTCTGCCATAATTGCATGTGAAAGATTCCTTCTTTGATAATGCCTGTGTGCCAATCAGGCAAGAGCGAGGAGAAGAGTCGTGTGTAGTGTCTGATCGGAAAGAATGGAAGCTCCTGTGCCTGCATCAGACAAGCACGTTTCTCATAGATATGACATATCTATCATCCCCACACAGGATATGAACCATGCTGTTGACTTAATGCAAGAGAAGAGCGCAAGAGAGAGGAAGGAGTGGGGGAGAGCATGAGTGTGACAAGTGAGAGGAGAAGAGAGAGATAGGAGATGGACTATACAGGAGCTACAGTTTGAGTGAAAATTATGTTGGATACAGCAATTATTTTAGCTGATATGATTACAGGTAGCATCCTTAGTTTCTGTCTTGTACCACATTGTGCACAGTCAGTTGTATCTGTCTGCCATCACCTGCTGACAGAGCCACATGCTTTTCAATTACCAGCCCGTACTCACACTCTCAGCACTGCTCAATGACTAATAAACAATTAATTTTGTAGAGGGAGAGTCTGCTAAAGATGCAGACACAGCCTCTCCACAACCAACACAGCTCCCTTGTGACTGACTGGTACTAGGCTCTAACTGTTTGCATGTTCTCTATCAGTATTTGACCTCATCATTTAGATTTAGACAGCTGGGCTCTGTGGCAGCTTAAAGTAGCGAAAATGTTACACTACACTAGAGGGAGCTCACGGTCATAGAGATAACAGATAAACACAATGCACAGGCAAGAAACTGGAACTGAAGAAGAGCTGATTGTGAATAGTAGTTGGGTGTGGTGTTGTGTAGTGTAACCAGAATGGATTTTGATGGGTAATAAATAAATTACATAAGTGAAAACATGCCAGTGATGAATGCAAAGATACCTCACTGGGCTAAGCTAGACATGCCAACAGCACCACCATCTTCAAAGAGGATGACTTCACAAGTTGAGCATCAGCTTAGCTTTTTCTTCTCAAAAAAAAGTAAATTACCCTGTGTTAGCATTTACAAATAAAAATTATAGGCACTCAAAAACAAGAGAGGAAGGACTGACTTTTCCCAGATGAAAGCTGTGACAATACAGGTGCATCTCAAAAAATTAGAACATTGTGTAAAAGTTCTTTTGTTCTGTAATTTAATTAAAAAAGTGAAACTTTCATATATTGTAGATTCATTACACATAAAGCGAAATATTTCAAGCAATTTTTTTTTTGTTTTAATCTTGATGATTACGGCTTACAGCTCATGAAAATCAAAAATCCAGTATCTCAAAATATTACAATAAAGAATTTATAATACAAAAATGTCGACCTTCTGAAAAGTATGTCAATTTATGCACTCAATATTTGGCCGGGGCTTTAATCCTTTTGCACGAATTACTGCATCAGTGCAGCGTGGCATGGAGGCGATCAGCCTGTGGCACTGCTGAGGTGTTCTGGAAGCCCAGGTTGCTTTGATAGTACCTTCAGCTTGTCTGTATTGTTGGGTCTGTGTCTCTCACAGATTCTCTATGGGGTTCAGGTCAGGCGAGATGGCTGGCCAATCAAGCACAGTAATACCACGGTCAGCAAACCAGTTACTAGTAGTTTTGGCACTGTGGGCAGGTGCCGAGTCCTGCTGGAAAAGGAAATCAGCATCTCCATAAAGCTCGTCAGCAGATGGAAGCATGAAGTGCTCTAAAATCTCCTGTTAGACGCTGCATCGACTCTCGACTTGAGAAAACACAGTGGATCAACACCAGCAGATGACATGACACCCCAAATCATCACTGACTGTGGAAACTTCACATTGGACTTCAAGCAACTTGGATTCTGGTCCTCTCCACTCTTCCTCCAGACTCTGGGACCTTGATTTCCAAATTAAATGCAAAATTTACTTTCATCTGAAAATTGATTGTGGTTGTGTGTACTGAACCAGACTGAGAGATTAAAGGCTCAGGAAACCTTTGCAGGCTTTTTGAGTCAATTAGCTGATTAGAGTTCTTCTCAGGTCGACATTTCTGTATTATAAATTCTTTATGTGAATATTTTGATACTGGATTTTTGATTTCCATGAGCTGTAAGCCGTAATCATCAAGATTAAAACACCAAAAAAAAAGGCTTGAAATATTTCACTTTATGTGTAATGAATCTAGAATATATGAAAGTTCCACTTTTTGAATTAAATTACAGAAAAGAATGAACCTTTCCATGCGATTCAAATTTTTTGAGATGCACCTGTATGTTTTTATTTTATAACAGAGTTGGGAAGTAAAACCATTTAAACTCCCAGCTAGTTCTTAGCTTGATCTATGTTCTTATTGATTGATAATATTTGATTGTATGAGTGAAGTCTGCAGTAAAAACTTTAATTTGTGGATTGAGAGACAGTGACTTGTGTGTTTGTCATAATGTAACTTATGTTAGCTAAGTAATAATACACAACAGACATCAGTGCAGTTATCCAAAATAGTCCATGTTGCGGAGGTGTGAAATTTTAATAGTTTATAGATGGAATTGAAATCACTTACGTTTTAGCCAGTGTTGGGTAAGTTATTCAAAAAAAGTAATCCACTACAGATTACTAATTACTACTTCAATATTGCAATTTGATTACATTACTGATTACTGCATGTAAAAATTAATCAGATGACAAATTACTTTACTTTCACATTCCTTTCAAAACCTACAAAAATACACATCAAAATGAACCACTTTCAGTTCTTTCAGTAATTTTAGCACATGTCAATGTATGACATGATTAGAAAAAGTTGGATTTATCATGACACTTGCCTCAGGTGTTGTCACTGTTTGTAGGACTACCAGACCGATAAAATTTAAAACTTTTCTAACTAGGCTAGTTTGGTGTCACAAGCCAAGGGGAGGCACAGCTAAGCAGTCATTGTCTGGGTTTAGCTGCTACAGTGCCATGCAAAGTACGTTATCGTTTCTTATGCTCTGCTCATATCATGTTCACGTAAAATGGAACTCCTATAGACATTTACACACCTTATTTTCCTGCTCAACATCAGAGGATGTTACTGCGTCAGTTTCAACCCATCTATTGATTTAAATTTTATTTTATTTTTTTAAATCGGCGTATATCCATTTTTCCTCACACTGACTTTGAGCTAGTGTTTGGCAGAATTGAGACCATCAGCCAATAAGACATGAGTGTCCCACGTATTTTCCTGTAAACCCTGTCTAACTGGTCTCACCTCCGTTCACCGAAGATATAAAATTACAACACCAGCGTCTTCTTTTACTGATGTTCAGTTACGTAGTGACAAACCGCTCCAAGTGGAGAATTATTTAGGGTTAAAGAAAAAACCTTTGGGGCTACAGCCCCGAATGCCCAGGCTAGGTTACACCGCTGGCAGCCGTGCAAAATAAATAATAAATGTATTATAAATGCATATTTATTATAAAAATGCATTTTACTTAATATTGTTTTTTAACAATAAATTTGTAATGCAATTAACATAATTTTATTGACAACAGTAACTGTAATCAAATTATATACATTAAAAATGTTAGAATTGGAATACAGGAACGCGTTATACCCAACTGGTTATAGCAACGATAAACATTTGATCTCTCTCTCTCTCTCTCTCTCTCTCTCTCTCGCATGCTCTCTCTCTCTCACTCTCTCTCTCTCTCAGAAAGCACAGCTTGTCATTTTACAGAGAAACCGGGAAGCGTAAACTCCTCTGTACTGAAGCCTTGGGAAAATTTGCAGAGTACCGTGACTGTTACAAAATGCTGACACCTGAGATTATGTACAATGCTATAAATTCTACTAAATGAATGTCTCCAAATACAAAAAGTTCACCACATAAACGATTATTGAAGATTATGTTGTTGTTTTTTTTACTTTTTATTTTTATTTTGTTTCAACCTTTTTTGTTGTTGTAAAATCTGTTTATTATTAGACTTAGATTATGTGGAGTGTCCACAATACAAGTTCCTGTTTATGAACTGTTACTATAGAAACAATAACCTTTTAGAACTGATGCGTTTATATATACCAATTGTTCACATTACAAACTACTGTCTGAGCAGTTATACAAAAATAAAGCACATCTTCTTACCAAACTCTTACCAAATTCTTTCTCAGATTTGAGAATACATACCTTTAGTGACATTCCACTGCTTTGCCCATGTTTCCCACAGTTAGAGTTAAATATTGGTAGTTTATGTATATTTACATTGATATCTGCTGTGATATATAGAAACTAATATCTCTAAAGCAAATTTTGAGATCTGCAGTCAAATATAAAGTGAGTTACAGCTGATTTGCAATAACTAACAATTAAATCTCACCCCTTCCAACATGGCCAATTAGTTGACGTTGTAGCATCTACTGTTTTCCTACATATGGAAAGATGACCCCAATCTGCTAATAATCAGAATACAGATTTTCTTCAGGCAGTTTTCATTTTGATGAACCAGGATGAGATATAGCTTAAAAATGTCTTCAGAGCTAGTGGTGAGGGATCCCAAAGTCAGCTAGCTCCCTTACAAGTTATGGGTTAAAAGCACAGACATGATCTCTTAGCAGCAGTTCATGTTGCTCTTAACAGCAGTTCATAAGTCATGGTGATGTTAAGAAAGCCTTAAATGACCATTTCATGTATGATTTATGTGATATTCTGTAGCTGGTATCAGACGTCTGGCAAGATAGATGTACGCTTTGCTACAGATGATAATAATTGAGAAGCAATGCAAATATGGCAACCTCCTGGAAGAGATGTTAAGAAGTCTCTAGAGCAGTAAAAAAAAATTTTTTTTTACGTTACAGCTAGATCCAGACCTGACCCTAGCAAAAATGATGACATGGACCAAACAAAAAGAAAAGGTAAAGACACACAGCAAGAGCAGATGCTGACACAAACAAATAAACAAAAAGCAAAGGTGCATGCAATATCAAGAAGGAAATGATCCCAACCAAGGAAAGCATCACAAACAAGAAAGGTCAGCGGAGAAAAAGCATACATCATGCCAAATAATGCACATGAATATTACTAGAGATACAGTATGTTGGTCAGTACTGACAGTAGCAAAGAGCAGTAAAATGAAAGAAGTAGTCTTGTCTCTACAAGAAGAAAAACCCAGGTCTATCAGATTTTTACACTGACACATGCACAGATATAAGGCACTGCTGTCAAATTTCATAGCTAACCTACTAACTTGTGATGAATGATGAAGATCACATACAGAAGAGTTTATTATGGACTAACTACATGAACGAATCTGTAAAACAGAGAGGCAACACATGAGCTCCCTATTTCATAACATATAGTTTATCTAAACACAGTACTCAAACATATAAAAAAGAAAATCAGGGTGTTGAAGGACATATCCAAAATGGCTTACTGGTCATGTAGCCCACATGTAGGACTAACAATATGGACTGATGATCGCTGTTTGCATAGAAGCAGCCATAAATAAGGATGGCACTGCCAATCAGAAACCTGCATGCACAGTAGCCAGAGTAAACACAAATAAATCTCCTTTTTTGTGCGTTATTGGAGCCAAATTTGAACAGTGATTTCAAATGAGAAACACCATCTTAACAATCCATTTTGGGTTAGGTTTCTCACCATTCAAGAAGAGAAAAGCATGATTTTAGGATTGGAGCTAACTGCTCGGGAGAACTGCTAAAATGGCTATCAAGTGGACAGACTTTACTACATGGACTTTGACATCATCCCATCATCCACATATGCAGAGAAGAAAAACTCCACAAACTGAAAGGCAACAATGCCCATAGACATGGTGCCATCCACCCTCTCTCTTCTCCAGTATATCTAATTAGCACTTGTGGACAAAGTAATGGCGCAGATGGGAAATGGCTGCCGTCCCAAAACCTAATGGTAAAATCTGAATATGCGTAGATCTTACAAAACTCAATAACAGCATCAAAACCATGTACTACTGGTGGTGGATGACACTCTGGCACAACTAGAAGGTACAGCAGTGTTTCACAAATTAGACATGACATCAGGATTTTTGCAGATACTATACATGAAGAGTCAGCGCCTCTGACAACCTTCATAACACTTTTCAACAGGTATGCTTGAGGCATCTTCCTTTTGGATTTTCTTCAGCTCCAGAACACTTTCAGCTGAGGATTTCCCAGATCGTTGCAGAAACAGAAGGCATGCAGACAACATTCTAGGGTTTGGAAAGTTCTCCGGAAGTTTGAAAAGGCAGACTCGCATTCAATGCCAACTATAAATTTACTGTCAAAAGAGTGAAAATCATTCTCACATGGTCTGGGGTTCATGAAGTACTGATAATCTCCCACTGGTTGCTTTATTGGAGTTTGCAGAAGATTCTGATTATGATACAGCTTATGATAATGGTTTTATTCATATTACCAGTAACCCTCAGGTTCCCCAGAGGCTGAGAGGACAGTACACATTGTGATTACTGATCAATAATTAAGATAGTCAGAAAACTATGCTGATTATGCATAAACACAACTGGTTCATGGTGTCATCTACAGAGTTCATAACGGCCATAAAAATAAAATCAGCAACTCCAGTTCCTCTGAGACACTCCAGCATAGTTCCTCTAGATTGGTCAACACTACAAGGATCAACCAATCTTAGAAATGGGACAAATCTGAACAACTCTAGTCCAAAAACCAGAAAAATCTTAATCAAAATCTTAATTTCAAAATCTTAATTTGTTGCAGTATTTTTTTAGTGATTTAGGGATTTAGTAATTGCAACAAAATAATGTTTAGTTATCCCTCAAATCCATCAAAGTTAAAGAGTCTCGTTTAAGGCAGGTAGTGATGAGCAATGTCATATTGTGAGGTTGCCAATAGGCTACAGGAAAAGGTCAACGATTAATCAACCAATTTCTGTTAAAGAAGGTCATTCTTAGCCACATTTACTGACAAAATGCACCAGTCTTTCTAGCAAATACTAGAAGTCTGGCTTGTGAGACTAGGACAACTCAAACCATAGGAAAATCCAAAAGTATGGTTTAGTACTTTTTACATACAGGGCTTACAAACAAACAGTATAACTACAACAGGATGACCTGCTGTCAAACCAAGTACAGAATTAATTCCTTGCGCAAAGTCAGCAAGTTTAGGTAGTGTACTTGGCTGTCAGCTTATATAACGATGCTCTTTCATAAATGTTGTGAAGAAAAGAAAAAATTTAGCAATGTTTTAAAGTCATTAATGAATAATAGCAGATTAATAGTTGTATTTAGGGAATAACATATGTTTGCACAGTGCCTTGCATAAGTGAAGCATGGTGGTGGTAGCATTATGTTGAGCACTACCCTTGGCCTCTTTGGTTGGTTCTCTGACTAATGCCTTCTTACCTGGTCACTGAATTTATACAACCTCAATTCCAAAAAAGTTGGGACATTGTGTAAAATAAAAACAGAATGTTGCCAATTAACCTCCAGCTGTTTCTTTTTAGTAACACTTACTTTTCCAGCCCTTTGTTGCCCTGTCCCAACTTTTTTGAGAAGTGTTGCGGCCATCAAATTCAATATTACCTTATTTTTTCCTTAAAATGGTGCATTTCCTCAGTTTTAACATTTGATATGTTTTCTGTGTTCTATTGTGAATAACATATGGGTTATGAGATTTGCAAATCACTGCAGTCTGTTTTTATTTACATTTTACACAGTGTCTTTTGGAATTGGGGTTGTACTTTTCCAGGACTTTGTCCAGGATTTGTTTTGGTAGTGGCTTGATTTTTATTATGCTGATTGTTTAGGTATGTTCTTGTTCATACCCTGGAGTCTTTCAGAAGCAGGTATATTTATATTGAGATTACTTTACACTTTAATTGCACACAGGTGGACTCATTCAAACAATTGTGTGACTTCTGATACCACTGATTATACCACAACTACTTTTGGGATTTCAATGCAGATGAATACTTATGCAATGACAACTTTAATATTTTTATGTCAATAATTTTGCAAGCTATATAATTATATAGCTTGCAAAATTATTATTATATTATATATTATTATTATTATTATTATTATTATTATTATTATTATTATTATTATTATTATTATAAAATATTCCCCTACTTCATCCACACGTGTAGTTCCAGCTTGTAACACTACAAAATGGGGAAAAGTTCAGGGGGTAACTGTATGCAAGGCACTGTATACAGAGAAGGGTTAATAACAGAAAAGATAAAAAATAAAAATAAAAAAAAGAGTGCAGAGGAAATTATCACATCTTCAACAAAGGTCATAAGATATTTGGAATGTACAGGCAATAAAATGAAATAAAAAGTTGGTTGTTAATGGTAGCTATGTGCGTCCAGAGTTGTTGATTGTTCCTCAAATTAAACACAGACCTCAAGATTAAATGGAACAAAAATGTCAAAGAGAACTTTTGTTATTATAAAACTTATTTCTAAAAGAGTCAAGCATGGTACTGATTCTTCCTTTCATGCACAACAGAATAGGAAAATTCCCTCATTCTGAAATCGTCTCTCACTTCCGGCTGGCTTTGTGAGATGCACCAGAGCTAGCGAGAGATAAATGAGGCCTGTAGTACTGAAAGGAAGCAGATCTTTACCATGGCACTATTTACTGACATTAAGAATGATAATATCTATCAGCAGGCTGTCAAAGCTCCAAGTGGGCTGTGCAGAGAACAAAGCGCTCCACTGTCTCTCTTTTCAGATGCTTACAAGGAGATGTTGATGTACCTGCTATTCAGGTGCAAATAATGTCATCGCCTGCACCAGGAGCAGGGCTTTTAACTGCGCCGTGGCGATGAGTAACTGGTGCCTCGGCTTCTCTACGCCTCCTCCTCGCCGCTGAGGCAGCTAACAAGCTCGCAATCAACATGCTGCTTAACGAGTGAACATGTGATCACTGTGCTCTTGAGCTCCTGCCATTAGGGTGTGAGCTAACAGTTTGGCTGCTAGCAAAAGATTAACAAAACACACGGCTGGGACGGGAGGCATGTGTATAATTACTGTTGGCCATTAAGTCGCCCTCCTCTCACGAGAGAGATGTGTGACAATATATGACAAGAAAGCAAACACGCTTCCCCAGCAGAATAATAGAAGCCATCAGAAGTGTACCAGACACACCTGTCTGGCTCTGAAAACAATGCTACGCTGCCTATTTATTAGGTGCCAGAAAAGTTTATGTTTGTACTGTGACAGTGACAGAAACTTGATCCCTTTCATTATTTGGGGATCTCAAGCTTGGGGGGGGGAGTCTGACTCTCATTTTTTTCTCGTCCCAGCTCTCAGTGAGTTCTCTTTCTTCCTGATAGCTGTCTGCCATGGTGTCAGAAGACAAATAACAAAGACTGTCATTCTGCACAGGGAAGATTCTGCTCATGTTTCCCAGCAGTCCTCCCCGCAGCAGTCCAGTTTCTGTCTCAAGGTTATCAGGACGCCGCAATAATTCATACCGCACATTAAATTACCCTGAGACGCAAATATGTCGGAGTTTGAGAAGTCAAGCTACAGTCTTATTGACAAGTAGGCTGTTTTCTAAATGATGTTGTGAATTTATTTTGACACCATTGGCAGCTTGAGAGGCGACAATACAATCTGAGACTGTCTAGTGTAAAATTACAACTGTCAGACAGATCAAGTGCTAATTACAAGCATGTATGCGTCTATTTTGAGTCATGGTCCATTTACATATCTGAACCAATTCATTCTTACTTTTACCTGTCAACAACAAACTGAGAAACCAGCCCGTAATGTCATCAGGCTCAAATGAAACATAACGCCATCTATCATCTACCTTAGAACACAGCGGCATGTCTGCTCGTGAGACAGTAGACTGTGGAGGAAAACAAAAACAGGATGTGGTTTGCTGGGATCCTGAGAGGGGGAGGAAAAATGGGTCAGGTGGCTCAGTGCTGTTTCGCGGCCTTTCTCTCAGTCTGCCTGTCAGTCTGCCAGCTGATGGAACAGCACCGACTGTCATTTTAACAGTTAATAATTAGGCTTCCTCCCGCCACCAAACTGGGTGCCACCATGATAAAAGCCAATAGTGTTGTGGCTCTGACGTTATAAATAGTCTGAAGGGATGATTAATGAGGGCGACCAGTGAGCTAAAGCAGCAATCTGAGTTCAGACAATGACCGTCTTGCCCAGCTGCCTTGAAAAACAAGACAAGCTCTGTTCAGGATTATAATTGAGGAAAAATAGCAAAACTGTTTCGTAAATTAATAAATAAATGCTAACTGACAGCTTATGCAAACTTTATTTAACCCACCACTGCTCTGCAAGCATTACCATTCTGACACGTCCGGCTGAGAGGAGGAGGTCAGGGCTAGTCTTCAAATGTACACAGCATAAGCAGTGCATTTGTCGGTAACACCGCTCGGAGATGTGTGAGAATCTGAGTGAGAGCCAGATAATACCCAACACCCCCCGGGCATCATCACAGCCAAAAGTTTCTCCTCGCAAGGGCATGCCAAATCCTGCCTTGCTTTTTAGAGTGATTTTGCAGCTAAACAAATAGAGGCTGAGGCAGTGGTAAATGGCGCAGCAGGGAGCCCTCCCTCGGCCTGGGAGCACCACACTCACATCATCGAGAGCTTCACGAGCTATGTGTGTTTTTCTTTCCCTAACAAAACAAGTAAACAATGTTTATTCTATTTGAAATGTAAGCTTAAGACACTGTGAGAAAAAAATTATTCAAAACACTAGTATAGTAAAGTGTGATGTTCTGTTTTTAATCCATCTGTTGCAGTGCAGCTGCAGCATTTCCCTCAGCATGTTGTCATCCTACATTCCTCGCTAGGCTGTTTCTTGGTCACTGAAAGATGAAGACAGGGGCTATCTGGTGATAATGATAGGGAATGCTTTGATCAGTGATGCCGTGTCTGCGCATTAAGTACACACATCGCCCACTTTTGCAGCTGATGTCATCTTCAATGTCACCTTTACTCTGTTGTAACTCACATACATTCGTAACATGTCACATAACAGTCACAGCACTACTGAAGGACAAAGCAACTGTTTTTCTCGAAACATTTGTGGTTGCCTAACATGGCCAACCAACTAAGAATTATCTGAAATATTTTCATGTGTTCTCTCTCTCTCTCGCTCTCACCCACAGCCACCATGTTTCCATTTCATCTGCCTTTTACTTAGCCTCCACTTTTCCCCTGCTCTCTCTGTCTCTTTCCCTCTTTCAGCCATCAACTGTACTCCTTTTAATGCCACTGACAGGGGGTTATTTGCACCCATATATGTTTTCGCTCCAATTATACCATGGCAGCACTGTGCTGCCAAACATTTCGGCGCTGTGCTGATGGTCACCTCTTTGAGGAGTCCTTCCTGCCGCTCTGCACTATATTTTTCCTCTTTTTAGATTCTCCCAGAGAGGACTCTGTCATTTGGCTGTCCTTGTTCCAAAGTGTTATTTAACACCTGACAACAGCAGCAACCACCATCACCACAACATCACTTCAGGAATTATTTCCTGTGGGGACCTATTCTTAAGTTCGTCCTCTGGACATGAGAGAAAGCCTATATGGAACAACAAGCTCTGACAGATATGCTGCACTAGCACAGTCAAACAGCCACACCTTTTTTCCCCTCCAAGAATCCACATACATTTAAAAAATATTAAAAGAGTGAACACCTTTCTAACAGTTTTTGGGCATGTCACAAAACAGTCACAGCGCCAGAAAATTACATCAAATATATTCAGGTACTCTCTCTCTCTCTCTCTCTCTCTCTCTCTCTAGCAAAAGCTAGCTGGAGCCTTTCCTATATTTCCTCCAGAATAAGCTCAGAAACTAAAGAAATAAAGAATTTAGGCAGCTGAAAAATTCACCAATGCTCTGTGTTGTTTCACATCGCCTATCAACTCTTTGCATGCAAATACAATGGATATAAAAAGTCTACACACCCCCTGATAAAATGGCAGGTTTTTGTGAGGTAAACAAATCACACTAAGATAAATCATGTCAGATTTTTTCTCACCTTTAATGTGCATTTGCAAAGTATACCTTTATAGGGAAAACAATAAAAACAAACCTAGTGGTATAAGTGTGCACACCCTATACTACTACTTTGTTGAAGCACCTTTTGATTTTATTACAGCAGTCTTTTTGGCTAAGAGTCTATCAGCGTGCCGCATCTTGACTTGGTAATGTTTTTCCACTCCTTCTGGCAAAAACATTCTAGATCCATCAAATTGTAAGGGCATCTTCTGTGCACAGCCTGCTTCAGGTCACTCCACAGATGTTTAGTTGGATTCAGGAATGGGTTATGGCTAGGTCGTTCCAAAACTTCCAAATTTTCTTTTAGTTAAGCCATTCCTTTGTTGATTCGGATGTATGTTTTTGGTCATTGTCATGTTGAAATGTGAAATTCCTTTTAATTTTCCGATCAGTTCCTTTTGACAGTGAGTGGACCCTGTACAGGCTTTGCCAGTTCTTTGTGGACCATGGCTTCAGCTGTCATATGTGAAGAAAACAGAAACAGCTGTTTTTTATTTCGAGTTAATCAGAATAAGTTCATTGATGTTCAGCTGTATGATAATTACTTTGAACATGAGATAGAATGTGATTGGTGCATTCTGAGCACAGCCACACCCCCAGTTATAAAAGGGTGTGCACACTTAGCAACCATGTTATTGTAACTTTTTTTTATTTTTCACTAAAATCTTTCTGATGTTTTTCCACTTAATTTTATACATTATAATTTCACATTGAGGGTGGGGAAAAGTTCTGATGTGATTTATCTTGGTTTCATTTTTTTTTTTTTTTTTTTTTTTTTTACATTACAAAAACCTACCATTTAAACAGGGGTGTGCAGACTTTTTATATCCATTGTACTCATGCATCAAAATGGTGATTAGCCTTGAGAAATAAACTTGTTAATAAGGAATAATTTTCTTCTGGCAAATGATGAAATGTTAAGTTATTCAGCTAAAACATGATGGTCAGTACATATCCAATTCAGATGATTACTGATTATGTGCCAAAACCAAGCAAATTCAACCACACAGTTAAGGAGGATTAACCAAAAAAGGTTTGAGAGAATGTCACATTTCAAACTTTTTGAAGGAATCTAAATAGGTTATATTGACAACAGCCCTAAGTTCCATGTGATTCTCCATCAAGATTGTTTTTCTTTCAACTAGGAATGAGAGCATTATCAGCCATATGACTTTTCACTAGCTTTACACCCAAAGCTCCATACTGACACCAGTGATACATCATCAGATCCAAACACAGTGTTACCTACATTAAAGGAAAAGTCCATCCTGAAACACATTAGATGTATTTATATTGAAACATTGGTCCTTCTGGTGTTAAATTATTAGTTGATGCTGCATCTAAGTTATTCCTAAGAGAAGTGGGGACATTGTAGTGAAGTTACAGTGGTGTTTAATGAGTAAAAAAAAAAAATCAGCACTATCAAACATAAGTGATAATGGTCAGGTTTTACTATTAACTTTTAAATAAATAAATAAATAAAAAAGAACAAGAGCTTATTTTTCATTCACCATAGTGAGAAATTCAACGTAGAATAGTGGATATGTCTAGGAGATGACAAGCATGATGGCACTGATGGTTGAAATTTTGGAACCTGATCTGTTTGAGCAGAATGCACAGATGAGGAGGTGAAAGAATTGGACGGATTAAATCACTAAAGCGGTAGAGATAAAACAAGGGATAAATCGCACTGGCACCACCATCAGCAAGTAGACAAACGGCATTGTGGGGAATGTAGGAAGCTGTAAATCAAAGTGAAGACCAACACGCTAAAAAGAGATTCTAAAAACTCAGAAGAAAATAAATGCTGGATGTCACTGAAGATCATAGAAAATGATAATTATAAAGATTTCTATGTAAGTTGCTCAGTGTCCTCTAAAAAGTAACAATATAATCTTGCGATCATAGCAGACTAGTTAATTTTTTTTATTATGATAAAAAAGAAATCCAAATCCAAATGTAATTAGCCTGAGTTCTGCATGCAAATAAAACATACAACATTAATACATACATAATAAACTTATATTGCTGATAAATATTCATTAATGTGCTTTTTTTGTATTAATGTATTAAGTATTAATACTGAACAAAATCACATCAAACAGGATGCTCAGTTCATAATGGTAATTATCTTTCCAACAGGAAAACATACTCTGATGTAGTTCTGATGTTCACTAGGAGACACAATAAAGTACTGTATCTCCTCACTACATGAAGAGCCTCATTTACTTCATTGCTCACCATCGCTCAAAGCCAACATTCTGATCAAAGCAAAGCAAAACGCTGTCAGGGGACTGGTGTCTCCAATATCCAAGATACAAAACCATGCAATCAATAGAGCAAAACCAGACAGCATTCATAAGTATAGCTTTAAGCAATCCTTAGTGCCAATTGCAGAGGCTGCAACTGAACCATTGATGGTGCAATGAAAAATGCATGATTTTAGCATAGCTCTTTTATCTGTGAGTACAGATCAATAGCAGGAAGGGGTTATGGAATCAGAGTTGTTTTGTTATCTGAGCTGAGCTAACTAAACATGGTCGTTTTTTAAACATACACTGGGGTTTAATACTGAAGAACACAATGTAGTGGGCACAATAGAAAGAGAAGCATGTGTTTTATACTCTCGTTTCAAATTGAACTCCATGAAAATCGTCAGTAACTGTAATGAGAAATGTCATCTCAGTTTATAGAAAGAAAATACTAAACCAAACAGCCATTTGCAGTCATAGTTCACTCATTTAAAATATTTATCTAGATGCATTACTTTATTGCTGGACATTTACTAGACAAAAGTTTAGTTAAATCTTAAGAACATATCTTGGATCACTAGTGAGCTCATTTCCAGCCTCTTCCTCATCTATTTCTTTTTTCAGATAGATGCCCACCTCTTTAGACTATTGTTTAACCTTTATGCTTTGAAACATTTACCAATACGGGTAACCCCAGAAACTGTGGAAAAGAAAAAAAAACAATTGAAAAAAATAATGAGTTTTAAAAAAAAATTGTGCATTTAAGTGTTTGATATGAGCTAGTGCATGACAAATGATCTGTCTGTGTGTATTTACGGGCCAATCTGCACATATCTGAAATATTTAAGTACATCCATCCATCCATCCATTCAAGTTCCATACTGCTTATCCTACACAGAAGCCTATCCCAAGGAACTCGGGGCACAAAACACCCTGGATGAGGTGCCAACTCGTCGCAGGGCACAACTGCACACACACACTATGGACAATTTGCAAATGCCAATCAGCCTAGAACTCATGTCTTTGGACTGGGGGAGGAATCCGGATTACCCGGAGGAAACCCCAAAGCATGGGGAGAACATGCAAGCTCTATGTACACAGGGCAGAGGAGGGATTTGAACCCCCAACCAAAGAGGTGCAAGGGAAACATGCTAACCACTAAGCCACCACAATTCACTTTTGTTATAGAAGTGGTGCTTTGTTAACACCCCAAGGGTGTTGAAAAGCACACATGCATGTAAGGGTTATGTATAGTGCACCTGCTAATGAACTACCAAATCTCATAATTTCTTTCTAATATTTTTGTTATAATTAACAGTGTTATTTAAAAACCCAATTTGTTAACAGTGAGAGCATGTTTGCAGTCTGGTAAAAAAAATGTTTGGGGAAAGGAAATCATCTTGCCCTTTATTAAAATACACACTGCAGGTTTTTATCAGTTAAATCATAATGTCATATTTTACTCTTCTCACATTCACTTATCTGACATCATAGATAAAAAAAAAAGTGCGGCTACACATGACTGACCTGACATGTATGATAGATGTTCAACTCAAAATGGAAATTAAAAACATGAGCTCATTCATCATGATGAACATTAGTCCTAGTTAGGCACTCCTGTCTAATATTAACCTTGAACACATGCTCTTACATACTTACCCTAGCCAAATTAATCAAGTCGTACTCTAAATCAGCTGCAATAATATTCTGTGAATAATTATCTATTTCACTGTTCATCAAGTGTGCCAAGAGCTGGTACTCCTAGATATTCTCTGCTGAAGCAAGCTGACACAGAATGGAAAGTCTACACAAATAAATTGTGCCACCAATAATCATAATTATATTGGAACTCCACTTTGCTTTAGAAGACATAACTTTTAGCACAACAATTGGAGCCTGTCCACGGTGGACAGCAGAGTCAGGCAGAGAAAAGCCAGAGAAAGTCAGGGTCACGGCTATTCCAGTCCTGATAAGATAGCCATCAGGTTTTTTTCCCCTGCTACTGGAAGCCTAAACAAGACCCGTGTTTTCATTTTCATACGCCACACTGCTTTTTTTTACTGACAGAGATAAGATGTATAAATTATGAGCAGCTGACAAAGTCGACTCAGTGCCCGAGGCCACTCATCAATCATGTCCTGTATGTCAGCAGGTAAGTGATGTGGCCCCTGGAGGCACAACCCATTCTTAAAGAAGGGGGGTGGGGGGGAAAGAGAGATGGAGAGAGAGTGACAAAGAGAAGGGCAAAAGTGCCCCCAACAGCTGATCTGTATTTAACAACCTCTTTAAAAGCACAACAACAAGACCAACAGCCTTTGTGGCCTTGAGTAATGCATGCACTCTGTTTAGGCTCTGAGATCTTCAGGGCAGTGGTTCTGCAAAAACGTGCTCAGATAAACTTCTACATTGGCAATCAAAATTAAGAAGCGACCCTCCATAAAGGCTAGCGGCAGACCACCCACTACTTATCCAGAGACGGAGCAGACACCCCCCTCCCCCCCTTGTTTGTTGTGGTGGAATTGTAAACGCAGTACAGACCATGGTCAGGGACCTACATGCTGAAACAATGTGATATTCCTGGACGAGTGCCTGATGAAAGCCAAAGCTTGCTAATGAGCGTGTAAACAACAGCAGCAAAGAAGACACAAGTGAAGCCACTGTGAACGTTCACACCTACGGCGTGCTTCAACCACACGCCTCTGCTATCTGTGCCAAATATTCCACCCTGCTTTAAAGTGCAGCCCACTGCATCGCTGAGTGCCATGTTTAACAAAAGCTCCTCACCTCATCCTCTGAAGAATGTCGAGCTTGTTTGA
The DNA here is from genome assembly GCF_023375685.1 of Ictalurus furcatus. Classification (NCBI taxonomy): domain Eukaryota; kingdom Metazoa; phylum Chordata; class Actinopteri; order Siluriformes; family Ictaluridae; genus Ictalurus; species Ictalurus furcatus. The sequence continues at coordinate 16,638,119 of NC_071257.1, read as the reverse complement.
CGAAATGGTATGCATGTACAGCAGGAGGAAGGACAGGATCACGTTTCATGCTGAATGCTGAGAGCAGAGATAAAAGTAATGAGACAGCTCTCAGGGGGAATGACAGGTAAAACACAGATGTTTACACAGCACATGAGCTGCCTTATTTCATCCTGCCCTTATCCCTCATTCTCTCTCTCTCTCTGTCTCTCTCAGAGGGGATACAGTGTGGCCTCTCCGGCTGTGTGGCTGAGTGAAGGATCAGAGTGCAGTAGCAGAGTTGTGACATGCACTTCAGAAATGCACTGAGGTCAGGCTGCATGCGGTGCAGGCCCGTAGACATGACTCTATTGACACGGGCTGAGGGAGCAACACAAAACAACATAACGACAATAACAACAACACAGGTGCCTATAACATGTATATCACCGTAGAAGTAGTCCAGAGCCACAGGAGCAATGCAGGTGGTATATTGATTTGCAGAAGCTTTCATTGCTCGGTGATGGTTGGTGTGATGATGCAGAAAGCAAACAAAAGCAGTGGAGGGAATGAGAGAATGTCAAGATAACAACCAGAAACAACCACAACATGATATCACAGCCATCAGAACTCTGGTTCATCAGCACACTCACACACATATGCAGGGGAAAAAAGAAAGAAAAAAAAATACTTGACTTGTTTTTGAATAAAGTACAAAGAGGAGCAAGCATCAAATATTTGTACCAACTAGTAATGGCTCCTATTCAAAATAATGTAATTTGGTTTACAGACAAAAGGGTTAAATGTAAACAGATATAGGTCAATGACTGACATTTATTTATTTGAGGATAAAGAAGATTTAAACATCCAATTACTGAGATTTATTCATTTTGTTTATTTAAAAGTTAAAATGTTATAGTAAATGAGGACACAATGTGGAGAGCAGAGATGCATTACATAAACAAAGGTTCTACAATGAGGTGTTTGAGTTCACAGAACTCCTTAATTTCAAAGAATCAGCATTAAGATCCTGTTTTTTTTTTGTGTTCCCTATATATCCCAGGAACACTGTACATATGGAGGAAATATACCCTGGTTGGAACGCAATTCAGCATGGCCAATTCACCTTTTTGGGAGGTGGAAGGAAACTGGAGAACCGGAGGAAACCCATGTGGACATAGGCAGAACTTACACAGAAACATGACACAGACCTGAGCTCAAACACAGGACCCTGAAGCTGTGAAGTGGCAACACTACCAACTGTGCCACCATGCTGCCCGTTGTTATTCTGTTATTATTATTATTATTATTATTATTATTAAGGAATTAAAAATTCATTGACCATTTTAAAATATTATCAAAACAATATTTTAATCAAATCAGGGAAACGCTTCCAAAACTACAGATTGTGGTTAAAGGAATATCAGTCATAATTTAGTAAAAAAAACAACAAAAAAACATTATATCAATATTTTATAATATAATATATTTAAGATTATTAAATAGGGGCACAGTGGCTTAGTGGTTAGCACGTTTGCCTCCGGGGTTGGAGGTTCAATTCCCGCCTCCACCCTGTGTGTGTGGAGTTTCCAAGTTCTCTCTGTGTTTCCTCCGGGTACTCTGGTTTCCTCCTCTAGCCCAAAGACATGCTCTGTAGGCTGAGTGAGATTCCCAAATTGTCCACAGTGTGATGTGTGATGGGTTGGCACCCCCACCAGGGTGTCCCCAGCCTTGTGCCTGAGTCCCCTGGAATAGGCTCCAGGCTCCCCACGATCCTGTGTAGGATAAGCGGTACATGGATGGACAGATTATTTAATATTATAAAGCATAAAGCAGCAAGGGGAGAACTACATTTAGAGCCACCGTCTGCACTGAAATATCAGAAAGAACATGACACATGTTGTGAGCTCTACACCAATCCATGTACACTGCCAAGATGTTTCACACCCAACAGGTTCGAGAGGCAAATCAGTGACAAACAGGTGCTCCAAAGACAAATTAACAGTGCCATCACTGTTCCTGATAAAGAAAAACATGCAGAATAATTTGCTGTACAATGACTGATCTCCAAGATAGTGGGTAGAAATCCTAAAAGATTAAAAGCAGGTGCTTCTGGCTACGAGCTGACAATGGGGCATGTATTCTGATGATTCAATATCATTGTGAATAATGGGTGAGCCGTGAGAAGAGAAGCATGCATTATAATGCTCAATTGTGAAACAAAAGGGCCATTAAAAGGAATAGTCATGTCTTTAGAGCTTAGATATTATGTTATAGTGGCATGTATGATTAGAGCTCCCAGCAGGCTGTAAAAAAGCACATTAATTTCGAGTTAGGATATGAAACCACTGGTATATCTCTCAGTGCAAGACAGATGATCAGATGCCTTTAGGTAGTGATACTGATGACATCCTAGCACTTAGTATCCTCTGCTGCCATGTACTATTTTCCAGCTTGTGACAGATTGCATTGCTCTCCCAGTACGTCTAAACAAAATGATTTTATTTAATTTACTTGAACTGTACAAAAACACAAGCCATATCTTTTAAAAACTACCCAGCTGCCATGTGATTCTTGACACACCTGATAGAAAGCTGTGCTACTCAGAGATGGAGAGGAGAGGATTCTTGCATCACTTCCCTTCCCACACAGTGTCTTTAGTACTAATAAGTAAATACATTGTAAAGAGAAATGGGTACCTACATAGTAAGGAGTAAAACATGATGTGGAGGTGTGATGCTTTTACCACCCTGAAGGGGATTATTCTCCAATAATGGCCAAACCCAATGCGTTTTATTCCTCTTACACCACAGCTATTTGCCAATGATTACAAATTTTAATTTATTATGAAATGACATCATACTTTTTTTAATCAGATTGTAGTTACGTTGGAACATCAGCACTACATCAGCTATTAAACAAATGTTTTCTCACCAACCTCTTTTTTTTCTGTCTTCAAGATAATAAAGCAAAAATACAGCTTGTCATGTTACTGAGAAACTAGTATTTCCAGTGTTGGAAAACTTAAAGGAACAGCGTTATAATTCTGACACTTGAGACTCCAAAAATGTACCTTGTCACAAGACACTTCACCTACAATTGATTATGCAAATGAAAAAAAAAATGGTTTATGTGCTGTGTCTACCATACAAGGACCTGTGCAATATATTAGAACTAGTGCATTAATGAAACCTGTGATTTGCCTTACAGTCATAACTACTGTCCAAGCTGCTGTTATAGAAGGTTAATAAAATTTCTGACCTTATATTTAATGTACTAAAAACATAAAAGTAAAAATGAAATCTGGACACATAGCGAAACATGTCATCAACAAGCTAATGCAAGCAGTTCATATTAGAACACACACTACTGATTCACTATCTCATGTGCAGTTCAAAAGAAATAAATAAAAAATGCAGCCACCATTTTGACTGGGTTTCCCGCAGGGCCACAGAAAGCAATCACTCTCGACACCAAAGAGAAGGAGGCCTGTCATGTCTGGTATGATGAGCACAAAGCCTGGCCGCAGCCCGAAGTGCCGCAGAGGCGTCCGGTCCGAGAGAGCGGCCAGGAAACAAACAGCCTCTCAACTATCTGACACACACAGACAGCTCAAACCAACCCCACGCGCAAGACAGATGTCAACCAGCCATGACATTCATGACACAAAGTACGAGTTGGTGAAAAAAAAAAAGACCCAATACGGATGAAAGCAGTGAAGTTATTTTTCAATGATCAGAGTCTGTAGCAGAACTTGTTATTTAGATGTACTAGATGTTATAAATCGTTTTATCACAGCTTTTATATGGTGAGTTCGGCACAGCAAACTTGAACAAAAGCTCTAAGAATCAACAAAATAAATCCACAGAGAGGACACATTATCTTTCAGTGCCCATACAAAGAGCAAGCTGGAGAGCTGTCTGGAAGGCAGATGACAAAGGCTCTCAGATGTCTGGAAATCCGATGAGTTATGACAGGATATGGTAAAGCTATCTGATGCACTGACTGCGGATTGCTTTACGGGGAGAAAAAGGCCAGATCCCTTGTGCTTTTGAGCTGAGGTGTGATGAAAGCAGGACGTGCCACTTATCACATTACCTTATACAAGCTTGCTGATTGATTCTGCCAGCTGCTAGACAAACACAATGTTGCAGTGTTTATTGTGTAACCGGTTATATACTGCACGTGCGATGCCAATATCAATTCAAGATCCGGTGAGGTGAATGATGTTTTGTTCCATGTCATAATTCATGTTGTGCCTGTGACTTCTTTTTATTCAGCAGGAGAGAAATAAGAAACCATCAGGTCAGTGTTACTAATTTCAGAGGCAGACCTGCAGTCGGGTCCTGTTTGGGCAAAAGCATGTTCCCCTATAACACCTGCTTCAGAGAGAATGCTCTACCTCTCATCCTCTCATCTGTCAATAGAGCAGCAGCCCCGCACTCTCCATGCTCCAGCCCAGTGTCCTGAGGTCACTGATCAAATGCAACACCCGGCACATCCCACACTGAGAAACCACAATCCGGTACAAGACAAAAGCTGGGTTGCGTTTGAGGCAAAAGCAACACCAGCATCAGATAACAACACAGTGGATACAAAGGCAACCTGGGCTATCACTAGGGAAAACAAGAAAAACAAAGTGTCTGCATATTCTGTTACAGCTGCCATGAATTCACCTCAGGACTTTACATCAGTCAGAATTAATTTGGTAGGATGGCATGAAGCTCATGCCTGCTTTATGTCTGAATATTAGCACGGCTGAATTAGTCCTAGTAATGCCTTAATCCCAGCTATTAGCCATGCCTGTATTATTCAAGAGCTAACATTTATATGACTAAAATCTGCCTTGCAGTCCAGGCCGAATTAAAATGTCGGAGGTTTATGGCGCCTTGGACCCATTTCAAGCACTTAAATATGTGACAACCTTATTCAGTGCAGAGGAGCAATGAATCTGTCAGCTTCCTGCCTAGTGCCAGTTTCCCGAAGGTCATATACATGATATAAATAGCTAGCCATGAATGTCAGAGGTCATGACCAGCATCAGCACCTGTGTGGTGTGCAGTTAATTAAAAAACAAGATGAAGTCTATTCCATCACTGTACAAGATAAAACCGTCCTGCTTACTGATGCCCAGGAGCGGCAACACGAACACACACACACACACACACACACACACACACACACACACACACAGAGGTAAGGAGTATTCTCCATACAGAAGGCTGCACAGCCTCAAGCAGAATGAGCCAACACACAGCAGTGGCCATTATTTTAGTTAATCAGCAATGCAGCAGAGATTCAGTCCTTCGTGAGGAATGAATGCAGTGTGAGTGTCATTTGACCTGGCTGACCTGCGGTTGACCCCAGAGCCAGCAGGAGGACTGTGTTGTGATGGCTTCATACCTCTCTTATTTCAAATGCTGAATAAAGAGAATGGGGTTAAGCCCAGTGTGAATTAGGAATGCAGAATGCCAACATCAGATATATAATGCTGAAAGCCATAGATACTAGGAAAAAAAGACAGAATGCTAGTGGAAACATTAAGGAAAGTTCCATGTGCATCTGTCAGATATGAAAGGGCCTCTTTTGATCAGGCTACAAACAGGCAGGACATTAAGATTTAATGCGGTGCTCTGGTCCAGTTAATCTCATGTGGCCCTGCCTGTTTCTTCTCAGGTGCGGAGACATCAAACTGATGTGAAAGATACAGCTCTCCGCTCCACCTCTGGGTGTACACCGGCTGAGGTGTCAGCTCTACCTGTTAGGGCAAGTTCAGGACCGTCTGCTAGCCCTTTCACATATACACTATACATCCGCTTGACTCTGCAAAAAAGAGCAGGAAATAAAACAGACGTGGAAGGATGCTATTACAGCCATTGTCAAACGATAATCATGCCCCTGTAGCACCGACTTACTTAAGTTTCTCATTAATCACCGTCTGACCTGACACCCACTGCAAAAATATCCACCAATGAGATGCTCATTTACTTCCATCTCCACTGTCTGAGCCTCTGTGCCTGCAACTGCAACAGTTCTTCACTCTCTCAAGACACCAGCAGCTTGTTTATTTACCACTGCATCTTTTAATAGCCAATGAACTCATTGCAAATAAAAGTCAGCACTGTCACACTGCTAAACAGTTTGTTCGATTCCTTGTCCCATAAATGGTGAAATATTAATTGACTAATGCAGTTCTGTAACGGGAAGATTACACTCGCTGTAGACGAGGCACTGAAAGCATCTACGCTCATTTCAGCTATTTGTAATGCTCAGTTATTTACGGACCAAGCAATGCTTAGGTGACGGTCGTGAAAGGTTCAGATATGTGATGCCACTTGGTCAAACAAAAGAAAAAGCTGTCTAAGCAAATGGATTCTTCAGAGAATTAAACTTAAATTAAGAGTTGAAAGAATTTCAACCTATGAGTCTATGTCAATGGCTGTGATTCGTTCATGCTATCTTAACATAACACGAGGTCAAACCATTCTCAGTTGAATCAAAATAAATAATGCTGACGAGAGCCTCTTCCTGTCGCATGGTGTCTTAATGATGCAAAGTTAACACACACTAAATAACAGTGTCTCCCAGGGTTGACAGCCTCAGAAATAATTGACCAATATGTTGCAAGCTGAGCTACAGTGGGCTGAGAATCCAATCCTGCAGCTGACAGGATGCATTGAGCATGCCACTAAATTCTGCATTATACACAAAGCAGTGGCAGGTCAGGGAGCCGACTCCTGCAGGCCATTATGTGATGCCATCAATGAGGCTAAATTACCTGCCTCTCCACAATATGCTCCAGTTAACTAATTCCTGACAGCTCGCTGTCTCACAAGAAAAGCACCGAATTCACTAGCTGTCAGTTGCATGATGGACTATTTCTCTTTTCAAATTCCTCCTTCTTTTGGTTGACATCCCTTCTAAACAAACCTTCAGCAAGAGCTTGGGGGGTTTGCTAAGTATTAGCAACAGTGAAAATGTTAAACACCAAAAAAAAAAAAATAAAATAGATGAGTACTTTGGTTAAAGGTTAAAAATAAATGAATAAAAAAGAAGTGTATTTATTGATAATCATGCATTATAATCATGATACCATTCAGAAACAGAAAGTTGCTTGTAACAGCAGCCCAAATCACAATAAAGATTAAATGCAGAGCACACTACCAAACTGTGAATTCCTTAAAAAAAAAAAAAAAGAAAGAAAGAAAGAAAGGGAAAAAAAACCCACCACCTACCACGAAGCACAACACTGTGTTCTTCATAAAGCCATGTCAATGCCTGTCTGATTTGCCGCTTCTCTCTTCTCTTTTCTCCTCTGTATGTGTGTATGTTTGTTTCAGAGGTGGGCTATCATCATCTCAGGAATGACAGTAGGTGGAAACGCTATCTTTCATTACACACAGCATAAATAGTGTAATCTATCAGGGCTGTCAATCAGAATGATTCATTACAGGCTGTCAGTGAGGAGAGTGACATATTAGAAAAGTTTTGTTAACAATGCCTATTGCGAGTGGGGCCTGCCACAGAGGCGAGTGATTAATGTGTTGTCAGGCTGTAATCCCACACCGCTGGCTAATGAGGCAAGAATTTATCATCTTTACAGAGTGGCAGATGTCAGAACGAAAGGAATCCAAGTGCTGGAAACAATATAGTTTTTTTTTTCTTTTCTTACTGGGCCTGATGTCTCTGACAAGCTTTAAAAACCACAAAGAAACCTTGTGTAAGCATATACTTGAATAGCACATCCTTCTTTTGGAATCCTTGTGAAACTCTGCTAGTCAACAACTATTGCTGTGAGGAAAGAGCTTGCATAGGTCAAGTACACTCATTTTATCAGTGCTTGTTAAATGCTGCAAAAAAAAAGAGTAGCTTCTGAATCATGTTTTAGAAGTTGGTGAAATGTATCGATTTGGTTTTATTAAGCCTCTCCCAACCCTTGTTTGCTGGGTGTGTAACGTTGGGTTGGAAAGTTGGGGATGGTCACTTAATAGTCCCAGTAGCATAGAGCAGTGGAAGAGCTGAGCTTGTTTGGGTAGGCCTGGCTCGAGTAATGGATTCCCTGCTGCCTTGCTGGCTCCAGCACCCCCGGAGGTCTCAGACTGCTCGCCCCCACAGGAGCCTGACACCGAGTGAGAAAAGTTCCCAGAGCCCCTTGGGAAAGAAAAGTCCTCTATCTCTGTCACAGCCACTTTCTCATCACCTTGCATATGCTTAGTGTTGATCATTAGGACACAGTTAAAAGTTCAGTAAAAACAAAAGAAAAAAAGGAACACGATTTACTTAAATACTCAAATACACATCATCGTATATTCTTAATATTTACAACATGCACACATTCGGCATTCAGAAAACGCCATAATTATTCACTCAGGCGAGAATTGTAAAACAAAACTGTTACAAAAACATGGCATGTAAAGCTAGTTATTCTCTTGTTGATGCACATCTGTCTCCGAGGTCAGAGATATGCTTATCCTTGAACTGACTGAGTGGGAGATAAATCTCTATCAGCGTCCCCTCACCTTAATGAAACCGAAATTAAGTGTTACAACAGTAACAGAAGCGACCAAGCCTATTTGCATGTGTATATAAATCATGATGACACAATTAGTGTTATGCGATACAATCAGAGGGAGGATTTACTTTAAATTTGCCTAATGATCTGGCTCCATCGAAAACTCCTGCTCTGGCACGGGCGCGAGCAATGTGGTGCACGCACACTGAAGCCTTTCAGAATAAGCCATCTGTGTTTAATTAGGCTGGCAGCATCTTACAATCATCTGAGGAAAACTGAAAAGTTAAACTGTAATTAAACTATGAGAACTGGCGCTGTGGGACATGCTTGTCTGTGCCTCTGTAATTGCAAAAACATCACTGAGTGAGTATTGTATCTGAAGTGAAACAGCAACTCACTTAGCGTTAGCATAACTCAGCCTGTCCACAGATAAGACCCAGACAGGGAATGGAGGCTAAATGCTGTTAGAGGATTTGCATCTTTGGATCAGTGTATGCCTAAGTTAAAAGCTGGCTCGTCTTTCGCAACTGACAAGAGAGAATGTGGAAAATAGTCTGTATTTCATTAAAAAACCCCCATCTGAATCATATTTGGGACAGTCTTATAAATAAATGTAGCTAATCTAGCAATGTTATTATTTACAAAATAATACACTGATATACCTGACCTCTTTGTTACGGCTAGTAATAAATCCACAGTTATTATTAAAGTTGTTATTAAAGACTTGATTGTCTATTCTGCTAACACATTATAAAAAAATTAAAAACAGCTTTGTGCTATATCTCATCTCAAAAAGCTACACAAGTGCAATTGACAAATGGGAATACAAACTCCAAACTGTTCTCACTCACATTCCATGAAGCAATACAAATGTAAAACATCATCATGACTGCACAAACAAAATTCCACAAAAAAAAAAAAAAAAAACCACAAAAAAAACATCTGCTTGTTTTCAAACAGAATGCTATAATATGCCACTTGTGTAATAAGAGTGACGTGACATTGAGGTCAACTGCTCATATCTTTCTGTTTTGTACTTGCCCATAAATCAACTGTGGAGCTATTACTAACAATTATCTGTGCTTTAAAGTTTTACGGTCTGTTTATGATGTGCAATGTTATCTGATTTATGTGGACACTGTGAGTCATTGCCTCTAATTGTGAGTGTTTTTTGTTTTGAACAGTGCCCTTGCCGTGACCTCCAGAAGTCCAGCTGCCAGAGCAGTTTCAGCAGCTTCCAAACACCAGAGCTGTCCCGAACTCGGTCCCCTAGGACAGATGAGGAAAAACCCAGCCTGTCCTCAGCTCTTTTTGATATGACACGTGGAGGAGTCACTGCACTTTTCCAGCTGGCTTTGCAGCAGGAGAAACAACATCATTGTGAGGAGGATGTTTCTCAGGCCTGTAGATAGCATGTGTATACGTAAGTGGGATGGAGTGATGATGTTACTGTGTACTCAACTCTGAAGCCTTGAGCCCTTCAGTTTACGTAGTTCATGTCATGAGGAGGGCACTGAAGCTAACATTTCCCACAACCTTAAACCCCGTAGCATGTTTTTCAAAATGCAAAATGCATCCTGGATCAGTGCAGATATTCTGAGACTCTGAATATGAGTAGCATCACTCAGGGCGTTTTTGTACTTGGCCTGAATACTCAGGTCTGCATCCAGGACTGATTCTGGAGTCGTTTGTGGAAGGGCTCATAATCACAGGGTTTCTTTCAAACAGAGGAACCAGGGATCACAATTTCATACGTCACTTTTGTACACGCGGGTTTGCAGAAATGCACTAGGTTCAACTGTTTATTATTTTATTATTATGATTATTTCACTTTTGTAGCAAGAATCAAGCTGTAGAAGAATGCTTTTGGATGCATCAAGAAATCATAGAAATACCTTCAAAGGATGAGCCTTTCTTGCATAAGATATTTTGCCATGTAGAACAAGACAATATGCACAAAGATCCAAGAAGATGCCCTAATTACAGTAACATTGCGCCAAGCGTATGTTCTTTTGTTTGGCCTATAATGATACATAATAGTGATAATATGGGACACAACACATGACTAGACTACACTGCAATAGCCATATCAACCTTATGAGTGGCCATTTTTGATTGAATGTTCCATATATTGATCATAATAACCTTTTCCTCCCACCATCAAGAAACGTGCAATCGGAAGTAACACTAAGTTAAACCAATCACATTACTTGGTGCACTGAGAGCAGAAAGCTTCCATACAGGATGTGCACTACACCAGGGTTCGGTTAAAGCAAGTCTTAGACCACTGTTTTCAAAGGGAACAGGGATTGGATCTCTGGACCACTCCTGGGCTCTAAAACAGCTTTCACACTCTATCAAATGAACTGAAACCTCAGGGCAAGCAACCGAGGTTTTTTTTTCCATAAGTGTGAAAACGACCTAAGTGTATAGACTATTCTTCTGTTTAAATTAGCATCAGTTTGACACGATTTGGTGACAGTTCATCATGCAGTAAAAATAAGCCACTTTATGACATATTCTGCTCATGCATAATCTCAATACCAAGCAGAGATGTCACAAGCTACTATCAGCATCACAAATATAGGTACATCTGTCTGCGAAAAGTGGTAATAAACTTCCTTTTCCAAGCAATTTATTTAGTTGAGTTGCACTTTCCAGCGTGAATGATATTTTATAGTTGTCTCTGAGGAAAGATTTATCCCATAAAATGATTCAGCAAACACACTGAAGGCACAGTGGCACTGAGCTCTATAGCCCCCTGTTTATTATGTTTGAACACTTCAGGGAACTCATAATTCTCATGCAAGGAGATGAATATGGCACAAGCCTTTACCAGCCGTACATGAGAGATTACAAAGAGAGAGAGAGGAGGAACGAGCAAAGAAAATAGTTTGCCCTTCTCATGCTTGAACAAAAAAAAAATTCAGTTGTGTTCTATGAGGCATTTTCAGGTGGTCTGTTGCGGCCTGGTTCTGTTACGCTGTTGTTGTGATATGAACTCCTCTGCTGAGAGGCAGATTAATATGAAAAATGCACAGAGGAGATCCACTTCATAACTTTCCTGGCTCTGCCAGTGTGGATTACCCAGAGCGCCGTCTGTGTGACAAGAACTGATGGGACCTCAGTCCTGGCTCCAACTGCTCCAGTCTGCTTTTCATTACCCATGAGGAGGATGTGGGAGAAACCTTGTACCCCTACATGAATATCAAGTCAAACACTTCATCCAAGCACAACCTAGTTGACATTTCAGAGACATTACACTTTTATGTACCTACCAAACATTATTTTGTTAAGGGAGTGGGAGCAGTTACTTCATCCACTATAAAATGTGTTTAAGATGCAGATGTCAGTGAAACATTCACAGGGCTGAATCCTGACCAACTGATGCCTGCAGAAAAGTGTTTGTACAGGTTGCCAAAGTGTTGTCAAAGTGTTTTGACAGATATGGCTATTTAAACGCAATACTTTAACAACATTCATGGTACTTCAGAAGATGCCGAAAAAGCAGCCTACACACAACCACATGTATTTTTCCAAAAGATGCCCAGTCACTCAATGTGGTTTTATGCCATCAAATTCCATGACCTATGAGTCCTCTAAGAGAATTATCACATTATAGCATTCCTGCACGCCCAATTTCCCCTAAAAAAAAACACAGCTTAGGGCGTTCCAAGTACCTCTTCTTAGCTCTGACGCTGGGGAGGGATCCTAAATAGCCTTTTCCAATTCCCTTGTTTTCTGCACATACTTGTTTAAACCATTTATTTATAACACTGACTCTCAAGAAATCCAATAAAAAGCATTCCCAATTATGCTGTCCTCATAACTACAGCTCACAAAATGACCTTCCTGCTTTGCAACACACATCAGCAATGCAGAGACAACAACACGAGCGAGACAGCTCATTTTCTACCACTTCCATTAATACATAGTTTTGGGGCCACTGGAGCATGCGGCAAAGGAAAATCAATGCAAAAGAGAAAAGGATTTGCAACAGGCTATAATAAATGTCTCCTTGAGCTAACGTGTGCACATGCAAAATAATTCAATACGTTCGAAGAGCAGGGCATCATTTTAAACCAGGAGATTTGCGTCAAGGCGAAAAAGAAAGTATCACTATTATGGTTGAAAAACAATAAAGACACTTTCTGTTAAGAAATCTGGGCTTCGAACTCTCTGGATACAATTTGAGAGTCTTGGAAAAGGTCAAAATGTTCAAACGTTATGGTATTCATATTGTATTAAAGTGTGCTGGAGATTGATGCAAACCATGTGGTGTTCCAGCATGTAAAGCCATAATGATTGAAAAGCAGCTTCAATCGTGGTCACACTCAATTTTAATGTGATTCAAAGCTCTCAAAAGTTCACAGAGACCTCTAAATGGTATGATTAACCATTTCACTGACACACAGAAAGGAGCCACGTATGAGCCTTTCAGTAAATCTGCTGCAGGTTCCCAAATTTTTTGGGCAAACAACCCCAAGTGGACATAATGAATTTTCTTTGACCCCAAACCTTGACCATCCTACATTTTCCCCCCAGATTTATCATTTACGACCATTATGTGAGCATGTAAACATTTTATTATGTCAGTAACATACAGTATACATTATTGACTAAACATCAAAGGAATATTAATTGCGCTGGCTTTCCTGTCTAGTGGGAAGAGTGTACATGCATTTCACTCTCAGCTTTTCGAGCAATACATAAGAATTAAAACACGACACTGTGTGTTGTCATAAGAAAATAATCCACGCCAGGGTGGTGTGCTATGGCTCTGATGTCTGAGAAGTCTGGTTTATACTTAACACTTGACTTTGCATGTGGCAATGTGAGTTGCATTGTTCAGGCACTCACCTGCCTATTATGTACAGCTGGAGGTTTAAATGTCACATTCACTAGATGGTACGTCAAGGCAAAAACATCCCTGTCTGTCAGATTTTCAAGTTGAACTCTAAAATGTTTAGTGATTTCATGCACAGCAACATTAAACACTCAAATCTTGAACACTTTTACTTGTAATGACTGACTGTCATGAGCTGCGTCTCAAGTTGGAAACTTGAAATCTTGCATTCAAAAGTATTTATTAATCTAGAAAATCCAGAAGACTGGTACACAGAACAGACCTTTCAGTAGGTTTGAAGGCTACATTAGAGGTTTTGAAAATTCAAACACTAACTGTAATCGGAAAACGGGTTAGTATTAGTTCTTCCGTGGTCTAAAATAGTACATAAGTATGCAATTTGAAACACAGTGCTAGTTTGCTTAGCAGAGGTAGATGGAAAGGGAAAATTTCTTTGTCATTGTCTTGCTGCATGATGAAGTTCCTCCCAATTAATTTGACAGAATGTTCCTGTAAACTTCTGAATTCATTCTGCTGGTACCATCATGAGTTACATCATCAATAAAATTAGTGAGCGTGTTCCAGCAGTGGGTAACAGGAAACACCTGTAAGTCACCTGTTCTGTTCCAATATTTTTGCTTGCCTACAAATTGGGTGGTCTGATACAAAATGTTTTATGTTCTCTCATTTAACACATCTACATATAAATACCAGGAAATAAAAGCCGAAATTCTAAACTCTCTTCTCATATTCATCTTTTGATCTCAAACGCAAATGTCTTCAGTCTACAGCAATAACAATTGAATTGACCATGCCTTTCCAATAGTTTTGGAAGGGACTGTATCAGTTAAGCCCTAATCACTGTGTTAGTTACTCAGGGTGGTGTTTGTAATAAGCTCCTCTGTGATAAAACTCTCACATTCAGACTGCAATAGAAAGCTACTAGAAACGTGTTTATGCCATTTTAATTTATATGTAAATTAACAGGTTCTTTTTCCTGTTTACATCACAGCAATACGATCACATTGTCATGAATTTCACAATCATGAAATCATTTTAAGAAAAATACAGTAATGATGGTGTGCTCTACAAAAAAAAAAAAAAGGCTTTAAATCATCTGTAGCTGTCATTATAATAAATGTAATCAGGCGGTGGAATCACAATTTTAATTGGTGTGCTTTCTATTTTTTTCTAACAGGCTCCCAATGAAGACACAATACAAGGCTTCCACAGCATACACCATTTTCTGATGACATATTACATTGTTTTGTGGATTTAAATGCAGGTTTAAATGATTAAAAGTGTATCTTTTCTGTGAGACAGAATTGATATCAATCTGGGGAAAGAAGCATCATCATCATTGTTGTTCCCAGCAGTTTCCAAAACAAAGCCATGCATTAGGTGCACATTAGAAATACTTTAATTTCGTTATACAGAAAGCACAATGTTTTCAAAAGAAAATGTTGCAGAACATGAGTTGCAGAATGTAGTCTGGCCTGTGTCTTTGTCATTTTCCACATAACCTATTAAACGACATTTTAGTGGCCAAAACATGCAGAGTGAAAAAAACCCAAAACAATATTTATTATATTACAAAAGTAAAATGTTGCAATAATGTTCCAAATTTATGGTTATCTAAGCTTCGTTTATAAATAAGACTTCAACTGCTGTACAGCTCTTCTACCCTGTGCACTGCGCTGAAGAAGAATGGGAAATTTGTGAAAATGAACGTGCTAATTACAGGCTGCTGTAACATGGTTAAAACCAGTGTGTCTTTCAATATAAGACACCCCGCTGGATGGAACATAAAAGCAAACACAAATAACTAATTATGCCATCATCTTCAGGCGGCTTGGCTCGGTGCTAGCTTGTCTCCACCGCTTGTTAATTGGTGACCTGCACTATTGGTCAGCAGACAATCGGCACGATGATGAAGCCAATTAGAGCTGGGGAGTACACATGGCCCACAGAGCTTGTTGTGGCTGCCACATCATGTCTTATCTAATTCAAAACAAACGCTGGGGAAGTGCTGGCACGACAGCTCGGGAGTCTCTGACGTGGCCAACTTTCTCTATCTGCCTCTCAAAATGGACCTCACAAAGGCACCTATTGTGCAGAAGAGTGCGCCTTTAGAGCGTTAAAGCAGAGTTTAATCCAGTTAAGTGCAGGGCACAGTAGAGAGACCTGACTTAGTTTTCTTCTATATCTGCGTCTCCTTAGGTGTGTTGTTAAAATGGCTTTAAACAAAACCACGGAATACTCCAAGTAGATTTATTACTTTGTTGTGTTTCAAGTGTATTGCTTTTTGTTTATTTGATTGTGAGGTCCCGACAACACATATTTCACAAGTTGAAAATTCACTCTGTGTGTCCAGGAGTGGTTTAGTTTATTCCAGTGGAATAGTTACACAACACATCATTCCCTAATTTGTGACTAACCAACTCCAAACATGCCAGAATCAGGCTCACTCATCACAGTGATTTGCCTTTCTCTTTCACGACTTTAATGTGGAATAAAATAAGCGACTTCAACATCTTGAAACCAGACAATAACTGCTTGCCTCACTGTGATGATGAATGATCTGTTCCTTTTGCACTTTAGGAAATCCCGTGTTGACTCACGAGAGCAGCCCCTGTCAGGAGACCGCTTTGTTCTTGCCAAAGCTACCACCATATTTACCTTTCAAATCCAGCATGCAGCTCTGGGGATGGGGCTGCGATAAAGCCGAAACCACAACATAAATATTTTAAGGCTGCACAATTACATAGAATCAAATCTTAGTGAAGTTGTTGGTTTATATGCCATGGAGCAGAAGGCAGAAAATAAGAGGAGAGGGGTGCAAAAAATGAAATAAGATCAGAAAATAATTTTTGAAGAGGAAAAATATCTGAAAAACAAGTATGGGAGGAATAAGTGTGTGTGTGTGTGTGTGTGTGTGTGTGTGTGCAAAATGACTGAGAGCATGATGGCATGATGATGTCCAGTGTATCCAATGTGAGGCCTTCATGTGGGTTTGAAAGTGAACAGGACAGGAGAAACATGTCTTCAAAGAGTCCAACAAAGCAGAAGACCTTACGGTAGAGCAGAACGTATATTAAAGGGAAAGTCCACTCTGAAACACATTAAATATGTTTATATTGAAATATTTGTGATATGGTAATGATTCTGGTACTAATTTATTGGTTCATGATGTATTATTAGATTCAATGCTGTTTAATATGGGAAAATCAGCTCAACACAGGTTTAATTGTTAGCACCTAAAAACAAAAGATTTCTCATTGACCATTTTGCAGTGGCATTTAATATCATATTAATGAGAAATCCAATGTAAAGTTCGTGGAAATGGCAAATGTTGGACACCAAGCTCCAGAATGTTGGACACCAAGCTCCGATGCACCTACACAAAGTTGCTCTGAGTTAGGAATTGGCTCGGCTAGTTATTTACGAGGTGACAAGCAAAATGGCACTGACGTTGGTATTTTGTATAAAAGCTGAAGCTTTGGAACCCTATCTGTCTGAGGCAAATCCAACTCAGAATTCCATTCCTAAACAAATCATAGGCATCATTGAAGCTCAAATCTATCCATTCATCAATTTTCCAAACTGCTTATCCTACACAGGGTCACCGGGGAGTTTGGAGCCTATCCCTCAAGACGGGGGACATCCTGGACAAGGTGGCAACCCATCGCAGGGCACAATCCCTCACCCATTCACACACTCCGAACAATTTGGAAATGCCAATCAGCCTACAACACATATCTTTAGACTGAGGGAGGAAACCGGACTACCCGGAGGAAACCCCGAAGCATGGGGAGAACATGTAAACTCCATGCACACAGAGCAAATGTGCGATTCAAATCCCCAGCCCTGGAGGTACAAGGCAAACCTGCTAACCACTAAGCCACCGTACCCCGCTTGAAGCTCAAATGTTAATTATAAAGATTCGTTTTGGATACAGTTACCCAAACAGACAGTCAGAAAGGCAGACAGACAGAGATAGGTCATATGAATGTAAGAGGAGCCTCTAGTAATTGTTTCTAGTTTAACAGATTATTGTGCACAGTTTTCCTTCCAGAATTACACACTGATGCAAAATTGCAGTGATCTTCCAGCTGTTTAGATGCAACCTTCACAATGTAATTAATTTTTTACATTTAATACTTCCCTTAGGCACAGCATTAGCATCATGGGTGTTCTGTTATTGTAATGAAAATGAAAATAAGTAGACACAGACCTGCTCAGTTTTAGGCCTGACCACCTTCATGAATTCGCCTCGGGCCTTGGCCTCCAGATGTTCTGTCTGAGTCACTCTCCTGCTGTCCAGGAACTTCAGGTTCCTCAGTTTATGCAGCACAAAGTACCTGTACACCATGAAAACAGTCAACAATACTGTCAAACAATGCAAGCAAACATCATTTACTTTGAGTTCATATCTTAAACAGGATGCTAGTGACTATTTATTTTTTTAGAATCTTTGCACTTTAGTAACACTAAATGTAGATTTTTAAAAATCCAAAATGCTAAACATAAATGATACTAGAAATGAGCCCAAGCAAGAAATTCCCCCAACAAGCTCTATATTTTTTTTTTCCAAGCAGCAGTTTCCAGTTTGACAATTTTATTAACAGCATTAAATGCGAAAACTTGTTTACTTATTGTTAATTTAATAATGCTGATATTTGTAAATAGAAAAATCACCTTCAAAGTGGATACAAATTAGGGCAGTATATATAAATAGGTTGGAAAATAAAATACATAGACCTCATCTGTCAAGCTGTCATTGCTGTAACATTACAGGTGTCTTTTTAAGCTTTCACACACTCTCTATCTTTCATTCAGAGGCAGAAAGTGACATGAGATAATAATACGAATATGGAGATGACAACAGAATCTTTCACTGGCTGACTGGAATGGTGGAAGCGACATGTCAAGATTAAGCTTTAGAGAGAGAGAGAGAGAGAGAGAGAGAGAGAGAGAGAGCAGATGTGTATATGGGCAGCAAACAGATCCCAACTGAGCTCTCATGCACAGGCCAGTGACAAACTGATGATGATGATGTTGATGACTATGATGGAAGAAGATAGCAACCCCATGATACATGTTCATTACAGATGCCTCAAAGAAAACAGAATTTCAGATTGATCTTATTAAGATATGTTTGGAGCAAAATTGAGCTACGAATATTGCGCATGTCTATCAAAACTGAGGAGAAACATTTACTGTATCTGCTTGTGCAGCTCTTCATAATATCTGCACATATGAAATATACTGTTACGGTTTTCATTAAACATGTGAAAACAGCAGAAACATTCATTAAATAAAACCTAACTAGCTTTAGGTAACGTATATAATTAATATGCAGGTGCTTCCTGATTATTCCGTATTGTTTTGTGGGGTTTAACAGATGGCTGGTGCTAACTCAACCTCAGCTGCAGTTTAAAACACCTGAAGCCATATTGAGATTAACTTCTGGTCCTGAAAACATACACAGATTTTAGAAGGAAATAAATGCCACTAATGCATAGGTGCAACTGTACAGAAATGCTGCTAGTAGGAAATAAATCCCGAGCCTCTTAGTTAAACAATGATGAATGAGTAGGAAAATATGCCTATTCGTTTCATTTGGCTACTTAATATACGTGGTATGCTGTATATTAATATGCCACTGCCAAGGTTGCTTTATTTATTTTGAGATATGCGTGGTCAAGGTCAGTCCCGCCATGACCCGTGTGCTGCCTAAGACATAAAGTCAGACATAAAATCTGCATCATGGACAAACTGATGTATTACTACGTAACACATTATGAATATTCCATCACAGATCCACCCTTGCTGTCAGTCAGTGAGAGAGCGGCCTTCCCCAGCACTAATTGAAGCAGTGAGCAGCGCCTTGTAGGTTCATCTGTATGGTAAATGATTTATACTGAACACAGTGTCAGATAAAATGCTCTTAAGACTGGTACAGACAAAAGAAGGTGTTCTCTTCCCCTCCTGTGCTGGTTCTCTCCCTCCCTGTAGCCGACAGGGTTTCATGCTGAAAAGCTGACAAATGGTGGTAACATAGCGTGGCATTGCACTCCCATGGGCCCGGGCTTGATAATGAATGCATCGTTTCATCTTGTAAGAAAAGATACCAAACAGTCGTTGGTGGTTATCACAATTCACACATGAAATCGATTTTGGAACTCATCGCAAAATGAGGAAAGAAAGGTGAGGTTGAGTACTTTTAAGAGAAATGAGGTAATATCTTTTGCCTGTGCTGGCTAGTTTAATTTATGACATTGCGCAACATCCATTTATGCTCAGAAAGTTTATAGAACACATTCCTTAGACAAACAAGCTTTTGGAGGTTAAGTAAAAACATCGACTGTAAGATCTATATCTGTCACACCACATGACCATTACAACGACAAAAAAACTATTACAATGTAATATTTTCTTTCCCCATTTCATATAAATTCATAACTAATGTACATTTGAGCTGGACTGAGAAATACTAACAGGTCAAAATCATGTTAGAATCTCGCAATAATAGATTTGGGCAGCAAACATTTGAAAGAAAAATAGCCACACTAAAGAAATAGTCATTTGGTTCGTGGAATAGGTATTTTTGTAATTGGAATGTCAATCATTTTTCACAAGCTGGTTTAGAATGATCACCAGAATGAGGGTATGAATGTTGGTGTGGGCATGAGTTTATATAGAATATGCCCATGCTAATATATTCATACCAAATGTTTATAAAAGAATAGAAATATCAAACCTGAATATCTTGATCTGGTGAGGACATTTGGCTGGTCCCTCACCTGCTTTTTTTTTTTTTTTAATGGAAACTGCAGGTGTGTCCCAAAAGGCACACATATGTATGCACTATTCTTCGCCATTTTGTAGTATAAATAGTGTGATTAGTGTGTTCACTCTGAAACCCCCCCCCCCCCAAAAAAAAAGTGCACTTTAAGTTGATGCACTCGTTCAAATAAAAAAACAAAGTGTGGAATGATGGACACTTCACGCACTCAACGGTCGCAACTTCCCTTATGTAGCGGAAGGGGAGGGGCTATATCCATAGCCACAACCATAACTTACTATGTTGATTTTAAATTGTGAAAGCAAAATTTTACACCTCCATCTGACGATCACTGAGGTCTTGTCGGTCATAAAAGGAAACATTATCATAAACGGTCAAATGTAACAATTAATTTTTGTTATCTGTGTGCCTACTTCGCTAATACTAGCACCATTGCATTACGTGTGTTTGACTTAATTTGTCCTCGATTGGGTAATAGCACATACTTCCGGTTAGTACCATACCAAAAGTGTGTTATTTGAGACGATTCCACCCTTCTAAAATTGATACACTAGACAGCAGAGTGTCAGAGAGTGTATAGTGCATAGTACAAGTATATAGTGTATAGTACTGTATGTCATTTGGGACACAACTTCCAACTTTCATTTGTTAAAGAAAAAAAAAAAACAAAAAACAAAAAAACATAATAATATGTTTTAATAATATAAATAATATAAAAGACATAATAATGCTTTTTGGTTACTAAGCTTAAGGTTAGGTTTTTGTGTATGCATAGGTTAACAGTGTGTGTGTGTGTGTGTGTGTGTGTGTGTGTGTGTGTGTGTGTGTTGCCTCAGACCTGTATCTCTGGTAATCATCCTCATCTTTATCCAGGCTGACCAGCTGATTGGGACAGGCCTCATTTCCCAGCAGGCTCAGGTACTCTAGAGCTGGTGTCACTTCCTGCAAATGCTCAAGCAAGGCCTCAATGTCTGAGAGGTATCAAAGAGCAGAAGTCAAGGAATTCAAGCTTTATTTACATCAGACCCTGGTTCTGTTCTCCTGCTCACCTCCTCCAAGCTTACTCAGCGATCACTGCATTTGAAGGCATAAGATCGACTACGTTTAAGGGTGAGAATTTGGCGCTGTGTCATATTTGGCTGTCACCATCCCATGTTTTGCTCTCCATTTCCCAGGTGGTTTGGTACAGAACATTAAAACATGGACAAAATGATGGATGCCCTGTGATAAAAAAGGGTTAGTGACTTTTTTCTCTTCCCACCGTGCAAAGAAACAAACAGCCACTTCACAGCACATTCATCACTATTACATTCATGTCATTGGAAAATGGAGCCAGAATATGTCAAAATACAACTGCACTAATGCAGCACTTGAATTTCAATAGCAGAGGGCCACTACGGGGTGTAAATAATTGGCCCATTAGCATGTGCAGACCACTTCACAGCAGAACTCAGGTATGAGCTGCTGACACTCAGCTGGAAGAGAGCCGCCTGTAATAGTGAAACAGGAGAACAAAGTGTGAGGCAGTGTCATTACAGTGTGCCTCAAAACACACACACACACACACACACAAACTTAGCAATTATTTCTGATCAAGTTCTGATCATTTATTTCTGATTAAGACTGATCGAGTTGGCTGAACTTTCCAACACTTGCTGTAGTCTGACACATAGTTTTGCATTTGTAAATATCTGAAAAATTTCTGTCCGTGTATTTCACAAATCTAAGCAGCTTAGAAAACAGTTACAACACAAAGCATAACTATTTGTATCGATTTATATTTCCTGTTTTTTACTGCAATGCTAGAGCCATAAGCATAAAATGTTCTGCACTCGTATTAACAAATTTGTCTTCTGTCCTAAAAAAAAAGAATACATTACCGTATCATATATCATGACTACTTCATGCTCAATGCAGGATGAAGGCCATAACACAGTCAGAGCTTTTATGAGTCTCTCTTCCACTAGAGGTCACCGTGGCACAAAGTCAGCTTCACTATATTGGCTTCTACCTCCAAGCCTCTCTCAGTCTAAGAGGATCTCAATTTAATACAATAACACCATTTAAAGAGCATTTAAAGGCCTGAAGTGTGTAAAGGCGAGATCCTAAACTGTATGACGAGCATGCAGTGAGAGTTCAGCACTTACTATAACTCGCCGTTCACTGTGCTGTAAATCATGAGATGGCACACAAAAGCAGCGCTGGGCTGAAAGGATATTTGGTTCTTATTGAGTGTTAGGGTATGGAGCTGTGGTAACCTGGGCAACCGGAGGTCATTTCCGAGAAGATTGTTGTCCACAATCAGCTCTTCCAGTTGGCTGAACGCTTTCAGGCCTGTCAGTGACCTGCAATGATAAGGCACAAGAGGAAAAATGATATGGCCCTAAATCTGGGCGGCCATTATGTGCAGAAATAAATATTTCAGCCAGCCTCTTTCACAAGCCGGAATAGTTCGGGCTTGGGCCTGTCAGTAGAGTGAATGACAAGAATTAGTGGCGCTAAGATCCCCTGGCATGGCGCGGCCTCCTTCGCACACTGGCAGCATGAGTGATGAGGGTCACTCGTGAGTAGCCAGGATTCAAAACAAAAGGGCTTCAGAAATGCAGTGTGCGGGATGAATTTGTCAATGTCTTGTGCCTTCAGGCACCCAGCTTTGCCTGACCCTAACCCTCCATTCCCAAGATAAATAACTCTGTCACAGTTCACCTTCACTCCCCCGACACAAATTTAACTTGTCATCCATCATTTTCCCAGCGCAACTATAAAACCCGCCACAAACGGAATGAGTACAACTTCCACCACTCCACCATGATGAGCCCATTTGGAGTAGCAAAACAACAGTTTTTTTGTTTTTTTTTAATGGGGGAAAGTTTGATGTTTGCTTTTTATTCAGCAGCATGACTTCTAATCTCTTGGTGCAACACACACTCACTCTCTCTCTCTCTCTCTCCCCCAAGGACTTTGGTGCTGCATGGTCCCCCCCCCCCCCCCCCCAGCATTGCTCTGGCATAAACATGATGGAGGGTGGTGTTCAGGGTAATGTCGGGGCCTTCCAAAGTTCACCGTGCGGATGGTGCACAAAGCCGGGGTGTGTGTTTCTAATCCCTCAAATGGCAAAGGCTGACAACCTACAATGTTAATGTGTCCACCTTCAGTTAACTGACATTTAGCTCTGTCAGCTCACCTTGGAAAAAGAACAACTCAATTGCAATTGAGACGCTGGCTTTCATTCCTTTTAAACTCAAAGACATGCAGTAATCAAATGAAGCTGCAATGACAGGACAGCATGGTTTGCTTTTTTTTTATCTGGTGCATTTAAATCCTGAATAGAAGGAAGAAATCTAGGGCCGATATCCCATGGGCAAATGGGAGAGGAGTAAAGGTCGGCTTATTTATGCAAATCCTGTCTTTTGGGAAAAGGCAATGTCGTTGGTGAACAAATCCATCCAAATTGTGGCTATGATTAGACATTTTTAATCGTTCTTCATCAGTTATGTCAATGCAGTGCATCACTGCTGAGGATCAGTAAGTAGCTAAAAGAGTGAGGGGGAGACACACACCCCAACACAGAAACAGTAATAGGGAGACAAACAGAAAAAACATTTAAAAGAGACTCTCTCTACACATTATTTTGACCCTGTGTGTGTGTGCACAAGTGTGTCTCGGTCTATACATGCAGTGCAATGGCTCTTATTTGCCAGGTCAGTAAATGAAAACTGAACTCCTGCTCATCTCCACCTGTCTGCCTTGGCTAGTCTGTGGCATGTGTAATGTTATTAGCTGCTTGGTTAAAAGGCGCGTGCGTGGCATGGGGGGGCTGCTTATTAATTGTTGTTTTCATGTCACCACTGCTGTGTGCACTCTGTGATTTAATCAGTTAAATTCACAGCCAAGGGAGAGACTGAATCACATTCACAACAACATGGGGGGATTGAGCCGTAATAGCCTCAGGTCTCTAAGTACTCAGAGCAAATTTCACCTAAACATTCAGGACTCTTTCCACCATTATAATCCATAATCCATTAATCCATGTGTAAAGTCTAAAATGAGTAAACTTTTTAAATTTGTACAGTTAATTGTGCAATAAAGTCACACAGCTTCTTTGTTTTGAACTATGCTAATGGGCAAAAGTGAATCTGGATTTCTCTAGAGATGTGATACAAACATATGAGCGCGCACACACACACACACACACACACACACACACACACACACACACACACACACACACACACAACGTGTACAGGATGCAACCTTTCTGATTTGTACATCTCTCCCATGGAAAGAGTGGCTTGCACATTTCCACCATCATCTTCAATTCTATCAAAATCACACAAGCGGTGTCTGATTGGAGAAGAGAGAGAGAGAGAGAGAGAGAGAAAGAACTTATGATACTTAGATATTTATGATCAAGCTTATCATCTAGTATATTTTATATAAAGTCGTGTGAAAAAATAAGTACACCTTTTTTTGACATATTTGGACAAGCAACCATTTAATCCTCTTTGAAACAGTGCCTATTAATGAAGCTGATATACTTAAACAAAACCACAAGGAAAAAGAACTGTGGCCAAAGAACTCTATCTTTGACTTGTCTGTCCAGAGTGCATTATTCCAAAAGGCCTGGTCTTTGCTTACATGCTCACTGGCAAACTGTAGTCTTGCAAAGACTTTTTCCTGGCACGCCTCCCATGCAGGTCAAATTTGCATCTCTTTCTGATTGTAGAAGCATGCACTTTGACACCAACATTTCCAAGACTAGCAGATTACTAGCAGATCCTGTGATGAATTTTGGGGTTCTTGGAGACTTCTTTTTGCATCAGTCTGCTCTTGGGCTTAATTTGCTGGGACGGCCAAACCTGGAATAATTGTCAGTTGTTTGAAATCTGCGCCACTTGTAGATGATTTTCCTTACAATGGAATGATGTATTTCAAATAATTTGGAGATTTTTGTTAATTTAAATGTGAAAATTACTACAAAATGTCAAGTTTATGTGTCATTTGATAGAGTGTATCACCTTTATCAAAAGGCACTATGTATATATCAGTGCAAGCGAGTGCACTATCTATCTATCTATCTATCTATCTCTCTCTCTCTCTCTCTCTCTCTCTCTCTCTATATATATATATAGATATGTGTGTATATTATATATATATATATATATATATATATATATATATACACACACACACACAGGTGCATCTGAAAAAATTAGAATATTGTGGAAAAGCTAGTTTTAATTTCTTTATTCTAATATTTTGAGATACTTGATTTTTGATTTCCATGAGCTGTAAGCCGTAATCATCAAGATTAAAACAAAACAAAAAAAAAGGCTTGAAATATTTCACTTTATGTGTAATGAATCTAGAATATATGAAAGTTCCACTTTTTGAATTAAATTAAGGGAAAAAAATTAACTTTTCCACGATATTCACATTTTTTGAGATGCACCTATATATGTATACTGTACTCACTTACACTGATTTGTACAGTGTTACATTTTTCATTTTGAAAGTGTTACATTTTTCATTTTGCAAACTACCTGATACCTGTAATTTGTATGTGCATTTTTATGTTTAGAGTAATAATGGTTATCCTTTATTGATGACCTGCTTTTTTTATGTACAGTGTCTAAGATAAATCTTCGGAGAGAATTTTTTCCTCTGAAAATCCTTTTTTAATATAAATTATCTCTAATATATGTTCCGTTACACATACAGTACACATGCAGCAATAATGTAACTACTGAGCATGTGTAGACTGATACAAATGGATTACAGCAGTATAACTTCTGTGAATATACACATGCAGTTCTGGCTTGTATATGTAAAACAGTCTATCTTAACAGTTACAGGATATCAGGACTGCCAAATTACAGACTGGTAATCCCATCTGATTCTATTTGGGTTAGCATGTGGAAACACAAATATGATACAGGAATTATATACCAACTTTAAAAGCAACACCTGTACTCCTGCTACTTCATGCAATTATCCAGTCAGAATGGTCTATTTCTAATCATCACCTGTTCAGTTTCTGTGAACCTGTGCCCACTGGAGCCTCAGATTCCTGTTCTTGGATTACAGGAGTGAAACCTGATATGCTCTTCTGCTCAGCACAGTTGCAAAGAGTGATTATTTGAACTACCATAGGAGTCTTTAAAAAAATATTAATCATTTAATAATTTATATAAGGCTCAAACCAGCCTTGCCATTCTCCTCTGATCTCTCAAGGCATTTTCACCCACAGAACTGGATTTTTTTTTGTTGTTTATCGCACCATTCTGTGTAAACTCTAGGGACTGTTGTGTGTGAAAATCTGAGGAGATTAGCATTTTCTAAAATCTCAAACCTGCCCATCTGGCACCAACAAGCGTGGCACAATCAAAGTCACTCAGATCACATTTTTCCCCCCATTCTGATGTTGATGTGAACGTTACCTGAAGTTCTTGACCTGTATCCGCATGATTTTATCCTTTGCCCTGCTGCCACATGATTGACTGATTGGATAATTGCATGAATGAGCAGGTGTACAGGTGTTCCTAATAAAACAGACAGCGACTGTGTAAAAGTTAGAATTTAAAATGTGAGTAAATTTGTGTACTTTCTCAAGTCAAAATTTGTTGATACAGATGTACTTATATAAACACATCCTCAATAGTACATTATAGCTGCATGTAGATTATATGTAGTTCTACAGGTATTAGAGACACTTCAAATAAAGTGAGACAAGCTATACACTTATTTTCTTTAATAATATTTTCTGCATGACCATTTTTAATATTAACACCACAATATTTTAATACTATTAGTACTATTTTAAATTTTAATACAGTGTTTGTGACTTTTAGGGCACAATTTGCACATTATCACACAAATGCAACAATAGTTAATAGTTGAAAAGACACATGTTTTAAAAGCTAATATTATTATTTAAATGGGAATGCTTTTTTTGTTAGAAAGGCATGTATATACACAGTTTATATATATATATATATAGCCATATGGTCATGGTGTATATAGGTCTACTGGTCCTTTAAAACCTTTGACATGCAAAGTTTCTTTTGAAAGGCCGGGCCTGTTAAACAAATTACTATGCTGCCTATCCTCAAAGGAAGCCAAATAACAGGACAGGAGCACAGACAATGACACAGAGATGACCTGACAGAGATGGATGGATCGATAGAGAAATACTAATGCAGACATGCTGATTGATAAACTGCTACTGACAAGAGGGGGAGGGGGGCACTCTGTGATTATTGGTTGAAATGTCAGTCACTGCAACCATTAGTCTGTGGGTATCTCAGTTCATATGTCCACCCAGGCTAGAGGGGGAGGAGATACAGAAGGGGGGGCGGGGGGGCATTGTTTTATTTTATTGTTTTATTCCACAGGACTACACCTGCTGAACCTTTAACAATCACCTTTCGCACACAATGCTAAGCACAAACAGTCCTCTCTCACACAGACACTCATAAAGAGGTCCGATCTAAAAGTCAGAGATCATTCAGACACTTAAGTTTCTTTTTTAAATTCCATCTCAGCACTGATCCTGTTCAGTGAAAGACTCCTTTTTATGATATCTCTGCCTTTCATATTTCCCTTTGCTAGGGCCATTAATTCCCTTGTTTGTGCTCTACTTTTAAAGGGCCTTTCTCTTTTTCTTCCAGCAGCTATTTAAGTCCCTAGTGTGTTTTCTCTGACAGTGTTGCTGTGCTGATCCTTTGATTATCAGTCTTCTTCACATCCACATCACTCCTCTAAGCTATTTCATGTGTCTCAAGCCCCATGTGGAAGCACAAGTCTCAAAACACGCATGTCTATAGCATACTCAATGTTAGTGTTTTAAAGAACACCTGACTACCTCCACAACAATTTTGGTTCAGTGTGGGCTCAGTCTCAGATGCTCTACCTATGGCCCATAGAGTGCATTATACTTATTGTACACTTCTCTGGCTACAAGCTTTAGGATCACAAAGGTCACAAAGTTGCACTTCTTATACACACATGTAAGTGTACTGGTTTCTAGTAGGAAAACAAACTTTGGAACAGTGACATAAAAAGATTTTCAATCAATGGATTCAAAAACATCATGCCCAAGTTTATTAAGAGTTTAAACCTGATCCTCTCAGAGGTTTGTTGATGTACTGTGGAAAGCTCTGTGATTGGTCGATTGCACTCAGTTAAATGTTGGTGGTTCTTGACCACACTTATTGATGAAAGGTACAAGACTTTCTGGTCTGGCCCAGGTGTCTCACACACACACACACACACACACACACACACAAAGATGCTTAATGAAATTTCAGGTTTCATTAACTTATTTTTTAAGTTTTATCCCAAATAGTTTTGATAAACTCAGAATGAGTGCACTGGCCTTTGTTTTAAATGTTGGAAAAGGTGTTAAAACCAATGCTGTCTCCAAGGTGGAAAAAGTAATGCTTTTATTCCAAGGAGGCACCTGAGCCTCAGGAATGACAGCCAAATTGACACACTGTTAAGAGGGCAAAAGATAAATGTTTGATGAATTGGCCAATAGAGTTAGAGTGATGGGCTTCATATGTGCATAATGGACTAGCTGGCAGTTCAGATTGCCTGCCAAGATAAGCAACCATAATGAATGGGAGATGAGTGTGGAGCTGTAAAAGGAGGAGTGCCTTTAATAAACTTGTTATAAACGTGGACATGACAAGATGGCAGATGGCAGAAACTATAGAGATATTGCACACCGGATCACCCAGGAAAAGTTAAAAATCTTATCTAGATAGTAACCAAAGCTGATCTACAGTATGCATTGTATATAATAGAAAAAACAACAACATTTGCATTAAATAAGGTTGAAACGACTATATTATGCCTTTTTACAAAGTATCAAATTCATTTTATATAAACTTCTTACTGGTATTCCACCTTTAACCTGCATGCAGTTCTGTTTTTAGACTTCAAAATCATGATGGTCCTGGATGGTGCAGTGCTATAAATCTTGGGAGCAGCAGTATTAGCCCATTATTTGGCTTAATCTCTCAGTTTCCCTGCAGGCTGACTCCTGATGTGTCAGGAACCCTCAGGTAGCACAATTTACAGATCACACAGGTAAAGAAATCAAAACGAGACATGTCAGTTCACATTTGTTACAAACTTGCAGACTAGCAGCCCTACTGTGTAGGGATGTCCCCCACTTGTTTGGTGTCATTCCTGAAATTTACATTACATTGTTTTTTTACTAATAATAGTGTGTTCTTCATTTAATAATGCCTTTCATAGAATTCCATATATTAAGTAATTGATACCATTGCATATAACTTGCACCTTTAGGAACAAGCCTAGGTATGGTCATATAAAAATGCACTGGTCATGCACATGGGGCCACATTGATGACTAAAGTTCAAAGGTCATGTCAATATTTATGTGGGGAAAGTTATGTGTATTCAGAATCTGGTAGTGCACACGCTTTAATCAATTATCTTGTCACAAATCCTCACTAAGCGTGCTTAATTCAACCCTGAATATGGCCCATGGTGTCCTGTTAGGTTGAGGTTGGCAAATTGGTTCGAGCTGGTTTTAGTTGGGTTGGGTGGGGGGTCTGAGACTGCGGTTGAAACGGCAGGTGAATTATAGACTGCCTTTCAAGATTCACAGCTCTTGGTGCTAGGAGGTTAATATTCTCACATGTCATTAGGTCCACTGGCTCCTCTGATGGCTCATTGAATCAGGCAGCAAATGATTTCCTCATGCAGCAGAGGACAGCACACTTCAAAGAGAGAGAGGGCTGAGGTCAGAGCCGCTCTCCGCTGTGATTAATGGCCGGGGATCAGCCGAGGTTGGCCGTAAGGTAGGAATGTGACGGAGGCTTTTGACAGGCTTGACTTTTTAAGCCGGGTTTGACCTCTGGCCTTAGCAAACTTTGTTTCCAACACAGGGGCTGACTGACCTGATGGACCATGTCAGGGACACACAGGACCCTGAAAACACAACTGTCTGACTAATCACTGGCATTACGGAGCACAGGAATTGTCTGTCTAATCACTAGTGTTACTGAAACCAGGAGTCGCATGTTTGAACCTCTAAAAGACAAAGCCAACTCAGAGAAGACAAAGTAGAGAAAATCACAGGGAAGGTACACGCATACATTAAACACGTTCTCTTCCTGGCACTATATACACTAACTCTTGGGTAAATATGACTGCTTTCATTTGCACATTCACCAAGATGCTCCAAAGGGAAAAGCATATTCTGTCCGGTAGTTTGTACATATTGCACTATTGTAAGTAGAGAAACATTGCACACAATTCCCTTTCATGCCTCATGGCTTCTGTGGCCCTGCTGCAACCCAGTTTCTTTAAAACGACACCACTGACTGATTATACCTCTGTGCACAAAACAAATGCACTCTCCCTCTTGTACCACTATACTGAAAATCAATCCTATTCTTTACAGATGCTATTACAGGCATCCTGTCATTGTTTATCTCTGAGGGAAATGTATCTTAAGGCACATTTGCCAAAAGATTTATGAATTGCAAGAAGACTAATGGCAAAAGTCCATACTGCAAAACGGACTAAATATTTGAATTATAATGTCTGATGGCTGAACATGGATTCCACTCTTATGTGAATGAAAAAAAAAATCAATGTAAATATATCCCAGAACCTCAAATGGATCCTGGCTTCTCAACAATATCTGGAGGTGAGTTGGTTGAACTCTTACATTGTGGTTCTGTATTCCTGAGCATCTATCTAACAGCAAATAATCACTACCTGGCTGTCACATTGTGGCAAATGATCAATGACACTTGATGGATGAGTCATGCCCATGCTTTGCATTAGTCCCATCTTTCCTCACAGCCACATGAAACAAGCATAATGATCTTGTCGTGTGCCACACAATTTCTGCACAGAAAAACCCGAGGCTATCAAAGCTAGAAATAAGGGGTTTCGGAAAAGGAAAAAAAAAAAATCCACATGCTTCTCCTTTGGTCACTGAGAAAGGAAATAATAATTTTTCAATATTAGAGGGAAATTAAATCATCTGATGATCTAATTGGGAGGAGACATGGGGCTTGAGCACGGCAGAGAGGATTATTGTCTACCACCTGCGCTGTCACTCTCTGGGGCCCCATTACAAGGTCCTTATTAGTTTTTACTCGGCAGATTAAAATGCGAGCGCCGCAATCTTTGATCTCTCACTTGCTGACACAAATCCTTTCAAGCCCCAACATTTTCTGCTGGGTAATTAATGCTAATTAAAAGGTTTCAAGCAGTCAGTGAGTGCGGCTCTTCCCTCGTCCAAATTGCCATCAAGTTATCGCCGCCTAACCCAATCTGCATGTAATCCACACTGGCCCAGTTTCAGCGATTATCACAGAAAATGCACAAACAACAACACTGGCTACTCAAATTAATGCTAGCATAATTACAAATATTAATAAATACATAAATAACCAAAATAAGTGTCGAGATACTGGATAAAAGATTTGGGATTCGAAATCTGAAAATACCCATAATTAAATCTGGATCTAATTAAATATGGATCGGTTTGATTTAATTGCAGTGCTCTCCACATTGCCCCTTAAATATATGAGGCATATCCACCCCAATCTTTCATCAGCTTGTTATTATGTTATAATTAGCTGTCATTCCAATATATTATTATGCAGGCGGTAAAGTGTCAGGTACGTAGACATCTTCCTCTGGCATGCAAGAAAAAAAAATCATTACAGTGTTTCAAAATGATAATTACATAATCTTTGCAGTGGAACAACTTTGTGTGACAATTAGACACACATCCAAACCAGTTAAAATACACCTCACATCCCAGGAGATCCCATGTAACAGACCCTTTTGTCTATAACTGATCAAACACCATAGTGTTAAGGATAAGAGGATCTAAAGTGTGTGATGTTACAATACCTATCACCATTTTTCACAAGTGGAAATAACATTATTAAATTCCAAAGTCGCTGTAACTGACCTTGTAATCATCTAACAAGAGAACACTAACTACTGAGAACCGTTCCTGTGAATTAAACTATTCAACCTACCATTTTAAAGAAAAGACTTGACTGTGTGATGATAATAACAGCTTATGCCTAGTCATCCTTAAAGCTATTCCTGCATTCCACACATATTAAATGGGATGTGAAGATTTCTTTGCCGTTTACTTGTTTGAAGATGCCCTCTATGACACATTGACATGACATTTAAAAAGAGACATGTGATGGCTGCTCTGTGCAGCATTAACTGACTTAACTTGATGGAAGAGGAGGTACTTTCTCTCTCTCTCTCTCTCTCTCTCTCCCCCTCACCCCCTCCCTCTATCACTGCTCCATTACCTTGGAAAAGCAGGACTCATTAGAGGAGGCAAGTCAAGTCAAATCTCAGTGTAATTCTATAGAGGTGAACTGCTGTCAACATCATTAACCATCATTTCCCCAACTCACTTCATGACTTATGAAGTGTTCTTTATTGTGTAATGATCCAAATCTCTTACAAAATCGTCCTCTTCAAAGGCCCCCTGAGACGTACCACCCATGCAGCACACTGACTTGTCAGAGGTAAAGATCAAATAGAGATCAGTAATTAAAGATTTTCCTTTCCTCAACACTCCTCTACTGTTTATATCCTCTCTTAGGTGTTACTAATGTAGCAACAACACTCAAGTCCTATAGAATAGTGATCTGATGGTCATTTACTCCAACAGTGAAGCACACAGTAATGTATAGTACATGAGTGCTTTATTTGTACATTTGTACATAAAGTAGCACACCCGCATACATTTCAGATACTCATATAGGACTGCCTTGTGCGACAAACACTTAAACATAAATACACTTTAAACATCCACTTTACAAGAGCTCAGTCAATTAGATGAACATTTTCCCTAATCAAAGTATTTAGGGCTGTTCTCATGGGCATAAAGTGAGACGTTAATACTAAAATAGCACAAATAAGTATTCAGACTTTAAAATTAGCTATGTTTTTCAGTGCTGTTTGAACAGAATGGGTAATACATAGATGTGTCTCAGTGATCCGTGTTTTCACTAACCTCCAGAATATCACTTTTAAACACAAACACTGGTCTTTAAGGCTAAAAAAAAAAAAATCAGGGATAGAAAATATGGATTAAGACATAAATGCAAAAGACAATTTAAAAGTAAAAAGACTGATATAGTGATGTATTAGTTGGCAAGCATTCAAATGATTCATCCAATCAGAGTCTAATCTTGCCAAATCTTTACATTACTGCATAAATATTCCTGTAATTTTTATATTAACCACCACAAATTTGGTTTCATTTAACAATAAAGCTTCCACGCTCATTATTCGGCAACTTATAAAATATTTCTTGAGCCAGCACACCCTATTATTTTGAATTTTAATTAATTTGATATCATAGTACATCAGTTATTCATGCACATAACTTACTGAAGTGAAGAGATGCTAAATCGAGGTCATGAAATTATCATTTGTGTATGGCATGTAAGCTATATTTATCACACTTTTAACTCTTGATTTGGCAAAATAATCAAATAATACTAATAATAATGCTCTCCTGCAAAGAAAATGTGCCCAAGGCTTGAAGGATAAGCTGACCAAACACTCATATACTATGCTTATGGATCACATTCATTTAATTAATAACTTTTCATCAAAGAAAAATTGTCCATAAGTCCATAATTATGTCTCAAATCAGATTACCGATGTGCACAATTTCCAGTATTAAATCCTAAATATCTATACTTAACACTGAATATGGCCCTAACTATCACCAAGCAACAAAATAAAGGCAAAACACTAACTACTCTATTAAATAAAAATGTAAGGGGTTAATGTCATCATCATGATCTGCATGATTGTCTTATTTTTGGTGTTCTGCCCCACTTCATTTATGTTTTCATGTGTACTTTCAAGGTACAACCATTATAATACCAAGGCTATAACAGTCCACAAAGTGTAGTAAGCTGTACTGTGCACCCCTATAAGTATAGTATCATATATACCTATGAGACATAACATTTAAACCACTGACAGGTGAAGTGAATAACATTGATTATCTCATTACAATGACACCTGTCAAGGGGTGGGATATATTAGGCAGCAAGTGAACAGTCAGTTCTCAAAGTTGATGACAAGGGCCAATGCTGGCTAGAAGACTGGGACAGAGCATCTCCAAAAAGGCAGGTCTTGTGGGGTGTTCCCGGTATGTAGTGGTTAATACCTACCAAGAGTGGTCTAAGGAAGGACAACTGGTGAACCGGTGCACCAGGATGCACTATGGGAAGAAGGCAAGCTGGTGGAGGAAGTGTGATGCTCTGGGCAGTGTTCTGCTGGGAAACCTTGGGTTCTGGTATTCATGTGGATGTTACTTTGACACGTACCACCTACCTAAACATTGTTGAAGATCAAGTACATCTCTTCTTGGCAATGGTATTTCCTAATGGTAGTGGCCTCTTTCAGCCATCTTTTCAACCATTTCAGGTATCTTTCATAGCATAATGCGTCCTGCCACAATGCAAAAATTGCTCAGGAATGGTTTGAGGAACATGACAAAGAGTTTAAGGTGTTGACTCGGCCTTCCAATTCCCCAGATCTCGAGCCGATCGAGCATCTGTAGGATGTGCTGGATAAACAAGTCCGATCCATGGAGGTCTGCTGCTAACATCTTGGTGCCAGATACCACAGCACACCTTCAGAGGTCTTGTGGCGTCCGTGCCTCGATGGGTCAGAGCTGTTTTGGTGGCACAAAAGGGATACACAATATTAGGCAGGTGGCTTTAATGTTATGACTGAACGAGGTATGACAGTGCCAATATGACAATGCTAGCAATACTGGCAATGATCCTGCTTTAGCTTACATAATTCTTAAACTGAGCCAGAGGAGGTACTTTATAAGGACATTCCAGCATGAGGCTGTTGTTCAGATTAATAATAGTTATTTTTGGTATTCACATATGCTTTTGTGTGTGTGCATGAGAAAAAGAAAAAGAAAGGGGGAGTCTGGACATGTCCTGAAGTATTGTGTTTGTGTAGTGTGTAGTCTCCTGGCATATGTGGATGCTGAGACAAGGAGAGTAAGGACAGAGCAAAACAGATGAATAAGCAACATCAATTACAGGCAAGCTTGACTTGTAAGCCCCCACACCAGGCCAGTGCTTCACACCCAGGGGTGGCAGATTGAAGCTGACATGCCTGGCGAGAAAACAGTGTGGCCTCACAAGGCCTCCCACTTGTGAGTGTGGTGAGAGAGACAGAGAGAGAGAGAATGAGAAAGATGGACAGAGGGACAGAACAGTGGGAGCTATGAATGAAAAATCAAGCATAATAGGTCCCGCTTTAGTTTAAAGTGAAACAAAATGGCTCAATTTGAGCACTTAGCCTGTCGAAAATTGGCCATGCTGAGATAGAAGAGGAACATGCGAGGGGACAAGTGAATCAGCCCTCTGATAAGCGCACTATAAAGGAAACAAAGCCGAATGTCCAACAGGCTTACCAGTGAACTTGGGCTGGTTTGGGTTCCCCTCAATGGCCCCATCAGTCTCCGCTTGCCCTATAAAAAGCCCTGCTTTCCCTTCCATTCTCCTACTCTGATCTCTTTTACTTTGTCTACGGACAATAGTAAAATAAACACAGCGATCATATTTGTTTAGTACACTGTGCTTTTTTTTATTAGCCTATCAGAAACAGCACAAGCAACATACAGGACAAATAGCTACAGAAGTACAGCATTCACTCTTCACAATAAGTGAAAAGATCTGTAAGAGTACACTACATTTCTGACAAAACAAATCTCACACCAGAGACCCTCAGTACCTGATTAATAAATGAGCTTAAATAAATGTCTATATAGAGATTAGTGCCTTATTTAAGCTCATTGTCACTTATAAGCAAGCAAACCACCAAAACAAGCTAAAGATGATGCTCATCGACTGGGATAACACACGCATGTTCTATTTGATCTGTGCCTTATTGATCAAGCCCACACAGTCTCTATAGCAACACTAAAGACGCAAGAGTGCAAAGGGACATTTAAGAACATTGCCCAAGGGACAATGTTTAAAACAATACAGCAGAGCGAGCTCCACAACAACTGTGTAAACATGAAACTAAGCTTTAAAACAGTCAGGACGACCATAACAACGCACAAGGAACACTCCTAACAATAATACAGTTGCTTTTCAATTTCCACCTGCTTTCTTTTTAACACTCAATTAATTTCTACTTGTATATTAAGTATCTTTAATTACAGTACACATAAATAACTATCTTTCATTACAGTGGAAGTCTTATGCATGTACACAGCGTTACTTTTTTAAGTATCTCCATTAGAATTATGTGGCTGCCTTTCTGTAACTACCAAGAAATAATGGCTTGGTAATTACTGTACATACAGTATGAGTAAAATTAAAAAGATGTACATTTCCTAATTTATGAACTCTCTAACTCTAAATACCATCCCAAAATATGGGCCTCATATTCAGTAACTATATGCAACATAACGTGAGTGGTGTAGCCACATGGGTATTCAAACTACAAATAGTTATAATCTCAAATCACATCTCTATTACTCCTACGCAATTCATACACACTTTATAAATCATATCTAGCTCAAATTTATTTACATAATGATTGTAGCTTTTACGGGTAATCCAACAAGTGCCTATAACTATATAAGCAGTTCTTCAAGGCAAGGTAGGGCAAGGAACCAGCTGAAATCCGTAAGTAATTATACCGTCTATCTATGCAAATTAATATCAGCTGGGTTAGTAAAAATTGATAGTCTATAAAAAGTCTTTTCGTTACCAAGGTGTCACACAAGAAACATCTCATGATGGGTGTCACGTATCAGGAAGCTCTGGACTCCACTTCCCATCAGCCACTGCACTGCACTACATGTCACATGACCACCTGCACCTGATTCACGTTTTGGTTAATGAGCACTCATGTGTATATATAGCCACTGTCTGCACTGATTCACTGTCTTTCGTTGTCTTAGACCCCTGTGTTCCATGTTTCCTGATCTTTTTAGTCTATGTTTAGTTTTGCCACAGTATTCTACCAAGTAGTGTCTTAGACTCCCGTTGTTCATGTCTTGATGTTTGTTTCGTGCCACAGTGTGTTTCAAGGTTGTCATCGTGTATTTGTTTCTTAGTACGTTTCTTTAAATAAATGTCTTTATCTGCATCTGCATCTGCATCTGCTTCTGGCTCAACCCACGGATTGTGACAGAACGAAAGACCTACTATCAGAAGCAGCAGATCGCTTCCACGATGGAAGCAGCAGGAGAACGGAGGAGACACAGAACCCGGAAGTCGACGCCAACCGTCCCCGCTATAGACTCCGTCCACTTCCCACAATGGACATCTATGGAGCTTCCGGACCCATTTGACGGTTTTTTCGGTGCCCCAGAGTATTTCCTGGTAGACTGTCAATACTATTTCGCCAGCCTGTTAGACCCTAAGCCAGAGGAGAAGCAATGGCTCCGATTTATGTGGTCCCGGTTCTTTGGACTGGCCCGTCAATGGGTGCAGCTAAAACTGGAGAAGCACTGTAGGAACCTGGACGGTGTAGAACAGTTTGTGGGGAATTTCATGTTGCGATTCGGGAGTCCGGAAGCGAAGGAGGAGCTAGAATAACTTCTCAGGGGGGTAAGTCTGGAAGGCGAACCTGCCCTGCCGTTTACCCACTACTACAGGCAACGTCATACAGAGCTCAACCCTGAGATCCAAGTCAAGCCCACAGTCCCTGAGAGCCAAGTCAAGCCTCCAGTCAGGAAACTCCAAGTTCCAGTCAAGTCTCATGTCCCTGAGGTCCAAGTCCCAGTCAAGTCTCAAGTCCCTAAGGTCCAAGTCAAGTCTCACGTCCCTAAGGTCCAAGTCAAGTCTCACGCCCCTGAGACCCAAGGCAAGCCCCCAGTGCCTGAGACCCAAGGCAAGCCCCCAGTGCCTGAGACCCAAGTCAAGGCTCCAGTGCCTGAGATCCCAGTCAAGGCTCCAGTGCCTGAGATCCCAGTCAAGCCTCCAGTGCCTGAGATCCCAGTCAAGCCTCCAGTGCCTGAGATCCCAGTCAAGCCTCCAGTGCCTGAGATCCCAGTCAAGCCTCCAGTGCCTGAGCTCCAGGTCCAGCCTCCAGTGCCTGAGCTCCAGGTCCAGCCTCCAGTGCCTGAGCTCCAGGTCCAGCCTCCAGTGCCTGAGCTCCAGGTCCAGCCTCCAGTGCCTGAGCTCCAGGTCCAGCCTCCAGTGCCTGAGCTCCAGGTCCAGCCTCCAGTCCCTGAGCTCCAGGTCCAGCCTCCAGTCCCTGAGCTCCAGGTCCAGCCTCCCGTCCCTGAGCTCCAGGTCCAGCCTCCCGTCAGGAAGGTCCAAGCCAAACCTCGCGTCCCTGAGGTCCAAATCAAGTCTCGCATCCCTGAGTTCACGTTCAGGCCTACTGACCCAAATGACCAAATGCTGCTCACGCCCAGCCAAGCTCCGCTCACGCCACAGTCCGCCGACACGCACCGCCAAGCTCCGCTCACACCACAGTCCGCCGACACGCACCGCCAAGCTCCGCTCACGCCACAGTCCGCCGACACGCACCGCCAAGCTCCGCTCACGCCACAGTCCGCCGACACGCACCGCCAAGCTCCGCTCACGCCACAGTTTTTTGGGGGGGGCAATGAGGACAGCAGCACCCATTGCTCAACCCACGGATTGTGCAATGGGTAAAAGCAAAGAGCTCTCCCAAGACCTTTGCAACCTTATTGTAGCAAAACATATTGATGGAATTGGATACAGATGTATTTCAAAACTTCTGAATCTTCCAGTAAGCACCATTGGGGCCATTATCCGCAAGTGGAAGCAACATCACTCCATCATCAACCGGCCAAGCACAGGAGCTCCTCGCAAGATTTCTGACCAGGGAGTCAGAAGAATAGCCCAAGAGCCAAGGACCACTTGGAAAGAGTCCAGAAATACTTGGAGGCAGCAGGTATCATCATCATAGAGAAAACAATAGGCAATGCACTCCACTGCTCACGCTCACCCCGCAAGACTCCATTACTAAAGAAAAGGCATGTCGAAGCTTGTTTAAAGTTCACTACAACTCATTTGGACAAGCCTATGAAATACTGGGAGAGTGTAGTCTGGTCAGACGAGAGCAAAGTTGAACTTTCTGGCTGTCAAACTACACACCATGTTTGGAGAAGAAATGGCACTGCACATCACCCTAAAAACACTATACCAACAGTGAAGTTTGGAGGTGGAAGCATCATGGTGTGGGGTTGTTTTTCATCGCATGGTACTGGCAGACTTCATATAATTGAAGGAGCGATGAATGGAGCCCTTTACCGGGAGATTCTTGAACAATCTGCTGCCATCCACCAGGATAATGAAGATGAGATGCGGGTGAACCTTCCAGCAGGACAACGATCCAAAGCATACAGCAAAGGAAACTCTCAATTGGTTTCAGAGAAAAAAAATCAAGGTGTTAGAATGGCCCAGTCAATCACCTGACTTCAATCAAACTGAACAAGATTTAAAGACAATATGTTTAGAAGATTGGGCCAAAATCACACCTGAATACTGCGGCCCATTAATTTCTTCATACAGGAAGCATCTTGAAGCTGTCATTACAAACAAAGGCTTCTCCACTAAGTATTAAATAAAATTCAGTTAGCATGTTCAATACTTTTTTCCTGTGTCATTCAACTTTATTACACATAACTTTATTTATGGACTTTAATGTTATGAATTCTTTATATTTCCAGATTTCTTGAGTTAATACTGATGTCTGGTGAAAATTTCATGTGAATATCCTCATTGGAAATATATTTACTGAAAAAAAATGTTGATGCATTCAATACTTATTTCCCCCATTGTAGATATAATTTGTACACAGGCCATTAATATGGGCAATTAATATATTGTAAAGTGGACCATTACTTCACATTTATGTAAACTATTTAACTGAAGGGGGCTCATTGAACCTGAGATGAGCTACAGGCCTAGAGACATTTGCTCAGAATGTCTGAAAGGGGAGCGTTTTTACAGACTTTCATAGATTTTTCATTTTATATACCCTCTCTTAGCAAATGGACAACATGGCTTGTTTATTAAAAAAAAAAAATTCTCTTTATTTCTTTATTCTCCCTGCATCAAATTGAGAAAGTGTTTCAAACTTGAAATACCAATGTCAAAACATATCCACATCAAATTATCTTATTCATAGCCATAAACAAATCACTGTCACAATTCAGTCATGTTAGTTTCTTATCTACACCTTTGCATGCGAGGAATTTTATATATCTGGACCTTTACAAATTTTAGTCGAATAGCCCTGGCTTAGAGTATGTCATCTAATTAGTGTGAATTGTTTTTAAGTGATGAGTCTGAGCAAATTACTCTTATTGTTTTAAAATGGAGGAGGAAACAGTACAAAACAAAAACATTCAAGCAACACTTACAATGAATTTCACACCAACTGATTTCAGCTATCAATGTTTAAAAATGCCAATCATTTAAAAAGACAATTTGCTACATAAACACCGGGATGAAATGCTTCCTCTGCTTGCACCAATATCACTTCATACAGCAGGTCACCTCTGAACTGGGGAACATGAGCTTTCTTTGGCACATAAACACTGAAGATAATGACAGACCTAAGGCCTTGCTGTGCACTATACATGACAAAAACGGCCATCTGGATTTCAAGCAGGTCATAAAGGATGTTGTAGCTGAAACGAAAATATCTTTGACATCAAATCTGATGCCAGCAGAGCTATCATAAAGTGTTTAACCTTGCTAAGAGCTCTGCACACCTCTCTAATGGCACTGAGAAAGAGCAGCCTTTTCCAAACAATAGAGCGCTTCACAGTTTCAGAGCGAGCAGCACAGCTCAAACACATTTGTAATGGGGCCCTGTCTCTTTAGCAAATGGGAATCATTTTCATCTAGCTGACACACATTACATCAGAGCATCCTTAAAGAGAAGATAGAAGCATTCTGGTTAATTGCACTGTCGCTGAAATGGGATTTTAAGACATACAGTATTATTATAGTACAACTTTGAGAGTCCATTTTACGTGTAAAGTCCACGGCTGTGTAGAGAACGGCATAAGATATTCATAATATGTGTGGTTTAAGTAAAGTTATCATATTAAATGTCTGAAATAAAGAAACACAATTTCATAACCATTTAACATATTTTGCACAGTAGAACAAATTACTTTAGCTAACAGTATTATAGCAAATTAAATAAAGTACTGTACCCCCATCATCCACTGTAATTAAAACACATTTATGTGTTCTAAGTAAGGGAACTACAACTGAATTAGTTTGCAGATGTAGTAAATAAATAATACTAGCGTATCATTTGATGTGTGTTAAAGTCCAATGGTTTGGATAAAATATGGAAAACAAATATGAAATATATAGCAAACCCTTGCTGTAAATGCATACAGCCCCAGTGTGCTCATCAATGCTCAACATCTGATTAATTTTTTTCTTTAAAAGCACAGATCCTCGTCCAAGGCGTATTTACGAGCCCCGATAAATGGATTCTGCAGAAAAAGGGGGCGAGGGGTAAAATCTGAAGTGACACAAGACATGAAATCCATTTCCCCCTTCAACCCCCACCCTAGCCCACAACCTCCGAAATGCAAATGCACTCCTGCTCAGTTCACGCCATGAAACACTGCCCTTGAAATACTGAGTGACAGAGGGAATTATGGGTTATTGTACTGTCAAAATGCAAGGCAGCTGTATGATGAGATACTGTGTTATTTAGACAATCAAAAACTTAAGGA
Source organism: Ictalurus furcatus (assembly GCF_023375685.1). Taxonomy (NCBI): domain Eukaryota; kingdom Metazoa; phylum Chordata; class Actinopteri; order Siluriformes; family Ictaluridae; genus Ictalurus; species Ictalurus furcatus. Next base: position 16,596,218 of record NC_071257.1, on the reverse strand, counting down.
ACAAAATGGAATACATGCCGAGCACCCCCTAGCCAGAC